>NC_089223.1:34408622-34715074 GCF_963924675.1 Phocoena phocoena | reverse complement strand
TGTCTTTTCTCCATTGTATATTCTTGCTTCCTTTGTCTCAGATTAACTGACTATAAGTGTGTGGGTTTATTTCCAAGCCATCCATTCTGTTCCATTGTTCTATATATCTGTTATTGTGCCAATACCATACTATAGTTTTGTGTCTAGCCTGAAGTCTGGAAGTGTGATATATTCAATTTTGCTGTTTTTTCTCATGATTGCTTTGGCACTTTGGTGTCTTCTGTGGTTCTATATGATCTTAGGATTATTTGTTCTAGTTCTCTGAAAAATACCATGGATATTTGATAGAGATTGCATTAAATCTAGAGATTTAATGGGTCTTTTTTACTTATTTGGTCGAGTTTAACTCACTAATTTCAACCATCTTTTCTTTTATCATACAAACATTTAAAGCTATAAATATTCCTTTAAAAACTACTTTATTGGAATTTCACCAGCTTGACACATAGTATTTTTGTTATTTTTCAGTTTTAATTATCTTCTTCATCTTTTATCATTTCTTCTGTCCACATACTTTTCAGGAATATATTTTTTTTATTTGCAAACATATGTTATTTTTCCAATCTTTCTTTTCTTATTAATTTCTCCTAATCACTTTTTGGAGAAAGACTGTAGTCTGTATGATATCACACTTTGAAATAGCTTGAGGTTGGTGGTATGAACTTGGAATTGACCAATATTCTTTTTAAAAAATGTATTTGCTTGAAAATGTCTTTTGTCCAACAGTTGGCTGCAAAGTTTTTTATATTCATGTTAATCTTCTTAATTGTGCTTTTTATATATTCTCTATTTTATTGATTCTGCTTCATCTATCAAATAGTAGAAAAGTTATGTTTATATATAATAATACTAAAATATTATTTGGTAGATTTATTAAATGCTCTTTACAGTTTTAAAATATTTTTACACATTATTATATAATGTATACATATAGTTTTAGAATATTACATCTTCCTGATAAACATTTATCATTATATATGAAATCTCTTTATCTCTAGTCATCATTTAGGTTAAAACTATTTTTTTCCTGATATTAATAAATCTACACTTTCTTTTGACTAATATTTCTGTCTGGTATATCTTTATCTTACTTTGCACATTTAGGCATTCAAGATATACGTCTCAAGTGTGTTGCTTTTAGACAAAGAACAGTTTTCTTTTATTTTTTTAATGAATCCATGATGGTAAGTTTTGTCTTTAACTAGAGTGCTTATTGCAGTTACATCTATTATGGTTACTGATGTATTATTGCTCCTTATTTTCATTCTCTGTGTCCCACTTGGTTTATTTTGTTCTATATTTTGCCTTCTTATGTATTGAATTATGGTTTGAATTTCCACATTTCATTTTTTATCCCTCTACTGGTGTGGAAATATTAAATGTGTATTCTATTATTTGGTATCTTCTTCTACCAGCCTACACTTTTTTTTTTAACATCTTTATTGTAGTATAACTGCTTTACAATGGTGTGTTAGTTTCTGCATTATAACAAATTGAATCAGCTATACATACACATATATCCCCCATATTTACTCCCTCTTGCATCTCCCTCCAACCCTCCACATCCCAACCCTCTAGGTGGTCACAAAGCACCAAGCTGATCTTCCTGTGCTACACGGCTGCTTCCCAATAGCTATCTATTTTACATTCAGTAGTGTATATAGGTCCATGCCACACGCTCACTTTGTCCCAGCTTATGCATCCCCATCGCCGTGTCCTCAAGTCCATTCTCTAAGTCTTCTTCTTTATTCCTGTCCTGCCTCTAGGTTTTCCCATCAATTTCTTTTTCTTTTTTTAAAATTCCATAAATATGTGTTAGCATATGGTTTTTGTTTTTCTCTTTCTGACTTACTTAAATTTGTATGACAGTCTAGAGGTCCATCCACCTCACTATAAATAACTCAGTTTTTTCCTTTTATGGCTGAGTAATATTCCATTGTATATATTTGCCACATCTTCTTTATCTATTCATCTGTTGATGGACACTTAGGTTGCTTCCTGTCCTGCCTATTGTAAATAGAGCTGCAATGAACATTTTGGTATATAACTCTTTTTGAATTATGGTTTTCTCAGGGTATATGCCCAGTAGTGGGATTGCTGGGTCGTATGGTAGTTCTATTATTATTTTTTATGGAATGTCCATACTGTTCTCCATAGGGGCTGTATCAGTGTACATTCCCACCAACAGTGCAAGAGAGTCCATTTTTCCCCACACCCTCTCCACCACTTATTGTTTGTAGATTTTTTGATGATGGCCGGTGTGAGATGATATCTCATTGTAGTTTTGATTTGCATTTATCTAATGATTAACGATGTTGAGCATTCTTTCATGTGTCTGTTGGCAATCTGTATATCTTCTTTGGAGAAATGTCTATTTAGATCTTCTACCCATTTTTGGATTGGGTTGTTTGTTTTTTTAATGTTGAGCTGCTTGTAAATTTTGGAGATTAATCCTTTGTCATTTGTTCATTTGCAAATATTTTCTCCCATTCTGAAGGTTTTCTTTTTGGCATGTTTATGGTTTCCTTTCCTGTGTAAAAGCTTTGAAGTTTCATTAGGTCTCATTCATTTATTTTTCTTTTATTTCCATTTCTCTAGGAGGTGGGTCAAAAAGAATCTTGCTGTGATTTATGTTATAGAGTGTTCTGCCTATTTTTTCCTCTAAGAATTTGATGGGGCCTGGCCTTACATTTAGGTCTTTAATCCATTTTTAGTATATCTTTGTGTATGGTGTTAAGGAGTGTTCTAATTTCATTCTTTTACATGTACCCGTCAAAGTTTTCCCAGCACCACTTATTGAAGAAGCTCTCTTTTCTCCACTGTATATTCTTGCCTCCTTTATCAAAGATAAGGTGACCATATGTGCGTGGGTTTATCTCTGGGATTTCTATCCAGTTCCATTGGTCTATATTTCTATTTCTGTACAAGTACCATACTGTCTTGATTACTGTAACTTTGTAGTATAGTCTCTTAAGTCAGGGAGCCTGATTCATCCAGCTCCACTTTTCTTTCTCAAGATTGCTTTGGTTATTCGGGGTCTTTTGTGTTTCCATACAAATTGTGAAGTTTGTTGTTCTAGTTCTGTGAAAAATGCCAGTGGTAGTTTCATAGGGATTGCATTGAATCTGTAGATTGCTTTGGGTAGTAGAGTCATTTTCACAATGTTGATTCTTCCAATCCAAGGGTATGGTATATCTCTCCATCTATTTGTATCATCTTTAATTTCTTTCATCAATGTCTTATAATTTTCTGCATACAGGTCTTTTGTCTCCTTAGGTAGGTTTATTCCTAGATATTTTATTCTTCTTCTTATAAGGCTAAATGGGAGTGTTTTCTTAAATTCACTTTCAGATTTTTCATCATTAGTGTATAGGAATGCAAGAGATTTCTGTGCACTAATTTTGTGTCCTGCTAATCTACCAAATTCATTGATTAGCTCTAGTAATTTTCTGGTAGCATCCTTAGGATTCTCTATGTATAGTACCATGTCATCTGCAAACAATGACAGCTTTACTTCTTCTTTTCCAAATTGGATTCTTTTATTTCTTTTTCTTCTCTAATTGCTGTGGGTAACTTCCAAAACTATGTTGAATAATAGTGGTGAGAGTGGGCAACCTTGTCTTATTCCTGATCTTAGTGGAAGTGCTTTCAGTTTTTCACCATTGAGGACGATGTTGGCTGTGGGTTTGTCATATATGACCTTTATTATGTTGAGGAAAGTTCCCTCTATGTCTACTTTCTGGAGGGTTTTTATCAAAAATGGGTGTTGAATTTTCTCAAAAGCTTTCTCTGCATCTATTGAGATGATCATATGGTTTTTCTCCTTCAGTTTGTTAATATGGTGTATCATGTTGCTTGACTTGCATATATTGAAGCGTCCTTTCATTCCAGGGATAAACACCACTTGATCATAGTGTATGATCCTTATAATGTGCTGTTGGATTCTGTTTGCTAGTATTTTGTTGAGGATTTTTGCATCTATGTTCATCAGTGATATTGGCCTGTAGTTTTCTTTCTTTGTGACATCTTTGTCTGGTTTTGGTATCAGAGTGATGATGGCCTTGTAGAATGAGTTTTGCAGTGTTTTGGAAGAGTTTGAGAAGGATAGGTGTTAGCTCTTCTCTAAATGTTTGATAGAATTCGCCTGTGAAGCAATCTGGTCCTGGGCTTTTGTTTGTTGGAAGTTTTTAAATCACAGCTTCAATTTCAGTGCTTGTGATTGGTCTGTTCATATTTTATTTCTTCCTGGTTCAGTCTCAGAAGGTTGTGGATTTCCAAGAATTTGTCCAGTTCTTCCAAGTTGTCTATTTTATAGGCATACAGTTGCTTGTAGTAATCTCTCATGATCCTTTGTATTTCTGCAGTGTCAGTTGTTACTTCTCCTTTTTCATTTCTAATTCTATTGACTTGAGTCTTCTCCCTTTTTTTCTTCATAAGTCTGGCTAATGGTTTATCAATATTGTTTCTCTTCTCAAAGAACGAGCTTTTAGTTATATTGATGTTTGCTATCATTTCCTTCATTTCTTTTTCACTTGTTTCTCATCTGATCTTTGTGATTTCTTTCCTTCTGCTAATTTTTGGGTTCTTTTGTTCTTCTTTCTCTAATTGCCTTAGGTGTAGGGTTAGGTTGTTTTCTGAGATGTTTCTTGTTTCTTAAGGTAGGATTCTTTTGCTATAAACTTCCCTCTTAGAACTGCTTTTGCTGCATCCCATAGGTTTTGGGTCATCATGTTTTCATTGGCATTTGTTTCTAGGTATTTTTTGATTTCCTCTTTGATTTCTTCAGTGACCTCTTGTTTATTAATAGTGTACTGTTTAGCCCTCATGTGTTTTTATTTCTTACAGGTTTTTTTCCTGTAATTGATATCTAGTTTCATAGTGCTGTGGTCAGAAAAGATACTTGATATGATTTCAATTTTCTTAAATTTACCAAGGCTTGATTTGTGACCCAAGATATGATCTATCCTGGAGAATGTCCATGAGCACTTGAGAAGAATGTGTATCCTGTTGTTTTGGGTTGGAATCTCCTTTAACTATCCATTAAGTCCATTTTGTTTAATATATCATTTAAAGCTTGTGTTTCCTTCTTTATATTCATTTTGGATGATGTGTCCATTGGTGAAAGTGAGGTGTTAAAGTCCCCTACTATGATTGTGTTACTGTTGATTTCCCCTTTTATGGCTGTTAGTATTTGCCTTATGTATTGAGGTGCTCCTATATTGGGTGCATAAATATTTACAATTGTTATATCTTCTTGGATCAATCCCTTGATCATTATGTAGTGTACTTCTTTGTCTCCTGTAATAGTCTTTATTTCAATGTCTTTTTTTGTCTGATATGAGAATTGCTACTCCAGCTTTCTTTTGATTTCCATTTGCATGGAATATCATTTTCCATCCCCACATTTTCAGTCTGTATGCGTCCCTAGCTCTGAAGTAGTTATCTTGTAGACAGCATATATACACGTCTTGATTTTGTATCCATTCAGCCAGTCTATGCCTTTTGGTTGGAGCATTTAATCCATTTACATTTAAGGTAATTATCGATATGTATGTTCCTATTACCATTTTCTTAACTGCTTTGGGTTTATTATTGTAGGTCCTTTCCATCTCTTGTGTTTCCTGCGTAGAGATGTTCCTTTAGTATTTGCTTTAAGGCTGGTTTGGTGGTGCTGAATTCTCTTAGCTTTTGCTTGTCTGTAAAGCATTTAATTTCTCCATCAAATCTAAATGAGATTCTTACTGGGTAGAGTAATCTTGGTTGCAGTTTCTTCTCCTTCATCTCTTTAAATATGTCCTACCACTCCCTTCTGGCTTGCAAAGTTTCTGCTAAAAGATCAGCTGTTAACCTTATGGGGATTCCCTTATGTGTTGTTTTTCCCTTGCTGCTTTTAATATGTGTCCTTTGTATTTAATTTTTGATAGTTTGATTAATATGTGTCTTGGTGTGTTTCTCCTTCGATTTATACTGTATGGGAATCTCTGTGCTTTCTGGACTTGATTAACTATTTCCTTTCTCATATGAAGGAATTTTCCAACTCTAATTTCTTCAACTATTTTTTCATTCCTTCTTTTTCTCTTCTACTTCTGGGAACCCTATATTTCGAATGTGGGTGTGTTTACTGTTGTCCCAGAGGTCTCTGAGACTGTCCTCAATTCTTTTAATTCTTTTTTCTTTATTCTGCTCTGCAGTAGTTATTTCCACTATTTTATCTTCCAGGTTACTTATCCATTCCTCTGCCTCTGTTATTCTGCTATTGATCCCTTCGAGAGAATATTTAATTTCATTTATTGTGTTGTTCATCACTGTTTGTTTGCTGTTTAGTTCTTCTAGGTCCTTCTTATATGTTTCCTGTATTTTGTCCATTCTCTTTCCAAGATTTTGGATCATCTTTACTATCATTATTCTGAATGCTTTTTCTGGTAGATTGCCTATTTCCTCTTCATTTGTTAGGTCTAGTGGGTTTTTGCCTTCCTCCTTCATCTGTGTGTTTCTCTGCCTTCTCATTTTCCTTAACTTACTGTTTTTGGGGTCTCCTTTTCGCAGGTTGCCGGTTCATAGTTTCCGTTGTTTTTTGTGTCTGTGCCCAGTGGCTATGGTTGCTTCAGTGGGTTGTGTAGGCTTCCTGGTGGAGGAGACTAGTGCCTGTGTTCTGGTGGATGAAGCTGGATCTTGTCTTTCTGGTGGGAAGATCCACGTCTGGTGGTGTGTTTTGTGGTGTCTGTGGCCTTATTATGATTTTAAGCAGCCTCTCTGCTAATGGCTGGTGTTGTGTTCCTGTCTTGGTAGTTGTTTGGCATAGTGTGTCCTGCACTGTAGCTTGCTGGTCGTTGAGTTGACCTGGGTCTTGGCATTGAGATGAAGGTCCCTGGGAGATTTTTGCCATTTGATATTACTTAGAGCTGGGAGGTCTCTTGTGGACCAATGTCCTGAACTTGGCTCTCCCACCTCACTGGCACAGCCCTGACATCTGGCTGGACCTCCAAGAGTTTGTCGTCCACACAGCTCAGAATAAAAGAGAGAAAGAAAGAAACAAACAAACAAACAAACAAAGAAGGAAAGAAGGAAGGTAGGAAGGAAGGAAGAAAGAAAGAAAGAAGATAAAATAAAATAAAATTACTAAAATAAAAAACGATTGTTAACAAAATAATTTTTAAGTAATTAAAAAAAAATGAACAGAGAGAACCTTAGGACAAATGGTAAAAGCAAAGCTATACAGACAAAATCATAGACAGAAGCATACACATATACACTCACAAAAAGAGACAAAGTCAAAAATATATATACATATTCTTGCTCGCAAAGTCTACTTCCTCAATTTGGGGTGATTTGTTGTCTATTCAGGTATTCCACAGATGCAGTGTACATCAACTTGATTCTGGAGATTTAATCCACTGCTCCTGAGGTGGCTGGGAGAAATTTCCCTTTCTCTTCTTTGTTCACACAGCTCCAGGAGTTCAGCTTTGGATCTGGACCTGCCTCTGCGAGTAGGTCGCATAAGGGCGTCTGTTCTTAGCTCAGACAAGACAGGACCCCTCACCAGGATGGGTACGGATGCGGGGTGAGGCTGTGGCGGCAGAGGCCAGTGTGACGTTGCACCAACCTCAGGCATGCAGTTTGTCCTCCCGGGGAAGTTGTCCCTGGATCCCAGGACCCTGGCAGTAGCGGCTGCACAGGCTCCCCGGAAGGGGGATGTGGAGAGTGACCTGTGCTCACACACAGGCTTCTTGGTGGTGGCAGCAGCAGCCTTACTGTCTCATACCCATCTCTGTGGTCTGCGCTGATAGCTGCGGCTTGTGCCCGTCTCTGGACCTCCTTTAAGCAGTGCCAGTAGTCCCCTCTCCTCGCGCACCAGGGAACAAAGAGGCAAGAAAAAGTCTCTTGCCTCTTTGACAGCTGCAGACTTTTTCCCAGACTCCCCCCCGGTAGCTATGGTGAACTAGCGCCCTTCAGGCTGTGTTCACACAGCCGACCCCAGTCCTCTCAATGGAATCCAACCTCCGAAGCCCGAACATCAGCTCCCAGTACCCGCCTGCCCCAGTGGGTGAGCAGACAAACCTCTCGGGCTGGTGAGTGCTGGTCGGCAATGATCCTCTATGTGGGAATCTCTCTGCTTTGCCCTCCGCACCCCTGTTGCTGTGCTCTCCTCCTTGGCTCTGAAGCTTCCCCCCTCTGCTACCCGCCTTCTCCGCCCACGATGGGGCTTCCTAGTGTGTGGAAACCTTTCCTCCTTCACAGCTCCCTCCCACTGGTGCAGGCCCTATCCCTATTCTTTTGTCTCTGCTTTTTCTTTTGCCCTACCCAGGTACGTGGGGAGTTTCTTTCTTTTTGGGAGGTCTGAGGTCTTCTGCCAGCGTTCAGTAGGTGCTTTGTAGGAGTTGTTCCACATATAGATGTATTTCTGATGTAATTTTGGGGAGGAAGGTGATCTCCGTGTCTTACTCTTCCATCATCTTGAAGCTCCAGCCTACTCTTTTAATGGAGTCATATATAATTAGTATCTTTATCCTCCTCCCAAACCATAAAAGATGCTA
Organism: Phocoena phocoena; assembly: GCF_963924675.1. Classification (NCBI taxonomy): domain Eukaryota; kingdom Metazoa; phylum Chordata; class Mammalia; order Artiodactyla; family Phocoenidae; genus Phocoena; species Phocoena phocoena. The sequence goes on along the minus strand of NC_089223.1, from coordinate 34,706,540 downwards.
AAAAAGGATTATGATTCATATTGTAACACGCTATTGTTTTGATTAGTTTTCAAGCTTGTTTTCTTCCTGAAGCAAATGAGATGTTATTATTGTTTTTTGCACTTAACATTGATCTATATGCAGATATTTACCTAACATTTTTATTGTGATAAAAAAACATGCAACATAAAATTGCTGTCTTAACCATTTTTTCAAATATTGATTGACTGATTGATTGATTGATTTAGGTTGCCCTGTGTCTTCGTTGCAGCACACGGGATCTTAGTTGCGGCATGAAGACTCTTAGTTGCGGTATGCAGACATCTTAGTTATGGCATGCAGAATCTTTAGTTGTGGCATGCATGTGGATCTAGTTCCCCAACCAGGGATTGAACCTGGGCCCCCTGCATTGGGAGTGCAGTCTTACCCAGTGGACCACTAGGGAAGTCCTTTAACCATTCTTAAATATACAATTTAATAGTGTTAAATACATTCACACTTTAAGAAACGGATCTCCAGAACTTTTTAATCTTGTAAAACTGAACCTCTATATCTATTAAATAACTCTCATTTTTCCCCTCCCCTCAGATCTGGCAAGCACTATTTACTTTCTGTTTCTTATTAATTTGACTGCTTTAGATACCTCATATAAGTGAAGTCACACAGCATTTGTCCTTTTGTAACTGAATTATTTTACTTTGCATAATGGCCTCAAGGCTCATTCATGTTGTAGCATGCATAACTTCTCGGGAATTGCTGGATCATATTGCAGTTCTATTTTTAATTTTTTGAGGACCCTTCATACTGTCTTCCATAGTGGCTGCACTATTCAGAATCTCTCCAACACCACACATGGGGTCCAATTTCTCCACATCTTCACCAACGTGTGTTATCTTCAAATATTTTGATGCTCACCATTCTAATGGGTGTGAGATGATCAATCCTTAAGGTTTTGACTTGCATTTCTCTCATGATTAGTAATGTTCAGCATTTTTTCATATGATTATTGGTCATTTTTACATCATCCTCAGTGAAACGTCTTTTCAAGCCTTTTGCCCATTTTTTAAATTGGATTATTTACTTTTTTCTTGTTGTTTTGTAGGGGTCCTTTATATATTCTGGATACTTACCCCTGATGAGATACATGACTTGCAAATTTTATGTCCTTTACTGTAGATGCCTTTTGACAATGTTGATCATTTCCTTTGCTTCACAAAAGCTTTTTAGTTGATGGAGTACAAGTTGTCTAATTTTTGGTTTTGTTTCCTTTGCTTTTGGAGCCATAAGAAGGAATCATTGCCAGATCCAGTATAATGAAGATTTTCCCCTATGTTTTCTCCTCAGAGGTTTAGAGTTTTATGTATAGGTCTTTAATCCATTGTTGAGTTAATTTTTGTATATGGCTTGAGATAAGAATCTAAATTCATTCTCTTCCACATAGAGATCCATTTTTCTCAACAACATTTGTTGAAGATTTACCAAATATTTTTATGCAGTATTCTTTCTCCCATCTCAGACTTCCTTCAAAGTTCATTTTGTCCTGCTTATAGTTTATATTTTAGATTTGGTCTTAGCTTAGCTGGTTTTGGTGGTATTTTTCCTATTTGAAATGTGGATTTTAAAAAGTTAAAGTATAGTTGATTTATTATATTATATTAGTCTCACATGTACAGCATGGTGACTCAATATTTTTATATATTATACTCCATTTAAAGATTTTTACTTGAATTCACGAAAGTATAGTTTCATTAGATATAATTAGCTATATATTCAACTTATTAAAAATCAAAATTTGCATAAATACTTTAAAAAGTATTTCTTAATGTAGAATCCTGGAAATTCAAGTTATCAAAACTGATTTATTGAGCATGAAAAATGTATTAAGTTAATAACCATATAAAATAAGTTGGCAAGTTATTTAGAGTGGTACTGATTGCTGATGATTTCTCAAAGAAGTTTTTTCAAATTGTACAATTCTGGATACTTTCCATATAATAAAATATATTTCAAGTATATTGTAAAATAATGTGTAGCCTCTTCATTTATTTTATAAAACTAGTAAAATTCTGATAGGCACATTCCATACAACACATAAGAAAAAATTATGAAGTGCTTCACATACAAATATAAACACATAGTTATATAAATATAATCAAATCAAATCAATCTCTATAATTTATAAAATTATAAATGTTTTGATTTAGTAATTTGAGGGTAGTTCAGTGTTATAAAATCTGTTTGTCAAATAATAATATCAAAATGGAAAGCAAAACTCTAAGTTTTCCCATAAATGCTAGTAACACTAGAATTTAGTATGCATATTTAATAATAATGAGGTGAACTAGGACTAGAATTTTTTATTTTCAATACAATATATAGAAGAAATTAATCCTTATTCAATGCTTACATATACAAGGTGTTTTGCTAACTGTTTCTAACCTACTCACACTACACTGTGTTTAGAATTACAATTATCTCCATTTTACACGTAAAGAAAATTAAACTTAAGAAAGGATTGAGTCATCTGCCTAACATCACACAGATTGCATTTAGCAGAGATAATCATTACATTTTTTTTTTAGTTGTAGAGAATATCACTTTCCTCTTTTCTAAAATTCAAAAGAATCAACTAGAAAACAAGTGTAGAGGTGATCAAATAAAAACAAATATATTAAAATACAATAGATTTTACAAAACTGAAGACTTAACTGTGGGACTAACAGAACGATATATTGTGTATCAGGATGTAATATAAATTGTCAGTTTTTCCAAAATTAATATATGATTTTAATGTAATTCCATACAAATTTGCAATAGCTTTTTTTTTTATACGAGACCAAATTTTTCTAGAGTTTATTTCTAAAATAAAGGAATTGGAATAACTAACACAAAAAATTTTTAACATCTTTATTGGAGTATAGTTGCTTTACAATGGTGTGTTAATTTCTGCTTTATAACAAAGTGAATCAGTTATACATATACATATGTCCCCATATATCTTCCCACTACAAACTCCCTCCCTCCCACCATCACAATCACACCCCTCTAGATGGTCACAAAGCACCAAGCTGATCTCCTTGTTCTATGCGGCTGCTTCCCACTAGCTATCTGTTTTACGTTTAGTAGTGTATATATATATGTCCATGCCACTCTCTCAGTTTATCCAAGCTTACCTTTCCCCCTCTCCGTATCCTCAAGTCCATTCTCTAGTAGGTCTACGCCTTTATTCCTGTCTTGCCCCTAGGTTCTTCATGACTTCTTATTTTTTCTTTTTTAGATTGCATATATATATGTGTTAGCATACAGTATTTGTTTTTCTCTTTCTGACTTATTTCATTCTGTGTGACAGTCTAGACATCCATCCACCTCACTACAAATAACTCAGTTCTGTTCCTTTTTATGGCTGAGTAATATTTCATTGTATATATATGCCACACCTTCTTTATCCATTCAACTGTCGATGGACACTTAGGTTGCTTCCATGTCCTTACTATTGTAAATAGAGCTGCAATGAACATTTTGGTACATGACTCTTTTTGAATTATGGCTTTCTCAGGGTATATGCCCAATAGTGAGATTGCTGGGTCATATGGTAGTTCTCCTTTTAGTTTTTTAAAGAACGTCCATGCTGTTCTACATAGTGGCTGTATCAGTGTACATTCCCACCAACAGTGCAAGAGGGTCCCCCTTTCTACACACCCTTTCCAGCATTTATTGTTTGTAGATTTTTGATGATGGACATTCTGACCGGAGTGAGATGATATCTCATTGTAGTTTTGATTTGCATTTCTCTAATGATTAACGATGTTGAGCATTCTTTCATGTGTCTGTTGGAAATCTGTATATCTTCCTTGGAGAAATGTCTGTTTAGGTCTTCTGCCCATTTTTGGATTAGGTTGTTTGTTTTTTTAATATTGAGCTGCTTGAAAATTTTGAAGATTAATCCTTTGTCAGTTGCTTTATTTGCAAATATTTTCTCCCATTCTGAAGGTTTTCTTTTCATCTTGTTTATGGTTTCCTTTGCTGTGCAAAAACTTTTAAGTTTTATTAGGTCCCATTTGTTTATTTTTGTTTCTCTTTCCATTTCTCTAGGAGGTGGGTCAAAAAGGATCTTGCTGTGATTTATGTCACAGTGTTATGCCTATGTTTTCCTCTAAGTGTTTGTGGGTGTCTGGCCTTTCATTTAGGTCTTTAACCCATTTTGAGTTTATTTTTGTGTATGGTGTTAAGGAGTGTTCTAATTTCATTCTTTTACATGTAGCTGTCCAGTTTTCCCAGCACCACTTATTAAAGAGGCTGCCTTTTCTCCACTGTATATTCTTGCCACCTTTATCAAAGATAAGGTGACCATATGTATGTGGGTTTATCTCTGGGCTTTCTATCCTGTTCCATTAATCTATATTTCTCTTTCTGTGCAAGTACCATACTGTCTTGATTACTGTAGCTTTCTAGTATAGTCTGAAGTCAGGGAGCCTGATTCCTCCAGCTCCGCTTTTCTGTCTCAAGATTCCTTTGGCTTTTCAGGGTCTTTTGCATTTCCATACAAATTTTGAAATTTTTCTTCTAATTCTGTGAAAAATGCCAGTGGTAGTTTCATAGGGATTGCATTGAATCTGTAGATTGCTTTGGGCAGTAGAGTCATTTTCACAATTTTGATTCTTCCCATCCAAGAGCATGGTAAATCTCTCCATCTATTTGTATCATCTTTAATTTCTTCCATCAGCGTCTAATAATTTTCTGCATACAGGTCTTTGTCTCCTTAGGTAGGTTTATTCCTAGATATTTTATTCTTTTTGTTGCAATGGTAAATGGGAGTGTTTTCTTAAATTCACTTTCAGATTTTTCATCATTAGTGTATAGGAATGCAAGAGATTTCTGTGCACTAATTTTGTACCTGGCTACTCTACCAAACTCATTGATTAGCTCTAGTAGTTTTCTGGTAACATCTTTAGGATTCTCTATGTATAATGCCATATCACCTGCAAACAGTGACAGCTTTACTTCTTCTTTTCCAATTTGGATTCATTTTATTTCTTTTTCATCTCTTCTTGCTGTGGCTAAAACTTCCAAAACTATGCTGAATAATAATGGTGAGAGCAGACAACCTTGTCTTGTTCCTTTTCTTAGTAGAAATGTTTTCAGTTTTTCAACATTGAGGACGATGTTGGATGTGAGTTTGTCATATATGGCCTTTATTATGTTGAGGAAATTTCCCTCTATGCCTACTTTCTACAGGATTTTTATCATAAATTGGTGCTGAATTTTGTCCAAAGCTTTCTCTGCCTCTATTGTGATGATCATATGTTTTTTCTCCTTCAGTTTGTTAATATGGTGTATCACGTCGATTGATTTGTGTATATTGAAGAATCCTTGCATTCCTGGGATAAACCCCACTTGATCATGGTGTATGATCCTTTTAATGTGCTGTTGGATTCTGTTTGCTAGTATTTTGTTGAGGATTTTTGCATCTATATTCATCAGTGATATTGGCCTGTAGTTTTCTTTCTCTGTGACACCTTTGTCTGGTTTTGGTATCACAGTGACGGTGGCCTTGTAAAACGAGTTTCAGCGCATTCCTTCTTCTGCTTTATTTTGGAAGAGTTTGAGAAGGATAGGTGTTAGCTCTTCAATAAATGTTTGATAGAATACACCTGTGAATCCATCTGGTCCTGAGCATTTTTTGGTTGTAAGATTTTTAATCACAGTTTCAATTTCAGTGCTTGTGATTGGTCTTTTCATATTTTCTATGTCTTCCTGATTCAGTCTCGGAAGTTTTTGCATTTCTACGAATTTGTCCATTCCTTCCAAGTTGTCCATTTTATGGGCATACAGTTGCTTGGAGTAATCTCACGTGATCCTTTGTATTTCTGCAGTGTCAGTTGTTAGTTCTCCTTTTCCATTTCTAATTGTATTGCTTTGAGTCTTTTCCCTGTTTTTCTTTGTAAGTCTGGCTAATGGATTATCAATTTTGTTTATCTTCTCAAATAATCAGCTTTTAGTATTGATATTTGCTATCACTTCCTTCATTTCTTTTCATTTATTTCTCATCTTATCTATATGATTTCTTTCCTTCTGGTAACTTTGGGATTCTTTTGTTCTTCTTTCTCTAATTACTTTAGGTGTAAGGTTCGGTTGTTTATTTGATATGTTTCTTGTTTCTTAAGGTCGGATTGCATTGCTATAAATTTCCCTCTTAGAACTGCTTTCGCTGCATCCCATATATTTTGGCTTGTTGTGTTTTCACTGTCATTTGTTTCTAGGTATTTTTTGATTTCCTCTTTGATTTCTTCAGTGATCTCTTCTTTATTAAGTAGTGTGTTGTTTAGCATCCATGTGTTTTATTTCTTACAGATTTTTTTTCCTGTAATTAATATCTAGTCTCATAGTGCTGTGGTCAGAAAAGATACTTGATACAATTTCAATTTTCTTAAATTTACCAAGATTTGATTTGTGAACCAAGATATGTCTATCCTGGAGAATGTTCCATGAGCACTTGAGAAGAATGTGTATTCTGTTGTTTTTAGATGGAATCTCCTATAAATATCCATTAAGTCCATCTTGTTTAATGTATCATTTAAAGCTTGTGTTTCCTTATTTATTTTCATTTTGGATGATGTGTCCATTGGTGAAAGTGGGGTGTTAAAGTCCCCTACTATGATTGTGTTACTGTCGATTTCCCCTTTTATTGTTGTTAGTATTTGCCTTATGTATTGAGGTGCTCCTATATTGGGTGCATAAATATTTACAATTGTTATATGTTCTTCTTGGGTCGATCCCTTGAACATTATGTAGTGTCTTTCTTTGTCTCCTGTAATAGTCTTTATTTTAAAGTCTATTTTGTCTTATATAAGAATTGTTACTCCAACATTTTTTTGATTTGCATTTGCATGGAATATCATTTTCCATCCCCTCACTTTCAGTATGTACGTGTCCCTAGGTCTGAAGTGGGTCTCTCATACACAGCATATATACGGGTCTTGTTTTTGTATCCATTCAGACAGTCTATGTCTTTTGGTTGGAGCATTTAATCCATTTACATTTAAGGTAATTATCCATATGTTGTTCCTATTACCATTTCCTTAATTGCTTTTGTTTTATTATTGTAGGTCCTTTCCTTCTCTTGTGTTTCCTGCCTAGAGAACTTCCTTTAGCATTTGTTGTAAGGCTAGTTTGATGGTGCTGAATTCTCTTAGCTTTTGCTTGTCTATAATGCTTTTAATTTCTCCATCAAATCTGAATGAGATCCTTGTTTGGTAGAGTAATCTTGGTTTTAGGTTTTTCTCCTTCATCACTTTAAATATGTCCTCCCATTTCCTTCTGGCTTGTAAAGTTTCTGCTGAAAGTTCAGTTGTTAACCTTATGGGGATTCCCTTATGTGTTATTTGTTGTTTTCCCTTGTTGCTTTTAAAATTTGTTCTTTGTATTTAATTTTTGATAGTTTGATTTATATGTGTCTTAGCATGTTTCTCCTTGATTTATCCTGTATGGGACTGTGTGCTTTCTGGACTTGATTAACTATTTCCTTTCCCCTATTAGGGAAGTTCTCAACTCTAATCTCTTCAAATATTTCCTCAGTCCCTTTCTTTTTCTCTTCTTCTTCTAGGACCCTTATAATTCGAATGTTGGTGTGTTTAATGTTGTCCCAGAGGTCTCTGAGACTGTCCTCAATTCTTTTCATTCTTTTTTCTTTATTCTGCTCTGCAGTAGTTATTTCCACTATTTTATCTTCCAGGTTACTTATCCATTCTTCTGCCTCAGTTATTCTGCTATTGATCCCTTCTAGAGTAGTTCTAATTTCATTTATTGTGTTGTTCATTATTGCTTGTTTCCTCTTTAGTTCTTCTAGGTCCTTGTTAAATGTTTCTTGCATTTTGTCTATTCTATTTCCAAGATTTTGGATCATCTTTACTATCATTATTCTGAATTCTTTTTCATGTCGACTGCCTATTTCCTCTTCATTTGTTAGGTCTGGCGCGTTTTTGCCTTCCTCCTTCATCTGTGTGTTTCTCTGCCTTCTCATTTTGCTTAACGTACTGTGTTTTTGGTCTCCTTTTTGCAGGTTGCAGGTTGGTAGTTCCCATTGTTTTTGGTGTCTGTGCCCAGTGGCTAAGGTTGGTTCAGTGGGTTGTATAGTTTCCAGATGGAGGGGACTAGTGCCTGTGTTCTGTGGATGTGGCTAGATCTTATCTTTCTGGTGGGCAAGTCCACATCTGGTCATGTGTTTTGTGGTGTCTGTGGCCTTATCATGATTTTAGGCAGCCTCTGTGGTAATGGATGGGGTTGTGTTCCTCTATTGCTAGCTGTTTGGCATAGTGTGTCCTGCCCTGTAGTTTTGTGGTCATTGAGTGAAGCTGGGTCTTGGCGTTGAGATGGAGGTCTCTGGGAGATTTTCACAGTTTGATATTACGTGGATCTGGGAGGTCTCTTGTGGACCAGTGTCCTGAACTAGGCTCTCCCACCTCACTGGCACAACCCTGACACCTGGCTGGAGCTCCAAGAGCCTTTCTCCACACAGCTCAGAAATAAATGGGAGGAAAGAAAGAAAGAAAGAAAGAACGAACAAAAGAAAGAAAGAAGGAAAGAAAGAAAGAATGGAAGAAAGAAAGAATGAAAGACAGACAGAAAGAAAGAGAGAAATTGAGAAATAACAAAAGAAAAAAATAAAATAAAGTTGTTAAAATAAAAGATATAAGAAAAAAATTTTTAAGTAATTAACAACAACAACAACAAAAGTACAGAGAGAAACCTAGGACAAATGGTAAAAGCAAAGCTATACAGGCAAAATCTCAGAAGAAACATACACATATAGAATCACTAAAAGAGGAAAAGGCAAAAATATATATATATGTATATATATATATATATATATATATATATATATATATATATATCCTTGCTCCCAAAATCTACCTCCTCAATTTGGGGTGATTCGTTGTCTATTCAGGTATTCCACGGATGCAGGGTACATCAGGTTGATTGTGGAGATTTAATCCACTGCTCCTGAGGCTGCTGGGAGAAATTTCCCTTTCTCTTCTTTTTTCACACAGCTACAGGGGTTCAGCTTTGGATCTGGAACTGCCTCTGCGTGTAGGTTGCCTGAGGGCATCTTTACTTCACTCAGACACTACGAGATTAAAGAAGCACCTGATTCGGGGTCTCTGGCTCACTGAGGCTGGAGAGACGGAGGGGCATGGATGCAGGGTGAGCCTGCGGCGGCAGAGGCCAGCATGACTTTGCAGCAGCCTCAGGTGCGCCACGTGTTCTCCCAGGGAAGTTGTTCCTGGATCACGGGAACATCCAGTGGCGGGCTGCAGAGGCTCCTGGAAGGGGGACTGTGGACAGTGACCTGTGCTTTCTCCCAGGCTTCTTGGTGGTGGCAGCAGCAACCTGAGGGTCTCATGCCCGTCTCTAGGGTCAGCGCTGATAGCCCTGGCTCACAGCCGTCTCTGGAGCTCCTTTATCAGTGCTCTTAATACCTTTCCTCGCACAACAGGAAATAAAGAGGCAAGAAAAAGTCTATTTCCTCTTCGGCAGCTCCAGACTTTTTCACAGACTTACCCCCGCCTAGCTGTGGCACACTAGCCCCCTTCAGGCTGTGTTCACGCAGCCAACCCCAGTCCTCTCTCTGGGATCTGACCTCCGAAGCCCGAGGCTCAGCTCTCAGCCCACACCCACCCCAGCGGGGCACACCCCTCTTTGCCCTCCGCACCCCTGTTGCTGTGCTGTCCTCCTTGACTCCAAAGCTTCCCCCCTCCACCACCCACCATCTCTGCCCACGAAGGGGCTTCCTAATGTGCGGAAAACTTTTCCTCCTTCACTACTCCCTTCTACTGGTGCAGGTACAGTCCTTATTCTTTTGTACTGCTTTTTATTTTGCCCTACCGAGGTACGTGGGGAGTTTCTTTCCTTTAGGCAGGTCTGAGGTCATCTGCCAGCGTTCAGTAGGTGTTCTGTAGGAGTTGTTCCACATGTAGATGTATTTCTGATGTATTTGTGGGGAAGAAGGTGATCTCCACGTTTACTCTTTGGCCATCTTGAAGCTCTAGCCTATTCTTTTAATTGAGTCATATATAAATAGTATCTGTATCTTCCTCCCAAACCATAAAAGATGCTAAAAAAAGATTATGATTCACATTGTAACATGCTATTGTTTTGTTTTCAAGATTGTTTTCTTCCTGCAGCAAGTGAGATGTTATTATTGTTTTTTGCACTTAACATTGGTCTATATGCAGATATTTACCTAACGTTTTTATTGTGATACAAAATCATACAACATAAAATTGCTGTCTTAAACATTTTTTCAAATATTTATTGACTGATTGGATTAGGCTACCCTGGGTCTTCATTGAAGCACATGTGAGCTTAGTTGCTGCATGAAAACTCTTAGTTGCGGTATGCGGACTTCTTAGTTCTGGCCTGCAAACTCTTAGTCGTGGTATGTATGTGGATCTACTTCCCCAACCAGGGAGTGAACCTGGGCCCCCTGCATTGGGAGTGCAGAGTCTTACCCAGTGGACTACTAGGGAAGTCCTTTAACCATTCTTAAATATACAATTTAATAGTGTTAAATACATTCACACTTTAAGAAACGGATCTCCAGAACTTTTTAACCTTGTAAAACTGAATCTCTATATCTGTTAAATAACTCTCATTTTTCCCCTCCCCTCAGATCTGGCAAGCACTATTTACTTTCTGTTTCTTATTAATTTGACTGCTTTAGATACCTCATATAAGTGAAGTCACACAGCATTTGTCCTTTTATAACTGAATTATTTTACTTTGCATAATGGCCTCAAGGCTCATTCATGTTGTAGCATGCATAACTTCTCGGGAATTGCTGGATCATATTGCAGTTCTATTTTTAATTTTTGGAGGACCCTTCATACTGTCTTCCATAGTGGCTGCACTATTCAGAATCTCTCCAACACCACACATGGGGTCCAATTTCTCCACATCTTCACCAACATGTGTTATTTTCAAATGTTTTGATGCTCACCATTCTAATGGGTGTGAAGTGATAATTCCTTATGGTTTTGATTTGCATTTCTCTCATGATTAGTGATGCTCAGCATTTTTTCATATGCTTATTGGCCATTTGTACATCATCCTCAGTGAAATGTCTATTCAAGCCTTTTGCCCATTTTTTAAATTGGATTGTTTTTTTCTTGTTGTGCTGTAGGGGTCCTTTATATATTCTGGATACTTACCCCTGATGAAATACATGACTTGCAAATATTATGTCCTTTTCTGTAGATGGCTTTTGACAATGTTGATCACTTCCTTTGCTTCACAAAAGCTTTTTAGTTGATGGAGTACAAATTATCTAATTTTTGGTTTTGTTTCCTTTGCTTTTGGAGCCATAAAAAGGAATCATTGCCAGATCCAGTATAATGAAGATTTTCCCCTATGTTTTCTCCTCAGAGGTTTAGAGTTTTGAGTTTTATGTATAGGTCTTTAATCCATTGTTGAGTTAATTTTTGTATATGGCTTAAGATAAGAATCTAAATTCATTCTCTTCCACATAGGGACCCATTTTTCTCAACAACATTTGTTGAAGATTTACCAAATATTTTTATGCAGTATTCCTTCTCCCATCTCAGACTTCCATCAAAGCTCATTTTGTCCTGCTTATAGTTTATATTTTAGATTCATTCTTTAGCTTAGCTGGTTTTGGTGATATTTTTCCTATTTGAAATGTGGATTTTAAAAAATTAAAGTATAGTTGATTTATTATATTATATTAGTCTTACATGTACAGTGATTCAATATTTTTATATATTATACTCCATTTAAAGATTTTTACTTGAATTCGTGATGATATAGTTTCATTAGATATAATTAGCTATATATTCAACTTACTAAAAATCAAAATTTGCATAAATACTTTAAAAAATATTTCTTAATGTAGAATCCTGGAAAGTCAAGTTATCAAAACTGATTTAATGAGCATGAAAAATGTAATAAGTTAATAACCATATAAAATAAGTTGGCAAGTTATTTAGAGTGGTACTGATTGCTGATGATTTCTCAAAGAAGTTTTTTCAAATTGTACAATTCTGGATACTTCCCATATAATAAAATGTATTTCAAGTGTATTGAAAAATAATGTGTAGCCTCTTCATTTATTTTATAAAACTAGTAAAATTCTGATAGGTGCACTCCATACAACACATATGAAAAAATTATGAAGTGCTTCACCTACAAATGTAAACACATAGTTGTTATATAAATATAATCAAATCAATCTCTATAATTTATAAAATTATAAATGCTTTGATTTAGTAATTTGAGAGTAGTTCAGTGTTATAAAATCTGTTTGTCAAATAATAATATCAAAATGGAAAACAAAACTCTAAGTTTTCCCATAAATGTTAGTAACACTAGAATTTTGTATGCATATTTAAAACTAATGAGGTGAATTAGGACTAGAATGTTTTATTTTCAATACAATAAATTGAAGAAATTAATCCTTTTTCAATGCTTACATATACAAGGTGTTTTGATAACTTTCTCTAACCTAATCACACCCCACTGAGTTTAGTATTACAATTATCTCCATTTTTCATCTAAAGAAAATTAAACTTAAGAAAGGATTGAGTCATCTGCCTAATATATATGGCATTTGGCAGAGATAATCATTACATTTTTTTATTTAGTTGTAGAGAATATCACTTTCCTCTTCAAAAATTCAAAGGAATCAACTAGAAAACAAGTGTAGAGGTGATCAAATAAAAACAAATATATTAAAATGTAATAGATTTTAGATAACTGAAGACTATACTGTTGGACTAACAGAACGATATATTGTGTATAAGGATGTAATATAAATTGTCAGTTTCTCCAAAATTAATGTATGGTTTAAATGTAATTCCATACAAATATGCAATAGATTTTTGTTTTATACCAGACCAACATTCTCTAGAATTTATTTCTAAACTAAAGTATTTGGAATAACCAAGATAATTTTTTAAAAAATCTTTATTGGATTATAGTTGCTTTAAAATGGTGTGTTAGTTTCTGCTTTATAACAAAGTGAATCAGTTATACATATACATATATTCCCATATCTCTTCCCTCTAGCATCTCCCTCCCTCCCACCCTCACAATCACACCCCTCTAGGTGGTCACAAAGCACTAATATGATCTCCCTGTGCTATGCAGCTGCTTCCCACTAGCTATCTATTTTAGGTTTGGTAGTGTATATATGTCCATGCCACTCTTTCAGTTTATCCAAGATTACCTTTCCCCCTCCCCGTATCCTCAAGTCCATTCTCTAGTAGGTCTGCGTCTTTATTCCTGACTTCCGCCTAGGTTCTTCATGACTTTTTTTTTTCTTTTTTAGATTCCATATATATATGTGTTAGCATACGGTATTTATTTTTCTCTTTCTGACTTACTTCACTCTGTATGACAGTGTAGAAGTCCATCCACCTCACTACAACTAACTCAGTTTCGTTCCTTTTTATGGCTGAGTAATATTCCATTGTATATATGTGTCACACCTCCTTTATCCAGTCATCTGCTGATGGACACTTAGGTTGCTTCAATGTCTTGGTTTTTGTAAATAGAGCTGCAATGAACATTTTGGTACATGACTCTTTTTGAATTATACTTTTCTCATGGTATATGCCCAGTAGGGGGATTGCTGGGTCGTATGGTAGTTCTACTTTTCGTTTCTTAAGGAACGTCCATACTGTTCTACATAGTGGCTGTATCAGTGTACATTCCCACCAACAGTGCAACAGTCCCTTTTCTACACACCCTCTCCAGCATTTACTGTTTTTTGATTTTTTGATGATGGCTATTCTGACCAGTGTGAGATGATATCTCAGTGTAGTTTTGATTTGCATTTCTCTAATGATTACTTATGTGGAACATTCTTTCATGTGTCTGTTGGAAATCTGTATATCTTCTTTGGAGAAATGTCTATTTAGGTCTTCAACCCATTTTTGTATTCGGATTTTTTTTTTAAATGTTAAGCTGCTTGTAAATTTTGGAGATTGATCCTTTGTCCGTTGCTTCATTTGCAAATATTTTCTCCCATTCTGAAAGTTGCCTTTTTTATGGTTTCCTTTGCTGTGCAAAAGCTTTTAAGTTTCAAGGGTCCCATTTCTTTATTTTTGTTTTTCTTTCCATTTCTCCAGGAGGTGGATCAAAAAGGATCTTGGGGCTTCCCTGGTGGCGCAGTGGTTGAGAGTCCGCCTGCCGATGCAGGGGACGCGGGTTCGTGCCCCGGTCCGGGAAGATCCCACATGCCGCGGAGCGGCTGGGCCCGTGAGCCATGGCCGCTGAGCCCGCGCGTCCGGAGCCTGTGCTCCGCAGTGGGAGAGGCCACAACAGTGAGAGGCCCGCGGACCGCAAAAAAAAAAAAAAAAAAAAAAAAAAAAAAAAAGGATCTTGCTGTGATTTATGTTATAGAGTGTTCTGCCTGTGCTTTCCTCTAAGAGTTTGATGGTGTCTTCCCTTTCATTTAGGTCTTTAATCCATTTTGAGTTTATTGCTTTTTATGGTGTTAGGGAGTGTTCTAATTTCATTTTTTACACGTACCTGTCCAGTTTTCCCAGCACCACTTATTGAAGAGGCTGCTTTTCTCCACTGTATATTCTTGCCTCCTTTATCAAAGATAAGGTGACCATATGTGCGTGGGTTTATCTCTGAACTTTCTATCCTGTTACATTAATCTATATTTCTCTTTCTGTGCAAGTACCATACTGTCTTGATTACTGTAGCTTTCTAGTATAGTCTGAAGTCAGGGAGCCTGATTCCTCCAGTTCCGTTTTATTTTCTCAAAATTCTTTGGCTATTCGGGGTCTTTTGTGTTTCCATACAAATTGGGAATTTTTTTGTTCTAGTTCTGTGAAAAATGCCAGTGATAGTTTCATAGGGATTGCATTGATTCAGTAGATTGCTTTGGGTAATAGAGTCATTTTCCCAATGTTGATCTTTCCAATCCAAGAGCATGGTAAAGCTCTCCATTTGTATCATCTTTAGTTTCTTTCATCTGTGTCTTACAATTTTCTGCATACAGGTCTTTGTCTCCTTAGGTAGGTTTATTCCTATAGATATTTTATTCTTTTTGTTGCAATGGTAAATGGGAGTGTTTTCTTAAATTCACTTCCAGATTTTTCATCATTAGTGTATAGGAATGCAAGAGATTTCTGTGCACTAATTTTGTATCCTGCTACTCTCCCAAATTCATTGATTAGCTCTAGTAGTTTTCTGGTAGCATCTTTAGGATTCTCTATGTATAATGCCATATCACCTGCAAACAGTGACAGCTTTACTTCTTCTTTTCCAATTTGGATTACTTTTATTTCTTTTTCTTCTCTAATTGCTGTGGCTAAAACTTCCGAAACTATGTTGAATAATAGTTGTGAGACTGGGCAACCTTGTCTTGTTCCTGATCTTAGTGGAAATGTTTTCAGTTTTTTACAATTGAGGACGATGTTGGCTGTGGGTTTCTCATATATGGCCTTCAATATGGTGAGGAAAGTTCCCTCTATTCCTACTTTCTGCAGGGTTTTTATCATAAATTGGTGCTGAATTTTGTCAAAAACTTTCTATGCATCTATTGAGACGATCATATGGTTTTTCTCCTTCAGTTTGTTAATATGGTGTATCACGTCGATTGATTTTGTATATTGAAGAATCCTTGTATTCCTGGGATAAACCCCACTTGATCATGGTGTATGATCCTTTTAATGTGCTGTTAGATTCTGTTTGCTAGTATTTTGTTTAGGATTTTTGCATCTATGTTCATCAGTGATATTGGCCTGTGGTTTTCTTTCTTTGTGACATCTTTTTCTGGTTTTGGTATCAGAGTGATGGTGGCCTTTTAGAATAAGTTTTGGAGTGTTCCTGCCTCTGTTTTATTTTGGAAGAGTTTGAGAAGAATAGGTGTTAACTCTTCTCTATATGTTTGATAACATTCACCTGTGACACTATCTGGTCCTCGGCTTTTGTTTGTTGTAAGATTTTAAATCAGAGTTTCAATTTCAGTGCTTGTGATTTGTGTGTTCATATTTTCTATTTCTTCCTGGCTCAGCCTCAGAAGGTTGTGCATGTCTACAAATTTGTCCATTTCTTCCAGGTTGTCCATTTTATTGGCATACATTTGCTTGTAGTAATCTCTCATGATCCTTTGTATTTCTGCAGTGTCAGCTCTTACTTCACCTTTTTCACTTGTAATTCTATTGATTTGAGTCTTTTCCCTTTTTTTCTTCGTAAGTGTGGTTAATGGTTTATCAATTTTGTTTATCTTATCAAAGAACCAGCTTTTAGTATTGATCTTTGCTATCATTACCTTCATTTTTTTTCATTTATTTCTGATCTGATCATTATGATTTCTTTCCTTCTGCTAACTTTGGGATTCTTTTGTTCTTCTTTCTCTAATTGCTTTAGGTGTAAGGTTTGGTTGTTTATTTGAGATGTTTCATGTTTCTTATGGTAGGATTGTATTGCTCTAAACTTCCCTCTTAGAACTGCTTTTGCTGCATCCCATAGATTTTGGGTCATCATGTTTTCATTGTCATTTGTTTCTAGGTATTTTTTGATTTCCTCTTTGATTTCTTCAGTGATCTCTTGGTTATTAACTAGTCTGCTGTTTACCCTCCATGTGTTTGTATTTCTTACAGATTTTTTTCCTGTAATTTATATCTAATCCTATAGCGCTGTGATCAGAAATGATACTTGATACAATTTCAATTTTTTAAAATTTACCAAGGTTTAATTTGTGACCCAAGATATGCTCTATCCTGGAGAATGTTCCATGAGCACTTGAGAAGAATGTGTATCCTGTTGTTTTCAGATGGAATCTCCTATAACTATCCATTAAGTCCATCTTGTTTTATGTATCATTTAAAGCTGTGTTTCCTTATTTATTTTCATTTTGGATGATGTGTCCATTGGTGAAAGTGGGGTGTTAAAGTCCCTACTATGATTGTGTTACTGTCGATTTCCCCTTTTATGGCTGTTAGTATTTGCCTTATGTATTGAGGTGCTCCTATGTTGGGTGCATAAATATTTACAATTGTTATATCTTCTTCTTGGATCGATCCCTTGATCATTATGTAGTGTCTTTCTTTGTCTCTTGTAACAGTCTTTATTTTAAAGTCTATTATTTCTGATATGAGAATTGCTACTCTAGCTTACTTTTGATTTCCTTTTGCATGGAATATCATTTTCCATCACCTCACTTTCAGTCTGTATGTTTCACTAGGTCTGAAGTGGGTCTCTCATACTCAGCATATATACAGGTCCTGTTTTTGTGTCCATTCAGCCAGTCTATGTCTTTTGGTTGGAGCATTTAATCCATTTACATTTAAGGTAATTATCAATATGTATATTCCTATTACCATTTTCTTGATTGCCTTGGGTTTATTATTGTAGGTTCTTTCCTTCTATTGTGTTGCCTGCCTGAAGAAGTTCCTTTAGCATTTGTTGTAAGGCTGGTTTGGTGGTGCTGAATTCTCTTAAGTTTTGCTTATCTGTAAAGCTTTTAATTTCTCCATCAAATCTGAATGAGATCCTTGCTGGGTAGAGTAATCTTGGTTGTCAGATTTTCTCCTTCATCACTTCAAATATGTCCTGCCATTCCCTTCTGGCTTGCAATGTTTCTGCTGAAAGACCAGCTGTTAACCCTATGGGGATTCCCTTATGTGTTATTTATTTTTCCCTTGCTGCTTTTGATAATTGTTCTTTGTATTTACTTTTTGATAGTTTGATTAATATGTGTCTTGGCATGTTTCTCCTCAGATTTATCCTGTATGGGACTCTTTGTGGTTTCTGGACTTGATTAAATTTCCTTTCCCATATTAGGGAAGTTTTCAACTTTAATCTCTTCAAATATTTTCTTAGTCCCTTTCTTTTTCTGGGACCCGTATAATTTGAGTGTTGGTGTGTTTAATGTTGTTCCAGAGGTCTCTGAGACTGTCATCAATTCTTTTCATTCTTTTTTCTTTATTCTGCTCTGCAGTAGTTATTTCCACTATTTTATCTTCCAGGTTACTTATCCATTCTTCTGCCTCAGATATTCTGCTATTGATCCCTTGTAGAGAATCTTTAATTTCTTTTGTTGTGTTTTTCATCAGTATTTGTTTGCTCTTTAGTTCTTCTAGGTCCTTGTTAAAGTTTTCCTGTATTTTCTCCATTCTATTTCCATGATTTTGGCTCATCTTTACTATCATTTTTTGGAATTCTTTTTCAAGTACATCGACTATTTCCTCTTCATTTCTTAGGTCTCGTGGGTTTTTGCCTTGCTCCTTCATCTGTGTGTTTATCTGTCTTATCATTTTGCTTAACTTACTGTGTTTGGGGTCTCCTTTTCACAGGTTGCAGATTCATAGTTCCCGTTGTTTTTGCTGTCTGTCCCCAGTGGGTAAGGTGGGTTCAGTGGGTTGTGTAGGCTTCCTTGTGCAGGGGACTATTGCCTGTGTTCTGGTGGATGAGGCTGGATCTTGTCCTTCTGGTGGGCAGGTCCACGTCTGGTGGTGTGTTTTGGGGTGTCTGTGGCCTTATTATGATTTTAGGCAGCATCTCTGATAATGTGTGGTGTTGTGTTCCTGTCTTGCTAGTTGTTTGGCATAGTGTGTCTTGCACTGTAGCTTACTGGTCGTTGAGTGGAGCCGGGTCTTGGCACTGAGATGGAGATCTCTGTGAAACTTTTGCCTTTTGATATTACGTGGAACTGGGAGGTCTCCTGTGGACCAGTGTCCTGAACTTGTCTCTCCCACCTCACTGCCACAGCCCTGATGCCTGGCTGGACCTCCAAGAGCCTTTCATCCACACAGCTCAGAAAAAAAGGGAGAAAAGGAAGAAAAAAGAAAGAAAGAAAGAAAGAGAGAGAGAGAAAGAAAGAAAGAAAGAGAAAGAAAGCAAGAAAGAAAGAGGGCTTCCCTGGTGGTGCAGTGGTTGAGAGTCTGCCTGCCAATTCAGGGGACATGGGTTCATGCCCCGGTCCAGGAAGATCCCACATGCTGTGGAGTGGCTAGGCCCGTGGGTCATAGTTGCTGAGCTTGCATGTCTGGAGCCTGTGCTCTGCAATGGGAGAGGCCACAACAGTGAGAGGCCTACGTACTGCAACAACAAAAAAAAAGAAATGAAAGAAAGAAAGAGAGAATAAAATAAAGTTATTAAAATAAAAGAAAAAATAAGTATTAAGAAATAAATTTTTTTAATGAATTAAAATAAAGAAAATTTACAGACAGAACCCTAGGACAGATGGTAAAAGCAATGCTATACACACAAAATCTGAGACAGACACATATACATATACACTCACAAAAAGAGAAAAAGGCAAAAATATATATACCTATCCTTGCTCCCAAAGTGTACCTCCTCAATTTGGGGTGGTTCGTTGTCTATTCAGGTATTCCACAGATGCAGGGTACATCAAGTTGATTGTGGAGACTTAATCAACTGGTCCTGAGGCTGCTGGGAGAAATTTCCCTTTCTCTTCTTTATTCAAGAAGCTCCAGGGCTTCAGCTTTGGATCTGGACCCGCCTCTGCGAGTAGGTCGCATGAGGGCATCTGGTCTTTGCTCAGACAGGAAGAGGTTAAAGAAGCAGCTGATTCGGGGACTCTGGCTCACTGAGGCCAGGGGGAGGGAGGGGTACTGATGCAGGGTGAGCCTGTGGTGGCAAAGGCTAGTGTGACATTGAACCAGCCTCTGGTGAGCCGTGTGTTCTCCCAGGGAAGTTGTCCCTGAATCACGTGATCCTGGCAGTGGCGGGCTGCACAGCCTCCCAGCAGGGGAAGTGTGGATAGTAACCTGTGCTTGCTCACAGGTTTCTTGGTGGTGGTAGCAGCAGCCTTAGCGCCTCATGCCCGTCTCTGGGATCTGCGCTGATAGCCGCAGCTCGCGCCCGTTTCTGGAGCTCCTTTAAGCAGCGCTCTTAATCCCCTCTCCTCGCGCACCAGGAAACAAAGAGGCAAGAAAAAGTCTCTTGCCTCTTCGGCAGCTCCAGACTTTTTCACAGACTCCCCCCCCCTCCCAAAGCTAGCTGTGGCTCATTAGCCCCCTTCAGCCTGTGTTCACGCAGCCAACCCCAGTCTTCTCCCTGGAATCCGACCTCCGAAGCCCGAACCTCAGCTCCCAGCCCCCCGCCCGCCGCAGCGGGTGAGCAGACAAGCCTCTAGGGCTGGTGAGTGCTGGTCAGCACCGATCCTCTGGGCGGGAATCTCTCCGCTTTGCCCTCCACACCCCTGTTGCTGTGCTCTCCTCCTTGGCTCTGAAGCTTCCCCCCTCTGCCAGCCCGTCTCTGCCGGCGAAGGGCTTCCTAGTGTGTGTAAACCTTTCCTCCTTCACAGCTCCCTCCCACTGGTGCAGGTCCCGTCCCTACTCTTTTGTCTGCTTTTTTTTTTTTTCTTTTGCTCTACCCAGGTACGTGGGGGGTTTCTTGCCTTTTGGGAGGTCTGAGGTCTTCTGCCAGCGTTCAGTAGGTGTTCTGTAGGAGTTGTTCCACATGTAGATTTATTTCTGATGTATTTGTGGGGAGGAAGGTGATCTCCGTGTCTTACTCTTCTGTCATCTTGAAGCTCCAGCCTACACTTTTAAGGGACTCATATATAATTAGTATCTTTATCCTCCTCCCAAACCATAAAAGATGTTAAAAAAGGATTATGATTCACATTGTCACATGCTATTGTTTTGATTTGTTTTCAAGCTTATTTTCTTCCTGAAGCAAATGAGATGTCATTATTGTTTTTTGCACTTAACATTGGTCTATATGCAGATATTTACCTAACGTTTTTATTGTGATAAAAAATCATACAACATAAAATTGCTGTTTTAAACATTTTTTCCAATATTGATTGACTGATTGATTGATTGATTTAGATTGCCCTGTGTCTTCGTTGCAGCACACGGAATCTTAGTTGCAGCATGCAGACTCTTAGTTGCAGTATGCGAACTTCTTAGTTGTGGCATGTGGACTCTTTAGTTGTGGCCTGCAAACTCTTAGTTGTGGCATGCATGTGAATCTAGTTCCCCAACCAGGGATTGAACCTGGGCCCCCTGCATTGGGAGTGCAGTCTTACCCAGTGGACCACTAGGGAAGTCCTTTAACCATTCTTAAATATACAATTTAATAGTGTTAAATACATTCACACTTTAAGAAACGGATCTCCAGAACTTTTTAACCTTGTAAAACTGAATCTCTATATCTGTTAAATAACTCTCATTTTTCCCCTCCCCTCAGATCTGGCAAGCACTATTTACTTTCTGTTTCTTATTAATTTGACTGCTTTAGATACCTCATATAAGTGAAGTCACACAGCATTTGTCCTTTTGTAACTGAATTATTTTACTTTGCATAATGGCCTCAAGGCTCATTCATGTTGTAGCATGCATAACTTCTCGGGAATTGCTGGATCATATTGCAGTTCTATTTTTAATTTTTTGAGGACCCTTCATACTGTCTTCCATAGTGGCTGCACTATTCAGAATCTCTCCAACACCACACATGGGGTCCAATTTCTCCACATCTTCACCAACATGTGTTATTTTCAAATATTTTGATGCTCACCTTTCTAATGGGTGTGAAGTGATAATTCCTTATGGTTTTGATTTGCATTTCTCTCATGATTAGTGATGCTCAGCATTTTTTCATATGCTTATTGGCCATTTGTACATCATCCTCAGTGAAATGTCTTTTCAAGCCTTCTGCCCATTTTTTAAATTGGATTATTTTTTTTTTTCTTGTTGTGCTGTAGGGGTCCTTTATATATTCTGGATACTTACCCCTGATGAAATACATGACTTGCAAATATTATGTCCTTTTCTGTAGATGGCTTTTGACAATGTTGATCATTTCCTTTGCTTCACAAAAGCTTCTGAGTTGACGGAGTACAAATTATCTAATTTTTGGTTTTGTTTCCTTTGCTTTTGGAGCCATAAAAAGGAATCATTGCCAGATCCAGTATAATGAAGATTTTCCCCTATGTTTTCTCCTCAGAGGTTTAGAGTTTTATGTATAGGTCTTTAATCCATTGTTGAGTTAATTTTTGTATATGGCTTAAGATAAGAATCTAAATTCATTCTCTTCCACATAGAGATCCATTTTTCTCAACAACATTTGTTGAAGATTTTTCAAATATTTTTATGCAGTATTCCTTCTCCCATCTCAGACTTCCATCAAAGCTCATTTTGTCCTTCTTATAGTTTATATTTTAAATTCGTTCTTTAGCTTAGCTGGTTTTGGTGGTATTTTTCCTAATTGAAATGTGGATTTAAAAAAAATTAAAGTATAGTTGATTTACTATATTATATTAGTTTCACATGTACAGCGTAGTGTTTCAATATTTTTATATATTATACTCCATTTAAAGATTTTTACTTAAATTCATGATAATATAGTTTCATTAGATATAATTAGCTATATATTCAACTTACTAAAAATCAAAATTTGCAGAAATACTTAAAAAATATTTCTTAATATAGAATCCTGGAAAGTCAAGTTATCAAAACTGATTTAATGAGCATGAAAAATGTAATAAGTTAATAACCATATAAAATAAGGTGGCAAGTTATTTAGAGTGGTACTGATTGCTGATGATTTCTCAAAGAAGTTTTTTCAAATTGTACAATTCTGGATACTTCCCACATAATAAAATATATTTCAAGTGTATTGAAAAATAATGTGTAGCCTCTTCATTTATTTTATAAAACTAGTAAAATTCTGATAGGTGCACTCCATACAACACATATGAAAAAATTATGAAATGCTTCACATACAAATATAAACACATAGTTGTTATATAAATATAATCATATCAAATCAATCTCTATAATTTATAAAATTACAAATGTTTTGATTTAGTAATTTGAGAGTAGTTCAGTGTTATAAAATCTGTTTTTCAAATAATAATATCAAAATGGAAAACAAAACTCTAAGTTTTCCCATAAATGCTAGTAACATTAGAACTTAGTATGCATATTTAATAATAATGAGGTGAATTAGGACTAGATAGTTTTATGTTCAATACAATGATTAGAAGAAACTAATCCTTATTCGGTGCTTACATATACAAGGTGTTTTGCTAACTTTCTCTAACCTACTCACACCCCACTGAGTTTAGTATTACAATTATCTCCATTTTACACCTAAAGAAAATTAAACTTAAGAAAGGATTGAGTCATTTGCCTAACATCACACAGATTTCATGTGGCAGAGATAATCATTACTTTTTTTTTTTAGTTGTAGAGAATATCACTTTCCTCTTTTCAAAAATTAAAAAGAATCAAGGAAAACAAGTGTAGAGGTGATCAAATAAAAACAAATATATTAAAATGTAATAGATTTTAGAAAGCTGAAGACTTTGCTGTGGGACTAACAGAACGATATATTGTGTATAAGGATGTAATATAAATTGTCAGTTTCTCCAAAATTAATGTATGGTATTAATGTAATTCCATACAAATTTGCAATAGATTTTTGTTTTATACCAAACTAAATTTTTCTAGAGTTTATTTCTAAAATAAAGGATTTGGAATAACCAAGACAATTTTTTTTAACATCTTTATTGGAGTATAGTTGCTTTACAATGGTGTGTTAGTTTCTGCTTTATAACAAAGTGAATCAGTTATACATGTACATATGTCCCCATATGTCTTCCCACTACCAACTCCCTCCCTCCCACCCTCACAATCACATCCCTCTAGGTGGTCACAAAACACTAATATGATCTCCCTGTTCTATGCGGCTGCATCCCACTAGCTATCTGTTTTACATTTAGTAGTGTATATAAGTCCATGCCACTCTCTCATTTTATCCAAGCTTACCCTTCCCCCTCCCAGTATTCTCAAGTCAATTCTCTCGTGGGTCTGTGTCTTTATTCCTGTCTTGCCCCTAGGTTCTTCATGACTTATTTTTTAGATTCCATATATATGTGTTAGCATATGGTATTAGTTTTTCTCTTTCTGACTTACTTCACTCTGTATGACAGTCTAGAGGTCCATCCACCTCACTACAAATAACTCAATTTCTTTCCTTTTTATGGCTGAGTAATATTCCATTGTATATATGTGCCACATCTTCTTTATCCATTCATCTGTTGATGGACACTTAGGTTACTTCCATGTCCTGGCTAGTGAAAATATAGCTGCAATGAACATTTCGGTACATGACTCTTTTTGAATTATGGTTTTCTCAGGTATATGCTCAGTAGTGGGATGGCTGGGTGGTATGGTAGCTCTACTTTTCATTTTTTAAAGAACGTCCATACTGTTCTCCATAGCGGCTGTATCAGTGTACATTCCCACCAACAGTGCAAGAGGGTCCCCCTTTCTACACACCCTTTCCAGCATTTATTTTTTGTAGATTTTTGATGATGGCCATTCTGACCAGAGTGAGATGATATCTCATTGTAGTTTTGACTTGCAATTCTCTAATGATTAATGATGTTGAGCATTCTTTCATTTGTCTGTTGAAAATCTGTATATCTTATTTGGAGAAATGTCTATTTAGGTCTTCTGCCCATTTTCGGATTGGGTTCTTTGTTTTTTTAATGTTGAGTGACTTGTGAATTTTGGAGATTAATCCTTTGTCAGTTGCTTTATTTGTAAATATTTTCTCCCATTCTGAAGGTTGTCTTTTCGTCTTTTTTATGGTTTCCTTTACTGTGCCAAAGCTTTAAACTTTCATTAGGTCCCATTTGTTTACTTTTGTTTCTCTTTCCATTTCTCTAGGAAGTGATTCAAAAAGGATCTTTCTGTGATTTATGTCATAGTGTTCTGCCTATGTTTTCCTCTAAGAGTTTGATGGTGTCTGGACTTTCATTTAATCTTTAATCCATTTTGAGTTTATTTTTGTGTATGGTGTTAAGGAGTGTTCTAATTTCATTCTTTTACATGTAGCTGTCCAGTTTTCCCAGCACCACTTATTGAAGAGGCTGTCTTTTCTCCACTGTTTATTCCTGCCTCCTTTATCAAAGATAAAGTGACCATATGTGCATGGGTTTATCTCTGGACTTTCTATACTGTTCCATTAATCTATATTTCTCTTTCTGTGCCAGTGCCACACTGTCTTGATTACCTTAGCTTTGTAGTATAGTCTGAAGTCAGGGAGGCTGAATCCTCCTGATCCATTTTACTTTCCCAAAATTCTTTGGCTATTCAGGGTCTTTTGTGTTTCCATACAAATTGTGAAAATTTTTGTTCTAGTTCCATGAAAAATGTCAGTGGTAGTTTCATAGGGATTGCATTGAATCTGTAGATTGCTTTGGGTAGTAGAGTCATTTTCATAATTTTGATTCTTCCAATCCAAGAGCATGGTAAAACTCTCCATCTATTTGTACCATCATTAATTTATTTCATCAGTGTCTTATAATTTTTTGCATACATGTCTTTGTCTCCTTAGGTAGGTTTATTCCTAGATATTTTATTCTTTTTCTTGCAATGGTAAATGGTAGTGTTTTCTTAAATTCACTTTCGGATTTTTCATCATTAGTGTATAGGAATGCAAGAGATTTCTCTGCACTAATTTTGTTTCCTGCTACTCTACCAAATTCATTGATTAGCTCTAGTAGTTTTCTGGTTGCATCTTTAGGATTCTCTATGTATAGTACCATGTCATCTGCAAACCGTGACAGCTTTACTTCTTCTTTTCCAATTTGGATTACTTTTATTTCTTTTTCTTCTGTAATTGCTGTGGCTAAAACTTCTGAAACTATGTTGAATAATGGTTGTGAGAATGGGCAACTATGTCTTGTTCCTGAACTTAGTGGAAATGGTTTCAGTTTTTCACCTTTGAGGACAATGTTAGCTGTGAGTTTGTCATATATGGCCTTTATTATGTTGAGGAAAGTTCCCTCTATGCCTACTTTCTGCAGGGTTTTTATCAGAAATGGGTGCTGAATTTTGTCGAAAGCTTTCTCTGCATCTATTGAGATGATCATATGTTTTTTCTCCTTCAATTTTTTAATATGATGTATCACATCAATTGATTTGCGTATACTGAAGAATCCTTGAATTCCTGGAATAAACCCCATTGATCATGGTGTATGATCCTTTTAATGTGCTATTGGATTCTTTTTGCTAGTATTTTGTTGAGGATTTTTGCATCTATGTTCTTCAGTGATATTGGCCTGTAGTTTTCTTTCTTTGTGACATTTTTTTCTGGTTTTGGTATCAGAATGATTGTGGCCTTGTAGAAGGAGTTTCAGAGTGTTCCTCCCTCTGCTATATTTTGGAAGAGTTTGAGAAGGATAGGTTTTAGCTATTCTCTAAATGTTTGATAGAATTCGCCTGTGAAGCCATCTGGTCCTGGGCTTTTGTTTGTTGGAAGGTTTTTAATCATGGTTTCAATTTCAGTGCTTGTGATTTGTGTGTTCATATTTTCTATTTCTTCCTGGTTCAGTCTCAGAAGGCTGTGCATTTCTAAGAATTTGTCCATTTCTTCCAGGTTGTCCATTTTATTAGCATACAGTTGCTTGTAGTAATCTTTCATGATCCTTTGTATTTCTGCAGTGTCAGTTTTTACTTCTCCTTTTTCATTTCTAATTTTATTGATTTGATTCTTCTCCTTTTTTTCTTCATAAGTCTGGCTAATGGTTTATGAATTTTGTTTCTCTTCTCAAAGAATCAGCTTTTAGTTATATTGATGTTTGCTATCATTTCCTTCATTTCTTTTTCATTTATTTCTTATTTGATCTTTATCATTTGTTTCCTTCTGCTAACTTTGGAGTTCTTTTGTTCTTCTTTCTCTAATTGCTTTAGGTATCAGGTTAGGTTGTTTATTTGAGGTATTTCTTGTTTCTTAAGGTAGAATTATGTTGCTCTAAACTTCCATTTGAGAACTGCTTTTGCTGCATCCCACAGGTTTTGGGTTGTCGTGTTTTCATTGTCATTTGTTTCTAGGTGTTTTTTTATTTCCTCTTTGATTTCTTCAGTGATCACTTCGTTATTAAATAGTGTATTGTTTAGCCTCCATGTATTTGTATTTTTTACAGATCTTTTCCTGTAATTGATATCTAGTCTCATACCGTTGTGGTCAGAAAAGATACTTGATACAATTGCAATTTTCTTAAATTTACCAAGGTTTGATTTGTGACCCAAGATATGATCTACCCTGGAGAATGTTCCATGAGCACTTGAGAAAAATGTGTATTCTGTTGTTCTTGGATGGAATGTCCTATAGATATCCATTAAGTCCATCTTGTTTAATATATCACTTAAAGCTTGTGTTTCCTTATTTATTTTCATTTTGGATGATGTGTCCATTGGTGAAAGTGGGGTGTTAAAGTCCCCTACTATGATTGTATTACTGTCGATTTCCCCTTTTATGGCTGTTAGTATTTGCCTTATGTATTGAGGTGCTCCTATATTGGGTGCATAAATATTTACCATTGTTATGTCTTCTTCTTGGATTGATCCCTTGATCATTATGTAATGTCCTTCTTTGTCTCTTTTAATAGTGTTTATCTTAAAGTCTACACTGACTGATATGAGAATTGCTACTCCAGCTTTCTTTTGATTTCCATTTGTATGGAATATCATTTTCCATCCCCTCACTTTCAGTCTGTATGTGTCCCTGGTCTGAAGTGGGTCTCTTGTAGATGGCATATATACGGGTCTATTTTTTGTATCCATTCAGCCAGTCTGTGTCCTTTGGTTGGAGCATTTAATCCATTTACATTTAAGGTAATTATCAATATGTATATTCCTATTACCATTTTCTTAATTACTTTGAGTTTATTATTGTAGGTCCTTTCCTTCTCTTTTGTTTCCCACTTAGAGAAGTTCTTTTCATATTTGTTGTAAAGCTGATTTGGTGGTGCTGAATTCTCTTAGCTTTTTCTTGTCTGTAAAGCTTTAATTTTTCCATCAAATCTGAATGAGGGGATTCCCTGTTGGTGCAGTGGTTAGGAATCCACCTGCCAATCCAGGGGACATGGGTCTGAGCCCTGGTCTGGGAATATCCCACATGCCATGGAGCAACTAAGCCCATGCACAGCAACTACTGAGCCTGCAGTCTAAAGCCTGTGATCCACAGCTACTGACACCTGCACACCTAGATCCCTTGCTGCACAGCAAGAGAAACCATTGCAATGAGTAGCCCCCGCTCACCACAACTAGAGAAATCCCAGGAGCAGCAACGAAGATCCAACACAGTGAAAAGTAAAAATAAATAAAAAATAAATAAATTTGTAAAACAAAAAGAAAAAAAACCTGAATGTGATCCTTGATGGGTAGAGTAATCTTGGTTATAGTTTTTTCTCCTTCATCACATTAAATATGTCCTGCTACTCCCTCTGGCTTGCAAAGTTTCTGCTGAATGACCAGCTGTTAACCTTATGGGTATTCCCTTATGTGTTATTTGTTGTTTTTCCCTTGCTGCTTTTAATTTTAGTTCTTTGTATTTAATTTTTGATAGTTTGATTAATATGTGTCTTGGTGTGTTTCTCCTTGGATTTATCCTGTATGGGACTCTCTGTGCTTCCTGGTTTTGATTAACCATTTCCTTTCCCATATTAGGGAAGTATTCAACTCTAATCTCTTCAAATATTTTCTCAGTCCCTTTCTTTTCCTCATCTTCTTCTGGGACCCCCATAATTCGAATGTTGTTGTGTTTAATATTGTCCCAGAGGTCTTTGAGACTGTCCTCAATTCTTTTCATTCTTTTTCTCTTTATTCTGCTCTGCAGTAGTTATTTCCACTATTTTACCTTCCAGGTCACTTATCCGTTCTTCTGGCTCAGTTATTCTGCTATTGATCCCTTCTAGAGAATTTTTTTCTACTTTTTTTTTTTTTGCAGTACACGGGCTCTCACTGTTGTGGCCTCTTCCATTGTGGAGCACGGGCTTTGGACGTGCAGACTCAGTGGCCATTGGTCACGGGTCCAGCCGCTCCACAGCATGTGGGATCTTCCCGGACCAGGGCATGAACCTGTGTCTCCTGCAGCGGCAGGTGGACTTTCAACCACTGCGCCACCAGGGAAGCCCCTAGAGAATTTTTAATTTCATTTATTCTGTTGCTCATCACTGTTTGTCTGCTCTTTGGTTCTTCTAAGTGCTTGTTAAACGTCTCTTGTATATTCTGCATCTTATTTCCAAGACTTTGGATCATCTTTACTATTATTATTCTGAATTGATTTTCAGGTAGACTGCCTATTTCCTCTTCATTTGTTAGATCTGGTGGGTTTTTGCCTTGCTCCTTCATCTGTTTGTTTCTCTGTCTTCTCATTTTGCTTAACTTACTGTGTTTCGGGTCTCCTTTTTGCAGGCTGCAGTTTCTTAGTTCCCTTTCTTTTTGGTGTCTGTCCCCAGTGGCTAAGATTTGTTCAGTTGGTTGTGTAGGCTTCCTGGTGGAGGAGACTAGAGCCTGTGTTCTGGTGGATGAGGCTGGATCTTTTCTTTCTGGTGGGCAGGTCCACCTCTGGTGGTGTTTTTTGGGGTGTCTGTGGCCTTATTTTGATTTTAGGTAGCCTCTGTGGCAATGTATGGTGTTTCGTTCCTGTTTTGCTAGCTTTTTGGCATAGGGTGTCCTGCACTGTACCTTGCTGGTTTTTGAGTGGAGCTGGTTCTTGGTGTTGAGATGGAGTTCTCTGGGAGATTTTTGCCATTTGATATTACATGGAGCTGGGAGGTTTCTTGTGGACCAGTATCCTGAACTTGATTCTCCCACCTCAGTAGCACAGCCCTGATGCCAGGCTGGAGCACCAAGAGCCTGTCCTCCACAAGGCTCAGAATAAAAGGGAGGAAACAAAGAAAGATAGATGAATATAAAATAAAATTTTAAAAGTTATTAAAGTAAAAAATAATTATTAAGAAATAAATTTTTATGTTATAAAAATAAAAAAGAACCGACAGAACCCTAGGACAAATGGTAAAAGCAAAGCTATATAGACAAAATCACAGGCAGAAGCATACACTCCCAAAAAGACAAAAAGGGGGAAAAATACATACATCATTCCTCCCAAAGTCCACCTCCTCAATTTGGGATTTTCCTTGTCTATTCAGGTATTCCACAGATGCAGGGCACATCAAGTTGACTGTGGAGATTTAATCCACTGCTCTTGAGGCTGCTGGGAGTGAGTTACCTTCCTCTTATTTGTTTGCAAAACTCCTGGGGTTCAGCTTTGGATGTGGACCCACCTCTGTGTGTAGGTCGCCTGAGGGCGTCTGTTCCTTCTCAGACAGGGCGGGGTTAACAGAGCAGCTCCTTCTGGTGTCTGGCTTACTCAGGCCAGGAGGAGGGAGGGGTATGGATACGGGCGATCCTGCAGCGGCAAAGGCCAGCATGACATTGCACCAGCCTCAGGTGTGCCGTGTGTTCTCCCAGAAAATTTGTCCCTGGATCACAGGACCCTGGCAGTGGCAGGCTGCAAAGGCTCCCAGCAGGGGAGATATGGAGAGTGACCTGTCCTTGCACACAGGTTTCTTGGTGGTGGCAGCAGCAGCCTTAGCATCTCATGCCTGTCTCTGTGGTCCGTGCTGATAGCCGTGGCTTGCACCCATCTCTGGAGCTCCTTTAAGTGGGGACCTTAATCCCCTCTCCTCACGCACCAGGAAACAAAGGCAAGAAAACGTCTCTTGCCTCTTCAGCAGCTCCAGACATTTTCCGGGACTGCCCCCCGGCTAGCTGTGGCACACTCGCCCCTTTCAGGCTGTGTTCACACAGTGGACCCCAGTCCTCTCCCTGGGATGCAACCTCCGAAGCCCAAGCCTCAGCTCCCAGCCCCCACCCGCCCTGGCGGGTGAGCAGACAAGCCTCTTGGGCTGGTGAGTTCTGGTCAGCGCTGATCCTCTGTGTGGGAATCTCTCCGCGTTGCCCTCCGCACCCGTGGCTGCACTCTCCTCCTTTGCTCCAAAGCTTCCCCCATCCGCCATCTGCAGTTTCTGCCTGCGAAGGGTCATCCTAGTGTGTTGAAACCTTTCCTCTTTCACAGCTCCCTCCCACTGGTGCAGGTCCCGTCCCTATTCTTTTGTCTCTGCTTTTTCTTTTTTCTTTTGCCCTACCCAGGTATGTAGGGAGTTTCTTGCCTTTTGGGAAGTCTGAGGTCTTCTGCCAGTGTTCAGTGGGTGTTCTGTAGGAGTTGTTCCACATGTAGAAGTATTTCTGATGTATTTGTCAGGAGGAAAGTGATCTCTGCGTCTTAACTCTTCTGCCATCTTGAAACTCTCTCCCCCAAGGCAAATTTTAAAATAATTAACAAAAGGGAGTGAATTGCATTGTAAGATAGTAGAAAAACATTATGAAGTTTCAGTAATTCAAATTCTGTGGTAATGTAAAATAAGCTTCTGGATTAATCTAAAAAAGTCAGAATTATGCCTTAGGGAGGAGTAGACGTCACATACTCATTTATAGAGATGATGTCTCAAATAAATTGGGGAAGGATTTTTTCAATAAAAAATAATGAAAATATTTTTGAAAAAATTAAACTTCTTTTTTATATATTTATTTATTTATTTATGGCTGTGTTGGGTCTTTGTTGCTGCACGTAGGCTTTCTTTAGTTCTTTGTTGTGGTGCCTGGGGTTCTCATTGTGGCAGCTTCTCTTCTTGCGGAGCACAGGCTCTAGGTTTATGGCTTTCAGTAGCTGCAGCTTCAGTAACTCTGGCTTATGGGCGCTAGTGCACAGGCTCAGTAGTTGTGGCACATGGGCTTAGTTGCTCTGCAGCATGTGGAACGTCCTGGACAAGGGCTCAAACCCATGTCCCCTGCATCGACAGGCAGATTCTTAACAATTGCACCACCAGGAAAGTCCCTAAACTTTTATTTTATGTTGCATATTTTTTCTAAAGACAGCATAAGTGATTTGTTTTTTATTTTGAAAAAGATGTCGGGTACATAAATTGAAAATAAGAAAATGTAATAAAATAATTTTTAGAGCTATTTACATAAACTAAATCTCTTTTATAAAAATGCAAATATACATATTAAAATTAAAATGAAGAATATTATAGCACAAATGGATAAGACAACATTGATATTATACATATATGAAGAGCTGTTATAAATTAATAAATAAAGATTTACAACATATTAGAAAATGACTGAAGAAGCAGAGTATTTATTGAAGTATCAGGGTAAATAGATATTTAATCAATGTATGAAATTGTTTACTCTCATTTTTTATCAAAGTGATGCTACAACGATGTGCTGTATTTCATTCATCAAATTGGCAAAGAAGGAATAGAATGATAATATCAAATGATGGTGAGAATACACAGCTCCTGGAAGTAAACATTGAGATAACATTTCTGAAGAACTCTGCTAATCTGTGTCACATTTTGCAAAACACTTTATCCTAGAAATTTATCCTACAGCTATTATCTGTTTATATGCAAAGATAGCTATTTTTAAAAATTGAAAACAAAATAAAATTTGAAAGCTGAAATAAAACACTGATTGATTTTTTTTAAGTACTAAATATTCTATTTTAAAAAATATACATAATAGCCAATGCAAAAGTGAAATGTTTATTTGATAATTTCCTTTTCAAATTATTTTTATTAAGAAGGAATAAAACATGGTATAAATGAGAAGACTGTCACTAAATTTCTCTCTCTGAAGAAAATCACATGAGTTATTATTTTAAAATATCATGGCACCCGTATTACAAACTATTTTTTTTTTAAGACTGTATTTCCTGGAACTAGAGACTATGTTTTCAAATTATTGGTAAGTTTAATAAGCAGGTTAAAAATCATAGGCATGAAAAGATCTAATTTTTAAATTACATATGTTAGAGACAAGATTATAGAAGAATATAAGCATTGTGTTGGTATATACCAACACAATGCTTATTTCTCCCGGTAGGTTTACAAATAGGTTTTGATTTCTTCTTCTTTTCCTTTTCTACAATAAAAGTATTTTATTTTATCCAGGAAAAAAATATTTTTTAAATAAGAGTGTTGTTGTGCAATAATGTGAATGTACTTAATGCCACAGAACTCTATATTTTAAATGGTTAAAATGTTAAATTTTATGTATATTTTACCACAGTTAAAAATAAGATTGCAAATAATAATAATCATAATAAGATTGTTAATGTACATGTATGTCTTCCTAGGACTGAGGCTCTGAAGGTAAAGGCAGTCCTGTTCAATCCCAGGCCGTCCTTGACATTACACAGCAAATGCTGGGAACAGCCCAGAATGTGCCTCTGGGAACGTAGCTGTACTGAGCTGACAGAAGCAAATAATATAGATTTTTTCATTCCTTAGAATTGATTGACCTTTCAACAAGGGCATATTGCTTATGTCTTGACTAGAGTTAATATTTTTTCTTTTCCTATATAGCCCATTTAAAAACTATTATTTGACCTCTTTCATTTTGCAAAACTTTCTTTTTACAAAATCTAATGATTTACACATATGGGGTCAATTTACAATATAATATTTATATTGCCAAAGGCCACTGCTTAAATTTAGCAATTACTACGTAGAAAAATCTTTGATTTTATTAAAATAAATGCATCTGCTGGTTTGTGAAAGAAATCTTTGCCATCAAGAATCTTACAAACATATAACAAGGACAAGGCCTAGTAATATAATAGGCAAACTGAAAAATAGCTGAAGAAAGCAAGACAGAACTTGTCATGGATTTGCAGATATAAGAGAGCTCAGACCTTGTTGCGAGATCCAGACATGACTGAAAAAAGGGCAGTATTTATTTCAAACTTTGAGAGATATGAAGAGTTTCTAGAAATAGGGAAGGGGAAAGTAGGATCCCAGGTAGAATTATGTATACCTTGAATAAAGGAATACTAAAATTGGGGTACTTTTTCAGGATGCAATAGCAAGAGTCTGGGATGAGTGGGATGAAGATTCTTTGTTTGAGATAGTGAAAGTGAGGCAGAAAAGGTAGGTTATCACATAGAATCTTTGATGCCCAGGCTTAGAAATTTATAAAGATGGATGTAAAGCCACCAATACCATGATGGGAACCCAACTTTACTGGGATTAAAATGATCATAGAGTGTAGGATGAATTGGAGAATAGTTCAACTAAAAAACAAAACTCATCTTGTGAAGCTCTTACATTAATTCAGAGAAGCATGGAGAGCACTGACAATGAAATAGAAGGAGGAGAACATTTTCAGGGGCATTGCAGAGTATCTATAGAAATTGGCAACTGATTAGATATAGGGATGGAGTAAGGATTAAGGAAAGGCAGGTATAAAAATTGTTCCTGTGAATAGTTGGTGACGACAAATAAAATTTTCAAAATCCAGATATTATCATATATACTTAAGCAGAAAAATTATTTTCATAGCCTAATCCAACTCCTGGTCTTCACCTGCCATATAATGTACCCCTGATGGAATTATGATCTGAGTCATACAACTAGTCTGTTGTAAGGCAGGGGCTTAAACCAAGGCCCCAAGTTCTCCTGCCCATTCTTCTTTAGACTTTAAATTAAGAATCCCTTATTTTGACATGTTCATTTTCCTGAGAAACTTTAATGTTTTTATGTCTCGCAGCAGAGTTGGATTAAGTAAATTGGATTAATATTTTTATTTATTTCATAACTGTTTAGGATTCATTTTTTTAATATCTTTATTGGAGCATAATTGTTTTACAACGGTGTGTTAGTTTCTGCTTTATAACAAAGTGAATCAGTTATACATATACATATGTTCCCATATCTCTTCCCTCTTGCAACTCCCTCCCTCCCACCATCCCTATCCCAGCCCTCTAGGTGGTCACAAACCACCTAGCTGATCTCCCTGTGCTACGCGGCTGCTTACCACTAGCTATCTATTTTACGTTTGGTAGTGTATATAAGTCCATGCCACTCTCTCACTTTGTCATAGCTTAACCTTCCCCCTCCCCATATCGTCAAGTCTATGCTCTAGTAGGTCTGTGTCTTTATTCCCATCTTACCCCTAGGCTCTTCATGACCTATTTTTTTCTTAGATTCCATATATATGTGTTAGCATATGGTATTTGTTTTTCTCTTTCTGACTTACTTCACTCTGTATGACACACTCTAGGTCCATCCACCTCACTACAAATATCTCAATTTCATTTCTTTTTATGGCTGAGTAATATCCCGTTGTATATATGTGCCACATCTTCTTTATCCACTCATCCAATGCTGGACACTTAGGTTGCTTCCATGTCCTGGCTATTGTAAATAGAGCTGCAATGAATATTTTTGTACATGACTCTTTTTGAATTATGGTTTTCTCAGGGTATATGCCCAGTAGTGGGATTGCTGGGTTGTATGGTAGTTCTATTTGTAGTTTTTTTAAGGAACCTCCATACTATTCTCCACAGTGGATGTATCAATTTACATTCCCACCAACAGTGCAAGAGTTTTCCCTTTTCTCCACAACCTCTCCAGCATTTATTGTTTGCAGATTTTCTGAGTATGCCCATTCAGACCAGAGTGAGGTGATACCACAATGTACTTTTGATTTCATTTCTCTAATGATTACTGATGTTGAGAATTCTTTCATGTGCTTGTTGGCAATCTGTATATCTTCTTTGGAGAAATGTCTATTTAGGTCTTATGCCCATTTTTGGTTTGGGTTGTTTGGTTTTTCTTTTATTGAGCTGCATGATCTGCTTGTAATACTGGAGATTTATTCTTTGTCAGTTGCTTCATTTGCAAATATTTCCCCTCATTCGGAGGGTTGTCTTTTGGTCTTGTTTATGATTTCCTTTGCTGTGCAAAAGCTTTGAAGTTTCATTAGGTCCCATTTGTTTATTTTTGTTTTTATTTCCATTACTCTAGGAGGTGAGTCAAAAAGGATCTTGCTGTGATTTATGTCATAGAGTGTTCTGCCTATATTTTCCTCTAAGAGTTTGATAGTGTCTAGCCTTACATTTAGGTCTTTAATCCATTTAGAGTTTATTTTTGTGTATGGTGTTAGGGAGTGTTCTAATTTCATACTTTTACATGTACCTGTCCAGTTTTCACAGCACCACTTATTGAATAGGCTGTCTTTTCTCCACTGTATATTCTTGCCTCCTTTATCAAAGATAAGGTGACCATATGCGTGTGGGTTTACCTCTGGGCTTTCAATCCTGTTCCATTGATCTATCTTTCTGTTTTTGTGCCAGTACCATACTCTCCTGATTACTGTAGCTTTGTAGTATAGTCTGAAGTCAGGGAGCCTGATTCCTCCAGCTCCATTTTTCATTCTCAAGATTTCTTCGGCTGTTCAGAGTCTTTTGTGTTTCCATACAAATTGTTAAATTTTTTGTTCTAGTTCGGTGAAAAATGCCAGTGGTAGTTTGATAGAGATTGCATTGAATCTGTAGATTGCTTTGGGTAGCAGACTCATTTTCACAATATTTATTCTTCCAATCCAAGAACATGCTATCTCTCTCCATCTATTTGTATCATCTTTAATTTATTTCATCAGTGTCTTATAATTTTCTGCATACAGGTCTTTTGTCTCCTTAGGTAGGTTTATTCCTAGATATTTTTTTCTTTCTGTTGCAATGGTAAATGGGAGTGTTTTCTTAATTTCACTTTCAGATTTTTCATCATTAGTGTATAGGAATGCAAGAGACATCTGTGCATTAATTTTGTATCCTGCTACTTTACCAAATTCATTGATTAGCTCTAGTAGTTTTCTGGTAGCATCTTTAGGATTTTCTAGGTATAGTACCATGATATCTGCAAACAGTGACAGCTTTACTTCTTCTCTTCTGATTTTTATACCTTTTATTTCTTTTTCTTCTCTGATTGCTATGGCTAAAACTTCCAAAACTATGTTGAATAATAGTGGTGACAGTGGGCAACCTTGTCTTGTTCCTGATCGTAGTGGAAATGTTTTCAGTTTTTCACCATTGAGGGCGATGTTGGCTGTGGGTTTGTCATATATGGCCTTTATTGTGTTGAGGAAAGTTCCCTCTATGCCTACTTTCTGCAGGGTTTTTATCAGAAATGGGAGCTGAATTTCGTCGAAAGCTTTCTCTGCATCTATTGAGATGATCATATGATTTTTCTCCTTCAATTTGTTAATATGGTGTATCACATTGATTGATTTGCATATACTGAAGAATTCTTGCATTCTTGGAATAAACCCCACTTGATCATGGTGTATGATCCTTATAATGTGCTGTTGGATTCTGTTTGCTAATATTTTGTTGAGCATTTTTGCATCTATGTTCATCAGTGATATTGACCTGTAGTTTTTTTTCTTTGGCATCTTTATCTTTTGGTATCAGGGTGATGGTGGCCTCAAAGAATGGGTTTCATAGTGTTCCTCCTGCTGCTATATTTGGAAGAGTTTGAGCAGGATAGGTGTTAGCTCTTCTCTAAATATTTGATAGAATTTGCCTGTGAAGCCATCCGGTCCTGGGCTTTTGTTTTTTGGAAGATGTTTAATCAGAGTTTCAATTTCAGTGCTTGTGATTGGTCTGTTCATATTTTCTATTTCTTCCTGATTCAGTCTCGGCAGGTGGTGCATTTCTAAGAATTTGTCCATTTCTTCCAGATTGTTCTTTTTATTGGCATAGAGTTGCTTGTAGTAATCTCTCATGATCCTTTGTATTTCGGCAGTGTCAGTTCTTACTTCTCCTTTTTCATCACTAATTGTATTGATTTGAGTCTTCTCCCTTTTTTTCTTGATGAGTCTGACTAATGGTTTATCAATTTGGTTTATCTTCTCAAAGAACCAGCTTTTAGTTTTATTGATCTTTGCTATCGTTTCCTTCATTTTTCTTTCATTTATTTCTGATCTGATGTGTATGATTTCTTTCCTTCTGTTAACTTTGGGGTTCTTTTGTTCTTGTTTCTCTAATTGCTTTAGGTGCAAGGTTAGGTTGTTTATTCAAGATGTTTCCTTTTTTTAAGGTAGGATTGTATTGCTATAAACTTCCCTCTTAGAACTGCTTTCACTGTATCCTTTAGGTTTTGGGTCATCGTGTCTCCATTGTCATTTGTTTCTAGGTGTTTTTTGATTTCCCCTGTGGTTTCTTCAGTGATCACTTGGTTATTAAGAAGTGTATTGTTTAGCCACCATGTGTTTGTAGTTTTTACAGATCTTTTTCTGTAATTGATATCTAGTCTCATACCGTTGTGGTCAGAAAAGATACTTGATATAAGTTCAATTTTCTTAAGTTTAACAAGGCTTGATTTGTGACCCAAGATATGATCTGTACAGGAGACTGTGTCATGACCACTTGAGAAAAATGTGTATTCTGCTGTTTTTGGATAGAATGTCCTATAAATATCCATTAAGTCCATCTTGTTTAATGTATCATTTAAAGCTTGTGTTTCCTTATTTATTTTCATTTTGGATGATCTGTCCATTGGTGAAAGTGGAGTGTTAAAGTCCCATACTATGAATGTGTTACTGTCGATTTCCCCTTTTATGACTGTTAGTATTTGCCTTATGTATTGAGGTGCTCCTATATTGGGTGCATAAATATTTACAATTGTTATATCTTCTTGGATCAATCCCTTGATCATTATGTAGTGTACTTCTTTGTCTCCTGTAATAGTCTTTATTTTAAAGTCTATTTTGTCTGATATGAGAATTGCTACTCCAGCTTTCTTTTTCTTTTTTTTTTTTTTTTTTTTTGCCGTATGTGTGCCTCTCACTGTTGTGGCCTCTCCAGTTGCGGAGCACAGGATCCGGACATGCAGGTTCAACAGCCATGGCTCACGGGCCCAGTCACTCCATGGCATATGGTATCTTCCCGGACTGGGGCACGAACCCATGTCCCCTGCATCGGCAGGCAAACTCTCAACAACTGCGCCACCAGGGAAGCCCCCAGTTTTCTTTTGATTTACATTTGCATGGCATATCTTTTTCCATCCCCTCACTTTCACTCTGTATATGTCCCTAGGTCTGAAGTGGGTCTCTTTAGACAGCATATATACGGATCTTTTTTTATCCATTCAGCCAGTCTGTGTCTTTTGGTGGGAGCATTTAATCCATTTACATTTAAGGTAATTATCAATATGTATATTCCTATTACCATTTTCTTAATTATTTTGGGTTTGTTATTGTAGGTCTTTTCCTTCTCTTGTGTTTCCTGCCTAGAGAAGTTCCTTTAGCATTTGTTGTAACATTGGTTTGGTGGTGCTGAACTCTCTCGGCTTTTGCTTGTCTGTGAAGATTTTAATTTCTCCATCAAATCTGAATGAGATCCTTACTGGGTAGAGTAATCTTGGTTGAAGGTTTTTCTCCCTCATCACTTTAAATATGTCCTGCCATTCCCTTCTGGCTTGCAGAGTTTCTGCTGAAAGATCAGCTGTTAACCTTATGGGGATTCCCTTGTGTGTTATTTGCGTTTTTTCCCTTGCTGCTTTTAATATGTTTTCTTTGTATTTAGTTTTTGGTAGTTCGATTAATATGTGTTGTGACGTGCCAGCATTCTGTGATTGTTCTATAGGAACAGTTCCACGTGTAGATGTATTTCTGATGTATCTGTGGGGAGGAAGGTGATTTCCGCGTCTTACTCTTACGCCATCTTCCTCAACTCCTGTTCAGGATTTATATTGCAAGGGATGCTCAAATATGTACCATGAAAATAATAATACATGAGAATCTTAACAATGTATTTAGATTACTTTAGTGTTTTTCTACACATTATCCAATTAAATCTCTCTGATTTAATTCTGCTGAGATCAGCCTGATATGATGATCTCTATTTTATAGCAAGAACATTCATTCAAACTCAGAAAGTTTAAGTAAACTAGCAAATTGAGAAGCTAAAACTTGAACCTACACTTTTTCACTCACAGTCACAAACAACTCCTAGTTGTGAAAATAAATGCAAATTTTCCCTTTAGTATGGTATATTTCAGCACTGAACAAACCCTTAATTATCAATTATTCTTGGATTTGGCAAATCTTTCTGGAGACAATATACAGTAAATATTTTTGGCTCTGCCAGGTATGCAGTTTGTTCAAGTACCCAGTGCTACCATTGTATTGCAGAAGCAGTCATAGACAATATGTAAACGAATGTGTATAACAAAACTTTCTTTACAAAAACTGGCTACAGGCTGGATTTGGCCCATGGGGTATAGTTTACTGGTCCCTGATTTTGCCCCTAGTCTTATTTCTGAGAAGAAAACAGCTGTCTGCCTAGAGAGTTTATCAGACTTGTCCAAGCTGCTTCTGGATGGAGCCCTGAAATCTATTTTATTTTACTGCTTTTAATTCTAATATCTCTTTCTAAAAACTATTTAATAATATCAGTCTAATTGACAAGATTTCTACCTTCCCCATCCCCAACACTATAAGGTATAAATATTATTCTAATTGGTCTTTTTATGGTGTTCATGGAATTAGTTTAGGTAGATAGTAATGTCTTAATCGTGCTGACAAAAGTTCACTGCTTATATCATTCTCTGGAGACTTCAGACATCTAGTCCCTTGACTGTTGATCTGCTTTTCTTCAAGATTGTTCGCTCTGTAAGATTGTAAAACAAAGTCTTTAGTAAGCAAACTCCACAGCAATTGAATCCATTTAATTTGCAGAATAACAACTAAGACCCCGAACAGATCACAGGAAATCTTAGAATTGTTCCTTGTATCTCCCTCAATCCCATGTTCCAGAGGAACTATGATTAATTTTAAATTGAGAAATGGTAAACTGATACTTAACATAAGAAATAAAACATCTATATAATTGTGCTAGGTAGTTTTTATTTCATCATTCTTTGAAAAAAAGATGCAATGTATTAATATAAAATAGCATAATATAAAACAATCAAATATTTTTCAAGTGTTTTTGATTTGTAATTCAATTATGGATTCTGCTAGCAACCTTATTCAAAGGCCAACGTTTTACTTCTACATCAGAGCCCTAAGATTTGATTTTCGAAAACCTATCTTTATTACATTTTCTGCTTCTAAAGGACGCTATGTTTTACATTAAAGTAGGCCAGTTTTGTTCCTTCACAGTGCTTGGAGTTTAAAATAGAAGATTAAAAACAAGATAGGAAACTTTTCTGTTTAGAGTTACCCCCCTTCCAACTGTGTGTGTGTGTGTGTGTGTGTGTGTGTGTGTGCACGCGCGCACGTGCATGCACGTATGTGTGTGTGTTCCGGACTTCAAATATTAACTATTTGTTAGCAATCCAACCACATCATTTCAATTTTGAATAAATTTTGATGACACACATCCCTCCAATTTAGCTGATTTTTTCCTCATCAAGAAGGAAGTTGAAACTCTTTGCATACCATTATACAACTCCTTTATACCCCAGAAGGAAGCCACAAATGAGCCTTGAGGTCTACTGTTTGTGTCTGTATTCTAGTTTTGCCCTCTCTGCTATAATAAATTAGTTCTTATATGATCATACAGAGTTGAAACCCTGGTGGTTGCTACAGGGAGAATACAAGTGGAGAATGAAACTTAATATCAGACAGTGGTAGTATTCCCCATTTGTAGCAGACTTAAAGTAAATATAAAGTTAAGGGGGAAAACCAGAAATTATTTCCTAATTATGTCCTAAGAATAACCTAATGTTGAATTGGTATTCAGACATGGAAGAGCAAACATATTGGTAACTACAGAAAAATAGTTTAGAAACTATGCATTTTGATAATCAAGTATGGAGGGTTATTGAAAAAGAAAGGGAAAAAAAGGATTAGTTCTTTGTCCTTTGATATTTTGGAAATTCTTGTAAAAGGATTTTTAGAATATTTAGAATGATAAAATCAGATGAAGGAAAAAAAACCAAAGGAAAAAGAAAAAAAACTATAAATAAGGTAGAAAGAAATAAATGAAGTTTTATTAAACTGAAGCAAATTATGCCACACCTACTGCATTACAGTTAAACAACATCTTGTCTCTATTTTCACATCCTTGATAGATTTCACCCTTTTGTAATCAAGAAAGTACATGTTTAAAGAAACTGGTAAATGTTGAATTTAACGGTGAAATGTTAACACCATTTTAAGGTACAACTGACTTTCATTATAGTTAGATAATTTCTATCTCTGTGAAATTGTTATTTATATGGGCAATTAAAACCAACTTTCGCATACAATTTCATCAATGATCATCATGGTGCTGAGATATAAGATGCCATGAGAAATATTTATTGTTATTCTGTATCTTCATCCTAGGAAGAAGTAAGCTAGTTGAGTGAGGATTGATTTGCCATAACTAGTACTTACCTTTCTGTTAAATACTTTGCTCAAGAAAGGGGAAAAGTATATGTTTTCTAACACAAAAAAGGTAGTACTTTTAGGGAATATGAATTCAAAATTATGCTTTTTCTTTTCTTTTTTTTCATTCCTCGAGAGTCTTCTTACATTCGAATTTTTATACTGACACAAAAATTCTGTAAATACTGTTACAACCTACAGTTTTATATTAGAAATATGTCAAATATTCATAATTTGTTGCTTTTGGACAAAGTCCATTTCAATTTCTAGATTAAAGAACAGGTTCATTGTACACCTTAAGCATCTTATATGTTTTAAGCAGAATAGAGTTAGAATGAGTT
Organism: Phocoena phocoena; assembly: GCF_963924675.1. Taxonomy (NCBI): domain Eukaryota; kingdom Metazoa; phylum Chordata; class Mammalia; order Artiodactyla; family Phocoenidae; genus Phocoena; species Phocoena phocoena. Next base: position 34,664,185 of record NC_089223.1, on the reverse strand, counting down.
TTTGAATATAAAAAAGTATTTTCCAAGTGAATTTTACCTCAGCAGATATATGCATTTTTATGTTAGTTTGACTCTAGTTTTTGATGTAATCAACTAAAAAAAAAGTTAATTATATGAAAAGTAAAGTCTTTTTATAAATCAGTAAGAAAACTGTCTTTTCTAAAGTTGCTCTTGAATTATCTTAAAAGGCAGCATCATTTCAAAACAAAGTACAGAATAAAGGGTCATGTATAAGATCTTCTAACTTAAAAGGTCTTCGAATACATATTCTTGGATCTGCAGAAACAAAGTGACATCTGTCTTTGATTATAGTTACATGGACAAATTTGAATTCTAGAGCTGTATTTAAAACATTTCAACATACACAATGATATTATGTTCCTGGAATATGGCACATGGTGGTTATTTTTAATGTAATTATAGATGTCTGAAATAAATTATTAAAAAGAAGACACTCATAGTAAAATCAGAAGTTCTCATGGTTTGTCATGTTTATCTAAGAAAATTCAAAATAAACTATTCGAATAAAGATTTCTGTTTGTTTCACAATTGTTCAAATTAACTTTACAGAAACTTTGGTTTAATTGCTGAAATGTTTAGTTTCTTTATTGACATTGTGCTTCTAAATTGTTAGACATTAAAGTGAATGAGAAAATGGGTGTTTTTTTGAGGTGTTTATTTTAAAAATATTAGAGGGATACTAATACAGGAAAAAAATTTGCTATGAATCTCTTTTCACAGTAGTCCTGGGTTCCTAGCCATGTGAAGTTACAATCATTTTTAATCTGTGTATTCTTTTGTTACATTTTGAAGATTGTCTTAAACTTTACTACGATGGACCTATACAAAAGTAGTTTGTGCTGGTATGATTACATTGAAGTAAGAGATGGGTACTGGAGGAAATCACCTCTCCTTGGTAAGAGATTTTTTTTGCCTCTTATGTGGCTATGCATGTAGTCTGTCTTGTCCAGAGACAATTCTTTCAAGAGTTATCTTAGGGTTTAAAATGTATGAGACCAACATTTTAATTTTTCTTATACTTTTTTCAATCACAGCAAAAATACTCACAGACAGATACATAAATAGACAATTAATTGATTTAAACCAGTTTCAATTATGAGGTGGTATTTGGACCTGAACATAATGATTTAGAATAGCTTATAGTGAATAATCATCACATATTCTGTATTTTTAATTTTAAAATCAGAGTTTTAATGAGTAAACCAGATAAATTGTGTATTTGTGTGTGTATGTTGTTTTGCTTTGTTTGCTAAGGCAGTAGAGCATGAGCTGTTAGGTATACATTTGGTTACTGGCTTCCTGCACCAAGGATATTGGTTCCTATTGTAGAGGTCACAGTTTTGCTACTCAGGTTTTTGTGGCTGAGAAGGTGCATCTGTAGTTTGTGTCATAAATTGTAGCTCACATTTGGTGCTCATGAAAATATGCTACCAACATTTAACCACAGACCACATCACTAACTTACATTAGGCACTTTCTGTTGCCCTCTGTTTTACTTAAAGGCGAGAGCTGCTGTGAGCATGTGAGCATCTACTCTACTGACTTCTTTTTGAGATTTTACTTCTATTTTTAGAAGTAGCTTTACTCAGCTGTGTTTATTTGCCTACATATCTTTTCTTCTTAACATCTAAAACCTGCTGAGTGGACACTGTTTTATTAAAAGTGACAGCAGCCTTAGTAAGTCCAAGAGATCTGTAGAAATGCTTAAAAATAAGGAAAAATTAAGATTTGAGCTAATTTGATAAGTCAGGATGAGGAAAACATTGTATTGAACATTTAGTTTCTTAGGTTAGATGAAGCAATTTGTAATATATGTATTTGTGTTCCAAAGAAAACATTTCATTAAACTCATATTGAAAAACCAATTCTAAAACTGAAATATTGAGAACACTTTTTAGAGCACCATCAGCATTACACACTGCAGGGTATAATGGCCTAACAGACTGGCTTAGTCTGACTACAATGCTCATGTAGAAAGCTTTCCCCACTATTTCCTCTGAGACCTTGTTCCTCAGAGTGTAGCTGTCACACTGGCAGCATCAGAATCACTTAGAAGGTTAGAAGTGTGGAAATGCAGGTCCCACTCCGTACCTTCTGAACCAGAGACTGCATTTTGACAGACTCCCTGGCAATTCATATGCACATTATAGCTTTTTCTCTTTTAGTCAGGTTACTTTCTTCTAGTTTCCTTTTTTAAAGAATTGAAGTATAGTTGATTTACAGTGTTGTGTTAGTTTCAGGTGTACAGCAAAGTGGTTCAGATATAGATATATATTATTTTTTCAGATTATATTCCATTACAGGTTATTACAAGGTTTTGAATATGGTTTCCTGTGCTTTACAGTAAATCCTTTTTGTTTATCTATTTTATACATAGTAGTTTGTATCTGTTAATCTCATACTCCTAATTATCCCTCTCCCTCTCCCTTTCCCACACATTACAGTTTAAGGGACATTGCTCTCTTTTACATACCCCTAATTAACTTTGCCATTTAGGGAGACATTTTTTCACCTGCTATCTGTTAGTATGAATGTGTTTTAAGTTGACTGACATTTTTCATATACTAAAACTATGTATGACATCATTACCAAGGGCACACAAAAATGGATGACAATATATTATTCTTTGTGGGATTATTTCATGTGCATTGTCATATTTAACTTTCTGTCATCATAAAATCTTAGAGCACAGTAGCAGATATACAGTAAGCAACGAATATTTGTGGAAGGTTGAAGGAGGGAAGAAGGAATGACAGGCAATAATATATTTGCTCAGTATTATACTTGCCTGTGGATAAACAATCAGAAAAAGATTAGAACTCATTATTAAGTCTTCTGATACTGTTTGCCATTCTGCCTACTACACTACATACTACAGCTTTATAGATGAGATGTATGTAGTAACATAAGATCCTTGGGCAGTCTGTGGGTTTCCCTGACAAGTCGCCATTGAACATGGCTAAACAAAGAACTATACTTTGAGCTGTCACGTCCCTACTAATGACCAAACTGAACATTTGAAGCAGTTTTTCAGGATCACTTGTACTTTTTTCTGTTTTCTGTAGAATAATATTCCCCACCTTGATATATCGTGTGTCATTTTACAAATAGGACATGTTTTGAGCTAGCTGTTTCTTAATTCTACAGATAATGATACTGACATCAGTCAGTTAATCTGAGAGTGATATGTTCCAATATTCTATAAATAAATATAAAGAGATTTATTTATCCACCTTTATTAAGTAAATATTAAAGAATAATTATGGCTCTAGTTCCTAGGGGTAGATACAGGAACCAAATCAGGTTTTATGTATGCAATTTGTAGCTAGTATGAAAAGCAATTAGAATATAAAGTCATATTTAGGAGTCTCTTTATTCTTTTATTTCTTTTAGGTAGATTCTGTGGGGACAAATTGCCTGAAGTTCTTACCTCTACAGAAAGCAGAATGTGGATTGAGTTTCGTAGCAGCAGTAATTGGGTGGGAAAGGGCTTTGCAGCTATCTATGAAGGCAAGTCACATTGAGTTTAGAGATGGCTTCTTCTTAGACCTCTAAAGAGAAATATCCTTTCTCTCAATTAAATTAGAATGATATTGTAACTGTATTTCAATTACAAAATTTTCTAAACCTGTATTATAATGTTCATTATGATGATTTTAATAAAAATACTCGGTAAATTTAAACTGCAGAAACAACCTGCTTTCTGGTACCAGTAATGTGGTAACATGTAAATGTACTCATCAGGGATGTGTGGGGGAAAAAAATACTCATTATAGAGATGTGTGGAAAACAACAGCAACAACAAACGGCAAAAGAGTTCTTAAACTTCGGTTGTTATTTCATGACAACATTAAAATGTTATGAAGAAATTACCACTTCTCTTTGTGCTGAGTTTGTATGTGTTTGATGCCTGTACCGCAGAAATGCCTTGATAAAGGAAACTACACAGAAAGTAATTGCACACAGTTCTGGAGCTTGCTTTGTCTAAACGAGAGTGTCAGCATTCAAGAAGAATTTACTAGAGGCTTTGTTCTATATGTATCTAAAACAGTAAACTGGCATTGTGCTTCCTGGCTTTAAAAACCTTCTTGCCAGATCGTGGGTAGAGAAGACCCTTCTTGCTCCTGCCTCTGCCAGCGCAGAAGTTTAGGTTATTTAGAAGACAGAAGATTTCTGCTTCTCTTAGACTTTTAAGAGGATGGAAGCATTTGTTTTAGAGATTAACTGTGTGGTTGTGAAGAGTATGGTTTGGATGGAGCCACAGATGTTGAGCACGAGGGCCGCTCACAGCCAGAGGCCCAGAGAGTTTTGTGGAGCTTCTCTCCTGATCAGCTTCTCCACTGAGGTAAAAGACCTAAAGAAGCAGTTCAGAGAGTCAGAGAAAACTCACATAGAATAAATTACAAAATCTCAAAAGGTTTTTAAAGTTTTTCTTTTAAATGCTTGTTTTTGTAAAAATGTGAATTAACAGTGATAAAAAATCATATATTCTTCTGCTGACTGTTATCTAATATTTATAGTTAAGTGGCTAGGTTTTTTTTTTAACCAACTAAATATTTACGACCAGCCAACCTTGATTTTTATAACCTGGTTTTTATGTACTCAGCTCCAGGCACCAAACTAAAATGTTATCTTAGAAGCAAATGAAAATGAAATATCATGTCTAGATTTATTTATTTGTTTATTTTTGCTTTCCTCAGCTATCTGTGGAGGTGAGATACGTAAAAATGAAGGACAGATTCAGTCTCCTAATTACCCCGATGACTACAGGCCGATGAAAGAATGTGTATGGAAAATAGCAGTGTCAGAAGACTGCTATGTCGGGCTGACCTTTCAGGCCTTTGAGGTAAAGTCCTTCAGGCAGCCTTTGTGGGGCACATCCTCCATAAATGACAGTGCATTTAAGGGATCCTCATTAAAAAAGCAAAGAACTAGAGAATCAGCTTTTTCATCAACAAAGAAGCAAAGGATTGCCTATAAAATGCAACATCAAGAGCGAAAGAGGTTTTTTTTTTTCTTCTTTCCTCTTACTGCAGACATTTTCAAGAAGATTAAAGTGAGTTTACATTATCTGTGCTTTTTGAATTAGAATGTTTGAAGTACTGTCAATAGTTTCTTTTGACAAATGACCAGGCTTGTTTCACAAGAATGCTTGAAGAGTCCATTAAATAAAAAACTTTTATTTCTCTTCTAAACCAAGAGGTTAAAGGTAGATCATCTTTTTTGTTGTTGTTACAGTGTAAATCCATTTTTCACCTTTTTATCATTATGCAGAAAATTATTTATATAAAAAAACAGGGATTTAAATATTCTTAGGAGCTTTTGACTTCATCAAAAATATTTATTGGGGAAGAGATCAGCACCAACATTGCATTATTAGATGAGGGCAGAATAAACCAAAGGCCAGTCAGAGTCCTGGAGCAAAGTCTGCAACTAAAACTACTGCACTAGCTAATGGGTCATTTTTGTGTAGTGGGGAGAACTGAGTGAGGAATTAGAAGCTAAGGGATATGGGAATTGTCAAGAACTCCTGAGCATGTTTAAATTACAGAATCAGGCTAGAAATTGAGAGCCCAAGGTGGAGTAGGAAGGAATGATGAGGTGCTGGCAGTAGGTCCAAGAAAGAGTTAGAGATCCAGATGCCATTACTGGAGATTATTTCTTTACTGAAATTAGAAGGCCTACTTACTGTCCAAGTGATCAGAAGGCCGGTGTAGAGAACCCCATTCATTGCCAGGATGTGCTTGCCACTGAGTGTGGTGACTGTGTGGTGTCCCAGTCCCCATAGCAGGAGCCCCAGGGGAATCCAGGTGTTACTCAAAAGCCCAGAGAAACTCATACCCCCACCTGTAAACTGTGTAACATATTTTTTGGTATTGTCTCTACCCCTTTGCATGTACCTTCTAATTTTCGAGACATATTTCTTTTTAATCATGAAAAATCTCTCTTTTATGCTGTGATCATGATGTTTATGTCCCTGACCCCTTTGCATTTTTGGAAACCTCGGTTCTGAGATTATCTGATTCACATTTATTTTTAAATTTTATTGGATTGCAAACATTATTCAAATAGAACACTTTATTGTAAAGAGTAAACTAAAATTGGGTAGGACTCACTTTTTAGACCAAAACAACTGGTTCATTGAAAAATTATCTAATGAACACATTACATGTGTTAATATTTTGTGCTATTGCAAAAATTAAGTGATGAACTGCCTTTCAATATATAATTCAATGTTTTATAGAATTCTATTATAGTAGTGATGTCAGCAAATACATTCATTCCATGCATCTAAAAACTGAGATGCAGAAATTGCTGGCTTAGCTGGTTTGCAGGTTTTTTTTGGTTTTCTGGGGTTTTTTTGTTTGTTTCGATATATCAATATAGTAAGAGTGATATTCTTCAAAAATAGGATAATGTAAGGACAAATAAGAAAGATTTACACCTCAGGCACTTAAAACTATGCCTGACACAGAGTAGTCATTTAATAAATACTTGTTGATTAAGTGACTGAATAAGTTATTGCTAAGCTTTGGAAATGAGGTAGAGTCATGTCACAGTTTGGCTGATAGTACATTTTATTTATTATCTCTGGTTTCCTGTCCTTTCTTCATTTTGCTTTATTTCCTTATGTTTTTCCTCCTTTATTTATATGCTGGACATATTTGAATGTCTAGTAGGCCTCTCATCTTTAACTGACTAACATCAAGCCTTTGATTGTCTTGTTTTACTCACACTAACCCACTCACCTTCAGTCTTCCCTATTTCAGTATTTAGTATTTCAGTATGTCACTATTTACTCAAGGAATATCCCTAATTCCATTTTTTGTCTTAAATCCCAAGGCCAATTAATAAGCATATTCCATTTGCTTTGTCTTCAAAATATACCACATACATGACCACTTTATACCTACTTTCTGGCCACCACTGTTGTAATCACTGCCTCTTGCTTTGGAACTTTGATGAGCTCTTCACATCTCTACCCTTGCCCTACATATCCTGATATCCACACAACAGCTGGGATGATACTTTCACAATATAAGTTATATCAAACACTCCTCTGCTTAAAGTTTTATCAAACACTACTCCCCATGTGCCTCATGGAGAAAATCTTTGTGTTAGACTTTCAGGCGTGCATTATAATGCTGTTGGCCATGAGTTCACTGTTAATGAATTTGAATATCTGTGAAGGTACCTTTAAAGAGAAACACACATAAAGCAAGGTTAAGTATTGATTTGATGACAAAAATTTTGTGACCAGAAGCTCTCAGGAACCTAACCCTGTATTTCTCCAGGAGCCATGAATCAGTATTCACTAACTCAGTGTTTTCAGTGACTTTGTTGAACTCAACTACTGCTAATACTGAGAATCAACTGTATATATTTTTAATTTGGTCTAGTGGTCATTAGGTGGTTTGTTTCAGTTACTCAGTTATCTGTTTATATCAATTTGTTTTTGTTTACATAACATTTTCAATATACAGCTTATGCATTTTATATTTAAAATGTATAATTTTAAAAATATCTTCATTATTTCTCAGTGTTTTGTGTCTTTCTCTGACAAAACTGTTTTTATTCACTGATATCAGTCTTTGACTTTTTCAAACACTTTCTATTTTTGTAACTCTTTTATTCCCTATGTCACTCTCTCCCTTTTCAGATAAAAGGGCCCTTAAGATAAGCTAGTTCTGTTGAAATCTACTATAAAGAATTTACTGGCTGTTCATTATTTATGCCTTTCTGTGAATTTATGTCATGAATATTCACCTCTCCTAATGCTACTTAGATTTTAATGTAAGTACAGAAAGAAATCTGAACAAGTGCTTTTGTTAATGAGGGTAATAGAGTCCTAATACTTCTGTAATCATCACCTTTGGGAAGATTTTTCTTCTCTAGTAGTTACTGGTATGTTGACTCTTAAGACCAATACTGAAGTGAGTTTGTACATGAATGTAGATAATGTCTAAAATCATTTTGAAGAACTCGTCTTCTCTTCAGCAGTGGTGTTATTTGTAAAAAAGCCTCTATACTACTATTTCACTTGAGAACTTTCAGTATGTAGAAATACATAAGAGAAAAAGTTGGGGAGATTTTAATAGTACAACTTCAAACAAATGTCAGTAAAGCAGGAAATAAGTGAAATAAACCCAGAGCTTAGTTATGTTTAATTAAAATCCCTACATACATTTATTTAAGTGAGATTACATTTGAGGTACTTATCAATATTTCTACACACTGTGATTTGGTTATACTTTCCTTTTGAAAACCATAGTATATAATAGTCTTTCCCATAATTACTAGCAACATTCTAAACTACATACAAAAGTTTTTTATCTTGGTACAGTTGACCCTTGAACAACACAGGTTTGAACTGCAGGGGTCCACTTATATGTAGACTTTTTAAAATAAACATAGTACCTGTTATTTTCATTTTACAGATCTTTAAGTGTGGGGGAAAGTTTGTGTTTGATTAGAGAACACAATATATGGAATCAGAAGAATTAGGGTTTAAGTGGTGAACCTCTGCAAACTATTTCAGCCTCCTTCCCTTGGGTGAGTCATTTATCAGTTCCTTTGTTTTTGAGGCAGAGATAGCAGTTGGCGGTTTTTCAACTGTTCTTGGTTGGCATCCCTAACTCCTACGTTATTCAAGGGTCAACTGTACTTTGTGAATTACCTGATTAAGAGTAATCCTTTAATTCCTTTAAATATTTTATATTAGTTTAAGTTAAGTAGACTAGTCTTTGTGAATGAACTAGGAAGCCAAGACAAGATCTTAATTAGTTAACATTTTAATGCTTGCCCTGCACTATTTTTGGATATTTGGCTAAGAATATATATTGGTTAATGACTGTATAAGAGAATATGACTATACAAGAGCTACTATATAAAGTAGCTCTTCAGAATTATAGTTTAGGCTATCATTCTGCTCTGAAAGGTTAGATTAAATAAACTTGCCCAAGGTCACACAGTTCTTAATTGGTAGACTGTGAGTGATACCAATTCCATGGCCTGGCACTCTTACACCCAGATCTTGGTAGCAAAATGAGGCATCTAATTCTCTCTTGGCAATAAATTCTTTCCCATCATAACTATTGTCATTTGTACATTTGAGTTGTTTAATCAATAAATGCCTGTCAGTCAGGGACTATGTCTGTTTATTCATCACTGTTTATATACTATCAAGTATATATTTATTATCTGGTCATCATAGGTTTTCAGTAAATATTTATTAAATTTATGAGTTAAAAATAATTGTGTCATGAAGGAAAAAAAAAATCAAATGGCAACATTGAGAAAACTGAATCATATAAAAATAGACCTAACCCAGCCTTATGGTTTTGATTTTCACATGGTTGAGCATTTTGTTTTTTCTCCTCCATTTTTGAGCTCTAATTGTATACATATCAATATTCATTAAGTATTAAATAGTAAAAATAAAACTAATACTAATTAATAAAATATTAAATATGACAGTGATACATTTAAAAATAATCTATTAAACTTTTTTCCTTTTTATTTAAAATTCCTTTCGTCATAGCATTTATTACTTAAATTTACTGTATTTTTCTCATTATTAAAATTAATTTATTTTTAATAATAAATGCTAATCTTGATTGTTTTTGTTAGTCATACTTTTCTTTAACATTTTACCCCAAAGCAAAAAATAATGACTTAGCGTTGTTCCAAATGTATAGAACTTCAAGTTATATTACCTATAAAAGTTAAATCATTTATGGAGTTGATAGTATGAATTATAGTTTGAAATCACATTCTAACACTCATAGAAGACTTTTTTTATTACTATTTTATTACTATTACCATTTTAACTATTTTTTAAGTGTATGACACAGTAGTGTTAAGTACATTCACATTGTTGTATAATCAACCTCCAGAACACTTTTCATCCTGCAAAACTGAAACTCTTTACCCAGTAAGCAACAACTTCCCATTTCCCCCTCCCCCCAGCCCCTGGCAATCACTCTTCTGCTTTATGTCTCTTTGAATTTGACTATTCTGGGTACCTCATGTAAGTGAAATCATACAATATTTGATTTTTTGAGTCACTTTTTAAAAATTTCACTTAGTGTAATATCCTCAAGGTTCATCCATGTTGTAGCACTTGAAAGGATTTCCTTCCTTTTTATGGCTAATATCCCATTTTATGTATAGACCACATTTTGCTTATCCATTCATCCACTGATGGACATTTGGATTGCTTCCACCCCTTGGCTATTATGGATAATGCTGATATGAACATGGATGTACAAGTATCTCTCCAAGACCCTGCTTTCAATTTTCCAAATATAATACCCGGAAGTGGAATTGCTGAATCATATGGTAATTTTATTTTCAATTTTTCAGGGAGTACGGGAGAGTTTTACTGAAACTATTACCTAGAAACTTTGGAGTTTTCAGAGGTTTTTACAAATAAGTAGGTATTGCAGTAGATGTTTTTGCGATGTTATATTTATTTGGAAATTTGATTGTAAAATGAAAGCAAAGTGTGTGAATGGCCCCTGAGCCTGGGTATGGTATCTTGCTCCAGGGCTGGCATTCCTTCAGTCTTAGAGCTCCCCCACATGCACTGACCACAAAGCTCTGCATTGGTTGGCAGTGTTAGAATGAGAGGCTGACTACTTTAGGTTACTTTTAATTGATTTTAGTTCTTGCTAAATAAAATAACTCAGCTTTTTGATGCTTCCTCTCTAACCTGCCAGTAAAGACATGGACCCCCCACACTTAGTAATGAAATGTAATATTAATCCCTTCTGGCTAAGCTTTGTACTTATTCTTCCTTCTTTGCGTATTTGGATTTACTTCCAATATCATTTATATATCAGTTTTCTAAAACAATCTTCAGAACTTAATGTCACTTTCACTGTTTTCTCTATATACATATTAGGTCTGTTTACATTATGATAAACTTGCCACATTCCTATATGGTTTGTGTTCTGATTACCTTAAAGTCTGTAATAAATCAGCATTATCATTACCAAACATATTTATTACATGTCCACGCTTTAAATCAAGAAGAGACTGTTTTTCCTTTTCTTTTTTTTATGAATTACTGACTTTGGTGTTCTTTTTCTCATGGTACCTAAGGTTACTGGCATAACATCAATGAACTTAACCACTTTTTAGCTTCAACCATATTTATTTCTTCAACTATATTTATACTAATTGATAAAGTAATCGATACTGCTGGAGAAAATGTTACACAAATAACATAAAATAACTCAAACTCTCATTTGTGCTCACCATCATTACTGTTATGTGGATGTGGTTGAAGAGGTATAATTATAATTAACACCAATAGAGAAGATTTATTGTGCTGGTATTGCAATTAGGATTAAAATAATTAAACTGGAAAAACATGTAAACAAAGATCATGGAGGTCATTGATATGATATGTAGGTCAACAACCATGGCATTTACTGTGTGAGACTACAGTGTATATTTCTATTATTTTATCCCTAATACCAGGTGCATAATACTCAATATATAAGTAATATGTAATTCATAAATAGATACTGGTGGAATCAATCCTAAAATTGGTCATTTTTATTCATTTTACCCATGAGATATTTACACTTTGTGTATCATATAAAATATTTAAAGCTCTTATTTTTACAAAGTAACCAGTGAACATACTATAAATTAAAATTTAAAGAGATTATTGTTTAACTGTTAAAGGAACAGAGTGAATTTTATATACAGGGAAATACCCGCTATCCTATATCCTTTTAATTACTGATCATATGTAATTTTTTTCAACAGTGTCTCTCTTGTTTTCTTTGTACTGTAATTTTCAAAAGCAGTAATTTCTTCATAAATAGTAATTAAAAACCCATTTTAATTAACCTTCTTATTTTTTACTCTGGTATGGCTGCTGATATGAAGCAATGTGATTTTTTTTCTATTAATTAACTTTCCATGGCAAGCAGCTACTTTCTTCATTGTATGTTCTCACTCCCTTTCCTCTTCTAACTTAGCCTCTTCCCCGTTTCCAAAATAATTCATGTGTTGCAAGCATTTCATTCTGTGCTGCTCAAGCAGGTGAAGATAGATAGGTTGACTTGCTGAGACCTTTGGTTATTTTTCCTACAGTTTTGTTGTTTGTTCAGTTTTGCTTACCCTTTTATCAAGTTGTACACCCTGAGATTTTAGATGTTATTTTATATGTCCCCTTAACCAATGAATAGACTTTGGCCATCTGGAAATGTTCTTTTATAGAGAACTCTGATTTTGAAGGGACTGTATTAAAGACTGAGAGAAGAAGGTGTGTTATAGCTGGTCAGATTGGCCTTGTCACCCCAGTGACTAATTTTGTTCCTAGTGAGACTGCTAGCTCTCCCTCACCTCTCTATTTAACAGCTACTGTCTCAAAAGTATACTTTAAATAATGAGATAATTTTCATGTTAAGTATTTTCCAATTCTTTCCCATAATTCCACACACGAAGAGAATACATTTTTAGGGAAAAATCTGGATTTATGAGTCACAGTGAGCTCCTACTGATAGGAAAATTGCAACCTTCAATCCCGCCACCCCCACTGCTCATACTTCCTATCTTGTTTCATTTTGTATTCTTCCATAGAATGTATTATTTTCTAATATTTTATGATTATTATTTACCTTGTTTATTGTTCCTTTGCTCTCTACCCACCAGTATAAGCTTCAGCAGGGCGAGGCTCTGTTATTTTGATGAATGATGCATACTAAGCAGTGAGAAGAGTGCACAGAAAAGAACCAGCACTGAATATTTATTGAAGAAATAAATGAATCCTGATTTGTGATTGGGAAAAGGGCAGCAGCAAATGCAGTACTTAGTTCTAACCAAATCTGCTTCAAAATCTATTTTTTTCTGTTTGTCCTTATGCTGCCTAATTTGAAGACTATCATTGTTAATGTATTGACAAATCAGGAAATGACTTCTTCAACCAACTATACCAGAAGTTTCATGCATACAGGTTGTAGTTCATAGAATGAATGTGTTCCCTGACATTCATTCTGTAATAGGAGAATTCCATAAATCAGTGAATTGTATGTTGAATGTTGGTTGACAACATGTGATACTTTTCATGGTTTATAATTATAGATGTCAGTGCTTTCCGGCTTCAAATACCTAATAAGTAGTTGACTCTATTAAGACTTCAGAGTTAGGGCCCATTTTCTATGAAAAAAACAAAAGCAAGAATTTATTTAGAAATTGTCTTATAATTTATAAAACAATTTGTAAATTTTGTTTTTTGTAGAAGTTTAGAGCTAAAACAAAGGTCTACAAACATTCACTTCTTCATAAAGCCAATAGTCTGAGCTAATATTTGCATTTAGTTGTTTAGGAAAGAGATTGAGTACATCGAGGGTGCACAGGTCAAGAATAATGTGTTAAGGTAAAAGTCTCATCTAAACATGCCTGTTATCCTGAGAGGGGCAGCCAGTGCTAGTTCTACAATGGAATAGTCTTCCCACACAAAGCTATGCTAACTATGGATAAAGGATTTCATAGACTAGGAAGAAATGTAATCCCCATGTTATCAGATTTTGCTTCAAAAAATATGTATAACCTAAAATAGTGCAACATTTGTCAATAATATGAATTCAGCCACTCTATTGATAAAATAATGATTTTTTTGATCAACTATGAGCAATTTTTATAACTATGTTTCAGAACAAATTATGCATTGTTTATAGCATATCTAGCCCAGATTTCTAATGATAATTATTAGTCTGGATTCTCTTAAATTCTATTTTCCAAAGAATTACTACTTGTATTTCTATTTTATTTTAAAAGGCAGTTAACTTCTATTGATCCTAGTGCATGTGGATGCACTTTTTCATAGATTTTTTCCTCTGTCTCTCTACCAGAATAATACATCCTTTATTCATGGACAGTGTAGATATTACCATACACACTCAACAGAAATGCTCTCTTTTGGTATAAGTAATATGGCCATGTTAGTACTATGGCACTGAGAATACATGATACTTTTTTATAGGAATTGTTCTGTCTATTAATGAGATAGATCACATATTTTTACTATTACAGATTGAGAGACATGACAACTGTGCCTATGACTACCTAGAAGTTCGAGATGGAACCAGTGAAAATAGTCCTTTAATAGGGCGTTTTTGTGGTTATGATAAACCTGAAGATATCAGATCTACCTCCAATACCTTGTGGATGAAGTTTGTTTCTGATGGAACTGTGAACAAAGCAGGGTTCGCTGCCAATTTTTTTAAAGGTAATTTGAAATCATTTAAAGTGGAAGCTTTTCTCTGTCGAGGATAAATGTGGTATTTATCTTTGAGTTAGGGGAGAAATAAAGTAATATTGAAGATTGACGCATGCACTATTCATAGAGATATTTTGATGGTTTTTGATGGAATAGTTTACTGGCTATAAAACTGGAATTTGGAGATTTGTAGCACAGGGTAGGAACTCCATTAGGATATTCTACCACCTGTTTTTTAGGAAATAGTCAAAATCCAGAAATATACAGACAAGAGGAAAATATTTGCAATATAATCAACAAAGGGTTCATAACCAGAAGGGGATTACTGATATATAGTTTATCAATTTATTTCCAGGTGGCAGCATCTAAACCATCCCTTAGAGAATAGAATTCTGTCACATTAGAAATAATGTATGGCCTCCTTAGTAGAACATTCTGATCCCTAAAATGTCTTTTTGACATTATTGCTGATCAGCTTTAATTTTGAATTGTATAAGCAAATTTTAGTTTATTTTCATGTCCCATGTTTGGTGTGTATTTCTCAGGTAAAAAGAAAGCTATTTTAGTGCAAATAATAACATCAGATTTGTATTTTGAAAATTCATAGGCACTTAGGTTAAGTGTGTTATTATAGAATAAAATTCTTTTATGTGAAGAGAAAATAAATTTTCTCTATAATAATTTTTAAAGAATAGGTGATGGATTCAGTAGTGTATGTCAAAATTTAGTGTGAATAATATCTAGATATTTTCATTATTCAAAGAGCAATAATATAATTGATTTTTCCTGAGCATTACTTAGATGCTTACCATTTGAACTGAAGGCAGAGAACCTTGGCACTTCT
Organism: Phocoena phocoena; assembly: GCF_963924675.1. NCBI lineage: Eukaryota > Metazoa > Chordata > Mammalia > Artiodactyla > Phocoenidae > Phocoena > Phocoena phocoena. The sequence continues at coordinate 34,649,081 of NC_089223.1, read as the reverse complement.
ACTATATGTATTCCAAGTATTCATTAAATTGTTCATTTACATGGTTTAAATCTTCTCTATGTTATATTTTACAGTAGAAGAAACATACTATAAGAGTCTCTCTCGTGATGTTTGTGTATTTGCTTAACAAAATGCCTAGTCTTTGGATGATGCATAATTTCTCCAGAGAATATTGTTTGCTGTTTTCCTAACTCACAGTAGTTTATTCCTAAAGAGTGAGGTTATGGAGTACCTTGTAATATGTGTTTTTTACATAGTATATATTTTTCATATGTCTATTTCATATATATTTTCATGTTACCATATACAATTAAAATAGTTTCTGTTTACAAAAATATGGAATTATTGTGTTTTCTGGATCAACATATCTATATAAAAAGCAGTGAATGTTTTCAATTTAAAGAGGTCTATTAAGTTTCATAGTTTTCCTTCTTTTTAATTTTTAGTCACCATATTTTATTTCTTAATAATGATATTACCTTAAAAGCATTTCTTCAGGCTACCTAGCAAACTATACAATGAAATGAACAGGTGAATCCATGTTTTTTCAGTAAGTTTTTCTATTCCATTCTGAAAAATCTCTAGGTTTTAATAATCCTCTTTAACTTTAAAGTCAGAAAAAAACATACTGTGTCTGAGATGAGGTGATCTTCAGTTGGACCAGTCCTTCTGGTTCTTACACAATTCTTAGATTGCAGTGACATGGGTTCTTCTATGTCATCAGTCAAGGGCTTGCAAATTGTTCCTGTTCCTTCGTTGAAGAAATCAATTTGTCGCCATTTTTATAGAGGAAGACGAGTGTGCCAAGCCTGACCGTGGAGGCTGTGAGCAGCGTTGTCTGAACACACTGGGCAGTTACCAGTGCTCCTGCGAGCCTGGCTATGAGCTGGGACCTGACAAAAGGACCTGTGAAGGTGGGACCAGACTTGCACGTGGGTTTCCCTGCCTGAAACCCCTACCCATTTCCTTCTATCATGTAGTCTCATTCTCCTTCTCTTTTTATGCCTCCCTCTTATACTAGAATAAAATAGACACAGTTATGAAGAAAATACAGTATCTTTAAAACACAGGACATTGTATTCCAGATAATAATGAAGTTATGTGGCTGTTATTTCCACATGACTACTAAAAATAAATACACTTTAGAAACTTACCAAATATGGTAAACCTGAGATTACAGGTAGTTTAAAAAATATATTTATAAATATAGTAATATTTATATTAGTTAACATACATATACATACGTATGCCTATATATGCAAAGGCAATTCAAGAGACCAGTTATTTTAGCTAACTCTTGACTCCCTAGGAATTAATTAGGAACTGTGTACAATATGTTCATTTCACTTAACTTGCTTTTGAAACCCTAACTTTCCTAATTTCACTATCAATAAGAAAGAGAGGTAACATAAATAGTACGTCTTTTAAATAGATCATCCTAAAGAGAAAGAAAACCAGTTGCTAAATGGAGTTTTTGGAATAAAAAATATGCTCTATTTACTATAGTTTACCTTGCCTTCTAGCTCAAGTAATTCCTTCCTTGTCTTGGAAACAAGTAACAAGTTCCTTGTCTTGGAAAAAAAAAAAGAGTTTGGGGAAATAAACAATTGATTTTGGTCTTAATACATCATGCTGTATTGTACTTTACATATACCTTTTTATTAATTCTCACAACAATCGTGTGGTGTAGGTATTATTATACACACTTAAAATATAAGAAATCTGACCCCCAGGTTTCTTTATATTGCTCGCCCAACTTTGAAGCGATCTAAAGTGTAAAGCCGTCATTTTCTTCGCTCCATATCTACAAAATAACACTTTATAAATTGGATTAGATGATTAAAATAGTTGTACTAAAGATTATGGAATAGAGACTGCAGCTTTCTAGATTTTGAAAAATCCAGAAGACGGTTGAAATTTAATGCTGAGATGTTTGATTATCAATGGAAAGGTGCTAAGAAGGGGGTAGATTTATTAGGGGAAACTTCCCTTTTCTTTCTTTCTAGCGGCTTGCGGAGGACTTCTTACAAAACTGAATGGCACCATAACCACTCCAGGCTGGCCCAAGGAGTACCCTCCCAACAAACACTGCGTGTGGCAAGTGGTGGCACCAACACAGTACAGAATTTCTATGAAGTTTGAGTTTTTTGAATTGGAGGGCAATGAAGTAAGTGAATAATAAATATATTTTTTTATAAAGTATTTTAGGAATCTCTAAAGACAATCTGGTAAACTAAAAAAAAAAAAGAGAGAGAGAGAAGAAGAAAGAAAGAAAGGAAGGGAGGGAGGAAGGAAGGAAGGAAAAAAGGAAGGGAGGAAGGAAAATTGCAGTAGTACAATAGTATAAATGCTGTAGTCTTTCTTTGCTCTATTTCTCATTTCTGCAACTGCTTATAATTCCTGCTGGCATTGGGTGATATTTTAGACTGTCTCTGGGAGATTGAAAATTACCCCCCAGCATTTTCCTGATTTATTAAAGTACTATGAAAATATTAGGGTAATGTCACATAGATTTTTCTAGAAAAAATAAACCAAAATTCACTTGTTGAGTCATAACGAAAATACTTTTTGGGAAAACCTGGTATATTTCACTTGTGGAAATGGGTATATTTTCATTATATAAGTAGTTTTTCATTATGAGTATGCTTATGGTTCACAGATAAAGTGAGAAAGACAGAGAAGAAGAAAGAAATATTTTTAACTTCAATAAAACATGTATTTAGTTGACCCTATCTTCCCTTTGCCTTTATAGTTTACCATAGTAAACGTCCAGTTTTCTGTCTGGTGATCACTTTTAAACAAATGAAATCATTTATTTGAGAATTCCTATGTGCTGGTACATACACACCAAATTCAAATGGAATGTCAGGCCTAGAGATGACAACTTTTAGAACTGTGTCTTGTGTGATCGGTCAACATTAAGTCCAGAGAAAATGTAATAAATGTTTGTTCTATTTCAGCTTTTCTACTTTCTTTTCTTTTCTCTAACTCCCACATCCTTACTCCCAACAACTTTTTTTTCCTGTGTTTATTTTTAAATGAACGAGATCCAAAAGTATGATAAAATTCACTCAAAAATTATTTTGTCTTTGAAGTATATCTGTTGAACACTCACAGAGAACTGAGAGAACAGAAATATAATGTATCTGTGCTCCTGGACAATAATTGTTGGTAATATTTGTGGGTTTTATACCGTAATTTTTTCTTTGTGTATGTATCTTTGCTTCTTCTTTTTTCCTCCCACTTATCCTTCTTTCTTTTAATCATTTTTTAAAATTCTATTTGTAGTAGTCAAGGCACTTCTATGGTTTTGAGTTAAAAAGAAGTGCAGACTTTTGTGTTGCTTAAAGAAAAATTAAAATATGAAGTGTAATGCACTGATATTTCAGAGAATTGTACAATTTTAGAGCTCATTTTGAGATCTTCTTTACATCATGTAAGCTTTATGATGGAAAAGAGTGCAATTTATATTTCTTACATAATTTATCCACATGAAACATCATTTTTCTTTAATAATTATCTTAAATTTGGGGAAATATTAAAATTAAGAATGTATTTTTATAGTAATCTTAAAACAGCTTTCATATGAGCAACACGTTTTGAAAATGGGAATCTCCCTGCCAGTTCTTCAATGTAATGTGAGCTTAGTATTGAATGGCTTCTACTTTCTCAGTTTCCCTAAAGCTGTTGGTTGTGGCAGAATGGCATTTTGATTCACTAATTGATAGATGTTCCTAAGAAGGATAAACGTTTATGTTTACGAGGAAGAAGGGTAGATGGTTTAAAATAAATGGGGCATTGTGTTTGAAAGCATTTTTCTCATGGTAGCAGTCTTTATTCATAGAAGGAGCCTTTACAAACTCTGTAACATATCCTGGAATTCTTAAACTTATGATGAGGTTACTGTGTGGAATCCTATTAATAAAATTCTGTGCATTTTCATAGTTTAAAGTCTTGAATATTTAAAATAAAATCATGAGCAAAATCTTGACTTATAGAATACTGGGTTAAGTTATGACTTCATTGTTTTATTCATTTTACTGATATCTAAAAGGAAAGTCAATATCAAACAACTTTAGCTTCAGTAACATTATCCCGTCTTGTGTCAGAGCCCTCTCTAAATAAAAGTTGCAGTTGTAACAAAGTAGATAGAAAACTTATTTCATTTTTCCTAGCAACATTTTGCTTATTTATCACCTAATTAATATCACAAGAGCCAGTAATATGAGTTGACATATTGCAAAGTACACATCATGCCCAGAGTTCAATCATATGCTTTGTTAAACAATTATTCATCGCAGTTTTCCTTAAGTCTGTATTTTTTGGAAAATATGTATGCTGTAAATACATATATACAAGCATACATTTGTATATACATCTCTTGGACGTTATTCAGGAGCCAAAATTCTCTCATCTGTCTATCAGTGTGCCAAATTATTTGGACACTTTTCTTGATTTTTGGACCTGTTAAGTCCAGTTTGACTACCACAGGAGTAAAGAGGGAAAAACACAGTAAATTTTAAAAAAGTAAATGTCAATCATCTGATGCTCTCAAATCTGGTGATTACAGTAACCATGTTTATTTCTAGGTTTGCAAATACGATTATGTGGAGATTTGGAGTGGTCTTTCTTCTGAGTCTAAATTGCATGGCAAATTTTGTGGTGCTGAAGTGCCTGAAGTGATCACATCTCAGTTCAACAATATGAGAATTGAATTCAAATCTGACAATACTGTATCCAAGAAGGGTTTCAAAGCACATTTCTTCTCAGGTATCAGTATTCTCATGCTACATGTGTATATTACAGATTTTAAAGGTGGATTGGCTTAAATTGTATGCTATCCATTCTTCCCAGTTTTCTGTAAATGAACATGGAGATACATAGAATGCATGAACATTTATCCTAGTTTAATACTTTTTTAAAATTGGGATATTAATAAGAATGGCCCTGATGAAATGCACTCTCAAACACTTAGATCTTACATAAATTCTAATCAAATATTTCAAAGGCTAGTAAAAATAACACAAAATTATTATGGTAATATTTTCACACAGTGACTTTATAAGTAGATAGCGATAATGATACCAGACTTCCAAAAAGTGGCAGACTTTTTCAAAATTATCTTTGTCTTTGGAATATGTGGTCTCATTTTAGCAACATATTTTTTATTCTTACTGCTTAGCAACATGTTTATTATTCCTTACTATTATATATTCATTCCTTTTATTAAGCAGACGTTAAAAATCATACTTTACCTCATCATTATAGAAATGATTGCAGTAAGAGACCTAGAAATATGGAAATTATAATTTTACTAAAAATAATATATTATTGGATACATTTAGCAGTTGACATGTCTACATTTGGAATTTAATGTTTAGTTGAACCAACTCACATTAAAAATTCCCTCTTAAAGAGCTGAAGTTTGATTAAAGGTCCCTAAATTTTAAGAAACTAGATAGAAACATCAGTGAAATGCCCTTATTTTCCCAATTTCAAAATTGTTCCTTTTAAAAATATTACTCTGAAACTTCAAAATTAGATAAAATTGTAATAAGCCTTGCTAGATATAGCAATCTATTCTGCCTGAAAGACTGGCAAGCAATGTAAAGCAACTGAATTCCAATTATATTTTAATATCAGGTAATTTAGATTGAGTTAATTCAAAGTCTATTTATTCCAGTCCCCATGTATTTAAGATTAATGAGGTTTACAGTGCCTGGGGTTTGTTTGGGGCTTTCAGTGTAATTGAAATCAATGGTTCACAAGTTCCATTGAGGTCCAAGTCATATAGGAAAGTACATTTAAAATACAATGGATCTTGTCTCCCTTGTTCTCATTCCCTTCCTTCCCTCAGATTTAATTGCCTTTTAAAAGTTCTTCTCAGATATAGGTAACAAACTAGTGGTTATCAGTAAGGAGAGGGAAGGGGGAGAGAGGCAAGATAAGGGGAGGAGATTAAGAGGTAAAAACTATTATGTATAAAATAAATAAGCTGCAAGGATGTAATGTACAGGGAATATAGCCAATATTTTATAATAACTTTAAATGGAGTATAATCTATAAAAATATTGAATCACAATGTTGTTTACCTGAAACTAATACAACATTGTAAATCAACTATACCTCAATATAAATAAATAAATAATAAAAATTATTCTCAGGCGTTCATTTAAGATTTGTTATTCAAAGTAGCATTTTAATATACTATTTTCATGAAAGGAAGACTTCCTTAGACTTTACTATTCTATAAATATTATGCAGTTTACAAATTTTAGGTGATCCAGTGTTTAGAGATAAGGCTTCTTATCTTAGAGCCACCTAAATATTTATTTTAAAAATTAAAATTATAAGGTGAATAGGTTTTATTATATTATTAATATCCAGGATCCTATACTTTAATCACTCATTTTATTTAATAAAACTTTTTTAAAAAGATGCATGCTACATATACTGGTGACAAAGTATAAGTAAATTTAAAGTTCCCCAGAGTATTTAAAATTTGTTATCTGATATTTCTGTTCAGGCAAAACTTCCTAAATTCTAAAGACAGGTTATTAGTCTGTGTCTTTAGGACAATAATATTGTTAAGTAAACTGAACAATGAAGTTCAGGGAAAATTAAACCCCAAACTCTCATGTTGTAGCTATCATTCTGAGAACCTATTATGCAGGCATACATTATGTCTTTAATAATCAAAGTAAAACTGTAATATTCTAAGTGTTCAGTGTCACAAAGTATTTAACCCCAGTTCATCTTGGGTTCTGTTCTCTTAACCATAAGAGATGATCACATCCTTTGCAAATAGCATTAGTTATGTGTTATGTTCAACATTATCTGTGACCTGGAAAAAAATAGATATACTTTTAACTTCTTTATTAGATTATTATTTTGTAAAGTCCAAGATAATTAAGTATAAACATTCAGTGTTTTCTTTTTGATTCATTGAAAAGTCTTGGCAGTTTGTCAGATTCATATTTAAAATACTATAGTCCTGGATAATTAATTAGATCTATTTTACATTTAAATTCTTGGGAGTTTCTGCTAGTGGGGAAGATGTTTGCTCAGGAAAAGGGAAGATAAAAACATATTTGTTTTGTACAATAAAGAGATGGCACTGTTACTTAATGTCCTGATTATGATCATCTTACCAAAACATAATTTACAAAAGATCACCCATTATAATATATAGATTCTATTCACATTGAAAATATCATTTTAGAGTTCTAATAATGCTATAAGTGTAATTGTGTGTTAAAAGTCAAATGACTCATCGTATCTATTAGAAAGTAAGCATGTAAATCATGGGGATATTGTATTTCACAAACAAAATTGAAGGATTATTTTATGTTAAAATTCACTCTTGGGAATTTGATAAAACACATTACTGCACTAATTGTGACAAATTATTTAGAAATAAATTTAGCATAGGAATCAAGAATTATTACAATGACTAATCTGTTTGCTCAGAAATTCAATTCTTGGGACTCTTTCATAAAGAAATATTTCAAAATCTGGAAGAAGGATTTTCAATATACTGTGATAGTGACAGAAATTTTAAACAACCTTCAAATGCACTGTGTGAGCTCTTCCATACCATAAGGATGGTTTAATGATTTCATGGTGTAAAAAGTTGTATATGATAAAATATTAATGGAAATCTAGATATAAAGCTATATGTGCACTGTGCATACAGCTAAGCACGTGGGTGGGAACAGATCTGAACGATGCTATTTAAAAATCCCAAGAATGTTTGTGTTAAGGTGAAAAGATAGTGCAGTGTAGTTTCTCCACAATTTTTCTCAGTTTTCATCTGATTTAAATATAAAAATAACTTTAAAAGGAAAACACACATCATATTTCTACCTATCTTTTACCCCAAATATTTTCTAGATTTGAAAACATTACCTAATAGACTTTGATCTTTGAGAGTGAAAATTTTAAATCCATCTATTTGTTAATTAGTTAATAAATATTAATACAAATTAATAATATTAATGCAAATGTTTTGAATGAGTTAAAGCTTCTAATTTTTATTTTTATAGTTAATTTATAATATCTTATAGACAATTGAATAAATGTTTGCTGTATTGTGTATGTTAATCCAGAAACATTTGATGGAGACAAACTTTTTTTTTAAACATCTTTATTGGAGTATAACTGCTTTACAATGGTGTGTTAGTTTCTGCTGTATAACAAAGTGAATCAGCTATACATATACATATATCCCAATATCTCCTCCCTCTTGTGTCTCCCTCTCACCCTGTCTGGAGACTTAATCTTAAGTGGTTCTGTTTATAACCAGTTTTCTAAAAAGTTTAGAAGTGATTATGAATTTATGAAAACATAATGAGAAATATACCATGTTTAGCTATTTTTTCAGCATACTTTTCCTCAGAAATATTATCAAGAAATTCAATTTAAAAAGAAACAATATTTATTATAAGTGATTTCATATATTTTGTAAAGGAAAGCTATTTAAAAATAACTTCTAGCTGTCTTGCAACTAAGTGATACATCAAGGAAGAAAAAACACAAGGAAATGTATTTAGATTTTTAATGAATATAATGAAATTAACTTTAGCGTTATTTTAAAAACTACAATTATTTAATGAAATAATCATACTGAGATTTTACTTATTTTTGCACATAGCCTCTGATTTTAAATAAGCACTTTATAGACCTAAGAAATGGAATTGGAAGAATGACACTAAGAACTTATTAGCAAAATAATTAATACAGATTTCTGTCACTTCCATGCACATCAAAGCAAGAAACCATCACATAAATTCTTATTTAATGTCTTAAATTAGTCATGAAAAATGCTGCAATCTAGAAGTGATTGGTTTATACAGCAGAATATCCACAAGCTCCTCTATAAAAATTAGTGTCATATAGTTCTGATATTAAGGGTATGTTATAAAGCAATATAATGAAATAATATGAAAGTAAATAAGGAAATTACAACTATAAAAGTAAGACTATTTGAACATGATGTAAGATTACATGTCTATTAAATTTTTTATGTAATTCAGAATATAATGGCATAGGCATTTTCTAGAAGAAATCTGGTTCAACATTATAATACTGCTATTTTCTTGGAATGAATGAGGTTTGTTTATAGATTAACAATAATTACTTTACTTTTATGATAGTAAAACCAAACTTAATTTTATGTGATGTTATATTTGAACACAAGTATACAAATCTGCATAAGTATACGATATAGTTTACTTATTTTAAGTGATTAAGCAAAATTAACTGTATTCTCAGAACAAAATTATTTTTCTTTAAATAGGTTAAACTTAAAGGAAATATTAGTAGGATTTTATGCATGTAAAAACAGCAACATTTGGGAAACTGGACTTTTAATTTAATCACACTGTTCATTATTTGGGAATAATGTAACAAATAACTTCAGGCAGTGAGAGCTGCGCATAGACATTCCACCTTCTTTAGGCAACCTGGTAGTGGTGAAAAGACTCAATGATGACTTGAAGGAAAACCTCATTAAATGGCAGTCCCCCTCACGGGTAACTTAATGGGAACGTGATCCTTTCCTGATGGACCCAGTGACCTGCACAGTAGCAGAAATGCAGTAAAACCCAGATTTCTTGATTCCCAGTTTATTTCTGTCTGTAACAAATATAGGAGTCAGATAAAATGATTTGTGTGATATTTCTACCTCTGTATTCAAGTGATTTCAACTGACCTGCTCCTCGTCTTATCTACCTTTCAGTGTCTATAGATATTTCTTTACACTGTTCCTCCTGTACACCATTTCTTTCATGGAACGGTCATAGGTATTTTTAGAATAAATTCAACCTGATATTATTCTAACAAAACATTAAATTTTAGTGTGATTAATTTCAAATAGAGCTCTCCTATGATTCTGAATCCTGTTCCAAGTTTCATGATAAATGATATTTAAATATTTGCATGTTTTAGAAAGATCAAATTGTCTGTCATTGCTCTCAGTAGAGCTTATCAGAGGTCTTTTGAAGGTGATTATTTTTTCAACAGTTTTGTGTTGAAACCTGTGTGTGTCTTGTATGCGTGCACACATGCATGAGGTGTATATGTGTATGCATGAATGTGTGTGATCTGTTTATTTTATATTTGAGCATTTATTGTAAGTATATCTGCTCATGTGTTTCTGTTCTGGTGCGTGGACCCTTTACTTCTTTTTCCTACAGACAAGGAAGCTTTCTGCAAAGAGAAAATTTTTATTTTTGAATCTTGCAAGAACTTGATACAGGTTGCCACCTCAGTCCCATCCAGTATGTATTATTCATAGACTAATGGCCTCTGATAGTCTCAAGGATACTCTGCAGGCCTCTGATGGGAAAATGCCACTTCCTTTTTCCATAATAATGGACCTTTCCTTCATCTAGCATGAAGGAATGGAAATCAGATATGTCCATTCCGAAGAAGGAGGCTAATTTCCACCTGCAAAGATTAAATGTTTTGATTTCTACTCAATAAAATGTTTGTTTCTCTTACTAATAAAAACTATTTTTTAAATTCCATGCCTATAGTATGAAAATGTTAGAAAATTTCAAATGAATCATTGATAGAATTCTCAACTATTGAATTTGTTATGCAGACTTTCTGAGAAATTTTTAAAACTCTGCAACCTCCTTCCTTCTCTCTTTCTTTGGATTTTCATTGTTCAAAATATTAGTAGTTTGTGTCCTAAGAGGAGAAAAGGAAAGAAAGTGAAAACAGAATTATATTTGCTAATAGTTTTTTTTTCCTCAAGTTTGATGACCTTTTATAATAAGTTCAGAATATATTTGTGGAACTCATCTTTTATGATATTAAGTTAAATAAATAGCTTTCTTTGTTTGTGTGATATTAAAAAGTCTGGATAATTCCAAGTATTCCGATGTTTACTAAAATTTTGTCTTTTCATATTGACTATTTGGCATATGCCAGCACAATTTTAAATGCTACTTTGCTGGGGATGATGACTTTTATCTGCTGCTTTTAATTTTTATTTTGATTTGTCCAATTTTGAATTTTAGCTAAGCTTTAGATTAACCTATACATATATTCTAGCAGTGTATTTGATAACTCAATTTTAATGTGACATCACTTGTATTAAGAAATGTTTGATGCAGGGAAGAAGACAGGAAACATTTATCAACTGGAACACTGAAAAATAATAGATACTTAGACAATATGACTATATAAAATCTTCATGCTACTCCTCCTCTTCTTCCTCATTTTATTCTTCTTCCTCTAGAAATTATTTTTCCAGCACAATAGAAATAGGAAAAACTGGCTACAAAAAACTACTATTCAAATATGAATGGTTTCACTTTCAACTTTATTTCTCTTTACTTACTATTACTGCAAGTCAGATTATGTTCTATCAGATCTAAAGAAAATAACTCTCCTTACAAATATCACCTAGCAACATGAGATTTCCACTAGAATGAAGGTTAAATGTTAGAAATATTTTATGTTTTGGAATTGTTTTCATCATAAAATGACTGTAGGTTTAAAAATTCAGCAATACTAACTTGTGTTCTTTCTTTTAACATTTTTATATCTCTCATGTATGGTAGTCTAAACAGATCCAAATAAAAGGATGACTCAGGCAGTCCCTGCCCTGATAGGTTTGTCACTGAGCAGCCTGGTTACCAGTCAATTGTAAATGTAAACTATTTTTTTCTAAACTACTTTACTTACAATTCTTAGATTTCCCAACAACCCTCAAAAATCTGACCTTGAGTACAACTAAAGTTCACTATATCAGGTTTGAAGTATACCAAGCAAACATTAGATAAATATTTTTATAGGAAATATGTGTCTATTTCACAGTAATTCTAGCACCAGAAATTTTTTAATTGGCTCTTTCCTTTTAACAATGATGAAGTGTATTTCTGCATCAGCTCATGAAGAAGTATTTTTCCAAAGCATCTTAACAGCCCCTGGAAAGGTGTGTTAAAATAGTAAATTTAAATCATCTACTGCTTGACTGTCTGAATTAGGAAATTCAGGTAGCTGACAGCATGGTAGTAGGAAGTATGGTTCACCATTCACCCATTCTGCACAGGTCATTCACAACTTACCACATGTAATTTTCACTGTTGATACAATTAAGGTAATGGGACTTCCAAATTATGAATTTCTCTAAAATTAATTTTACAAGGCTAATTCTCTATTAATTTCTGATTTCTTATATATTTTGATGTTTGATGTTCTCTTAGAGATAAATTTTCTTTATTCTATGCTTTTTTTCTCCTCTGCTTAGCCTCCATAGTAAGTATTAAAAGTGTAATGGAAGTGTTAAGGATAGGTAGAGAACACATAAATTGCAGATATATTGATCCTGATATATTCTTTAGAACTTTGGAACTGCCTGTATGTATATGGAATATTCTTATATTGCCAATGCATGAATTGGCAATATAAGACATAGCATATATGTGCTATGTCATGTTATCAGTCTACAAAATGGGAAAAAATAGTTTCATTCATAAAAATTGCTATCAGATCCTTGGATAAAAATGTCTTTCCTAAACCCATCTCCATAGGGGGAATATTGATTTGATTACAAAGGCAAAAATAACATTTGCTATTTGTGTGCCACCATGAGCTCACAAATTCTCACTAGAAAAGTCAGTTCACAGTATAAATTTTGAATTCAGCCTGACCTTTGATGTGACTGTCGTGCGTCCTTTCTGTTCTCTGTGCTATGGGGACGGGGAAGGTCTGAGTGATGTGTCATCATATGTATGTGTCAGGAGCAGAGGTCAGTATTTACTTTAAAGGACAAGCCAGTCATGGAATAATAGCTAAGCAACATAATATGGTGGCTGATGCCTCTCACTGAATTGACTGTCTGCTAATATAGTTGGGATTTTTTCCCTGTAGTGAATTTGTTGTCTATTTCTTAAAGCTCGTATTTCCTATTCTGACCTTTACTTCTAGCACACTAAAAGCCTTTTTACAGAATTACTTATTAATAAACTGGTCTGCTAGAGGAGATTAGTTTAAAATATATAAATTGTTTCTTTTTTAAGATAGTATAATGATGCCTTATTCTGTCTTGAAATATTATAAAATGTGCAGATTTATTAATGCTAAGCATAACTGCAAAGTTAATGAAAAAAATCAACTACAGTAATTATACTGAGTGATTTTTAAAAAACGATTACACACAAATCTTGGAAATGTGTTTAGCCTCTGCCTATACACCATGGTTAATATAGTGAAGGATTTCCCTCCACTTAAATGCCATGATTTGCATTTAATCAAACTACTCACAATTTTTAATTTATTTTAAAAATTGGCTATAAATGTTTAGGATTAGTTGGAAAAATATTCTTTCATTTCCTTTACCCTACTCAAAACTTCTCCAGCATAGGAATGAAAGAGGACTACATGTTGTCACCCTGGTGCAAATGATCTTGGAAACAATTCATGGCACAAGGCTCCAAGCTAAAGGAGTGGGTAGAACTAAGACACTATAAATTTTTTGATTTTTTTTGTTTGTTTTATGTTGAGAACACGGAAAGCTGTGACTTAGTTTACCCTTTGCCAGTGTTAACCACAACTAAATGACTCTCCTTTGATATCCTTTGTTTTTAAAGCTACTTATTAATCTATGGGGTTATCTCTTTGCTAGACAAAGATGAGTGCTCTAAGGATAATGGCGGGTGCCAACATGAGTGTGTCAACACAATGGGAAGCTACATGTGTCAGTGCCGTAATGGATTTGTGCTGCATGAAAATAAACATGATTGCAAGGAAGGTATGAAAGAAGTGTTCTTTTTTTGACAACATCTAGAATTTCGTGCAGTTTGGGTAAAGCAGTCCTTCCAGGTAGAGTTAATCATATCAATGAGTGTTAAATGTTAACTGTTCAAATGTCAAAAATAAAAATACATACAGTGTTCAAAGATCCAAGTCATACAATTGGAAACCTTGTATTACCTAAAGGTACTGCACTTCATATATGGTTGGAATTAGAATAACTTTGTATAACAGACATAGAAGCTGCTGTGATGCCATCTGGCAGCCAGAAAGGCACTACATTATCCCTCAGTCTTCACAGAACAGACCTTATAACTATCTCCATATTTAAACTTAACTTCTGCTAAATGTTTTACATTTGGTTCAATTTCCCTCCCCAAAATATCTCATATATGTGCTACATGAGTGATGTCACTTTAAATACCAGGAGTATCAAATTCAAATGCCTACCAGAAGAAAGACATTTGAAAATACTGTGCCATTTAGAGTTTTAAGTCATGGTTTTGCCCCCTCCCCAGCACACACACACACAGAAGCATCCTAGTAACTCAATATTAGCCTACCAGTTTTTGGTCCCAAATTCTTACTATATTCCAAGATTTTATAAAGATAATTATCTTAATCTCCTGAGCCAATATGAGCTACATGGGAACAAGAAATAGTTATTCAGGTCTTATTTCTTCCTTTGTGGGTCTGCTTCTGAATTTCCCATTTAACTTGGATTTATTACTAAGGCAGGTTTCATAACTAGTCATTAGAACATGTAGAGTGGTGGGTGCCTGACTAGAACCACAGGTAGATAGCACTTCTTTGTATTCACAATCCAATAGTACAGAATACCCTGAATTGACCCTTGTTCCATTCAGTTCCATTCAAATATGGTCATATGTCACATTTTTTTCCTCTTTATTTCACAGAGTTAATGACATTGCCCAGAATCATATGCAAGTAGGATTTTTTTCTCTTTTTACTTTCATGTATGAGCATAAACCAATGAGATTGTGATATGTGTAACTTGGTAAAGTATTCTGATAAATCAATAGGCTGGGGAATAGGCCCAGTTATTTTGAAATTTGGAAGGTAATTCAGAAAAAAAAAAAAGAGAGAGCTTTTCAGAGTATGCATGTAGCCTGTGACTCACAGGTAGCAAATAAATTTAGATATCCAAAGTCTCTCTTCACTAGAGTAAATATTTTCAAGAAAGGACTTCTTTTTAAATGGAACTGTATCCAGGCACCCCTAATAAAGTTCATCTTTACTGTTAGTAAAGGGGATGGATTTTCTTTCACCACTGCTATAGTACAGGTGCCTTATACAGTTTAGCAGTGAGCCTCTTGGCTTTGTCTTATACATTAAACTATTTGCCAGATCTGGGAGATTCCACACTTCATATGGCCAAGGCAAGGAGAAGGATAATGGGATTTAGGAAACCTTGTCAAGACAGGATCCAGACTTTAAGATTACTGTCTTGCATGACCCTATATTGTTTGAAAGGAGCTAAATTTCACCCTTTTTTTGTGTTCCTTGGTTAAGAATCCAAATCTCCCTATGGAAACCTGGCACAGTTAAAGCAAAGGTCTAGTCGGAAAGCATGTGCCAACACCACAGTAATGTCAGTCATTTTATCCTTACTGTGCAGCCCTGTAGTGCAACAAGTGTTTTTTCCATATAGTAGAGTATTTCCCCAGAGATTTCTTGGAAAATTTCACAGAATTAATTGTATTTTAGAATGGGTTACACAATACATAACAAATAATTTCCAGCCTAAGCCAGGATGTGCAGGGTGACACTTCATAAATTATACAGATAGAATACAGTCTGAGGATATTACATGCTTTTGAAGTTTGAAATTAACAACATTGGATGGTCCCCTCCAAGATGAAGTTGTTTAAATTGTAAGACCTAAAAGAAATTTCATGTTAATTGAATAACATTTTTTTAAATTAATTCAGAAGCTAGTAGTTGTTTATATATTTTTCCCCTTAGTGCTTCATTTCATTGTGATGAAATGACAGATAATTTACTTAAGCAGCTAAAATTATGGTTTAAGTATTCAAGTGTATACTTTAACAAAGAGAGAGAGAAAATGTAAAGACATGTTTCATAAAGTGGCTTAGTGATACTAGTTAGCTATAAATGATGTTTCTGTTAATAGGAAGAAAATAACTGAAAATGACATAGTCATTTTTGTTGTGGCATTGCATTAAATATTTTGCACATACCAAGAGTTGATATCTTTGATTGTCAATAATGTTGCTCTGTTAAAATAAACTTTTAGATCCAGATCCAGCAGTTAAAAAGATCCAGCAGTTAAAAAGAGTTCATTTTCTTGTAGACATTTATTTAATTCATTGTAAACACAATTTCATGTGAACCCAAAAACAAACATTTTCTGATTATGATAATGATTATGCAACAGGTTTACCAAAGCAGATGAATATGATACTGGAGACTAGAGTGATGATTAGTTATTGAGGAAGATCTTTCATCAGGATAGTGTGTAAACAGGCTACTTCCTTGCTGGCCCAATTCTGGGCTAGATTTCCACACTAATTGATTTTATCATTATTGGCACAGCTGAGTGTGAACAGAAGATTCACAGTCCAAGTGGCTTCATCACTAGTCCTAACTGGCCAGACAAGTACCCAAGCAGGAAAGAATGCACATGGGAAATCAGTGCAACTCCTGGTCATCGAATCAAATTAGTAAGTGAGCGCATTGTTCTTTTTTCTGTTAAGCTGCCTGCCCGTATCTTGCACAGCTAGTGCATGGAAATAAAATAAATAAAATGAATGTTTATTTAATTGAATTGAATTAGTAGGCAGATGGGAAAGACTTTCTTTCTTATGTTTTCCTACTAACACTAAATAAATTCCTGATTTCCTAGATCAAGGTGATAGTAATGGTAGCCATGTAGTTCTTGTACAGTCTTCTTATCCTGGATGGGATGCTTTAAAAGGCATTACCAAAATTACTACAAAACAATATGTTCTACTTCCTAATATGTTATTGAAATAATGTTTCCAAATGGAGATATAAATGAAGGAACAAAAATATCAGAAATTCAGCAAGAAAGCAATAAGTATTCACTTCAATGCAGCATAGTAAATTCTATCAGTTGTGTCAATTCTATATGACTCATATACAAAGCATATGTATTTTTATAATAAAACTAATTTTGTCTTATGGTTTATGGAATATTATTTTTGCATAATGTAGTTGCCCTCTTTAGATGAGTACCGTTATCATTAGACTTCTTCCAAATTCAAATATGAATGTAATATATGTCCTCTCTCCTGTATTCTATGAATCTTGCATTCTGTCCTGGTCATCTGACAGTACATCTTAAATTTCATTATAGGCTACAGAATACTTGAAAAGTATACTTTAAAGAAATAGAATCATAGGAATATAGAAATTTTAACAATTTTCTGAAATATGCTGTTGTCAAAAGCAGGAACGAATGCCAACTAACAAAATTCAGGACAGTCTAACAAGAACCATAACAAAGGACAAGAAATTGTCTTGAGAATGAGGCTACCAGTCCACTGTAGCTTACTGGACCAGTCCAGTTAATTTTGAAAGTCTGTTTGAACCCTTTCCTTCAGTGGGTTTTTTTGGCCAATAAAGACATCTTATTCATTTGCAGCATAATAATAATGTTATTAGACACTGTCACTGAGATATTCATATTCCTATTATGGCGTTCCTTCCAATCACCGTATTTGTAAGATATCAGTATATGACTTTTTGAAAAGAGACATCAATTCATTTCAGCCACTCTTTGGAAGGATGCTAGGTGCTAAGATAACAGCACTGTAGGATTTGATTGCTTTCCTGTCCTGTTGAAGACCCTGACTGAGATGATCACTCTCTGAAGCTTATGGGCTGAGATGCAAAGGCTGCATTCTTTTCAGCAGTGCAATAGCTAAGGCAGTTGGGAAAATGGATTTTCCTGAAGACTTTTGTGTGTGTGTGTACATCCAAGTTTCATCTGGTATCATATTCCTTCTCCCTGAAGAATTTCTCTTTATAGTGTGTGTAGAGTAAGTCTGTGCAGAGTACGTCTTTTACACCCAAAGATATTTTCATTGGGTATAAAATTCTAAGATAGCAATTTTGTTTTCTCAGCTGCACTTTAAATACCTGACTCCACTATTTTCTGTCCTTCATGGTTTTTAATGTCTGTGGTAAATCTTAATTTTATTCCTGTGGAAATAATTATTCTTTTCTCTGATGGCTGCCTTCAACATTTTTTTATCAGCACTTTGAATATAATGTATCTGGGAGTGTGTGTGTGTGTGTGTGTGTGTGTGTGTGTCCGTCTGTCTATCTGTTTAGTAATTTATCCTTCTGAGAAATCTTTGAATTTCTTGCATCTATGTTGTGATGACTGCCATGAATTTTTGAAAACTCTTGACCATTATTTCTTGACAAACTCCTCCTGCATTATTGTCTCTCTTCTTCTGGGATTCAAATTACACATATGTGAGATTGTTTCATATTATCCCATAACTCTTGAATTCTGTTATTTTTTTGCCACTCTTTTTGTTTTTAAGCTTGGGTTATTTCTATGGGCCGATCTTCAAGTTCAATGATTGTCTATTCAGTTGTCTTAAGTCTACTTATGAGTTTGACAGAGGTATTCTTTATCTCCCTTATCATGTTTTTTTATTTCTTGAATTTCCATTTGATTTTTTAGTAGAGTTCCTGTGTATTAGTCTGCTTAGGTGGCCATAACAAAATACCACAAACTGAGTGGCTAAAACAACAAAAATGTATTTTCTCACAGATCTGGAGGCTAGATGTTCAATATCAAGGGACTGTGGGGACTGGTGTCTCGTGAGGCCTCTTTTCCTGACTTGTAGATGGCTGCTTTATCACTGTGTCCTCACTTGGTCTTTCCTCTGTGTGTACATATAGAGAGAGAGAGACAGAGAGAGAGAGACAGAGAGAGAGGGTGCATGCTCTGGTGTCTCTTCATCTTCTTATAAGGACATTAGCCCTGTGGGATCTGGCCTCACCCTTATGACCTCATTTAACCTTGATTACCTCCCTAAAGGACCTGTCTCCTAATGCAATCACATTGAGTTTAGGGCTTCAATGCATGTGTTTGGCCAGGATGCACAATTCAATTCATAACACCATCTCTGCTGAAATTTCTCATTTGATAGATTAAACATAGGGGTCATGTTTGAGTCTGCTTTGTTGATTATTTTCTCTATTAACACTGTGCTTTTCTTCTTACCTTTTTGTGTGTCATGTAATTTTTGATTAAACATCAGACATTTTGTGTTTAACAGTAGAGACTTTATGTCTGGAAATGGTTACATCTCTTCTGTTAGGCTGTTAGTGAATGTGTGTATATGGGAAGGGATGTTGTTGAGTGAATATAGTCAGTAATTAGCTGAGTTTGGGTTGTCTTGTTCCTATGATTACCTTCAGTGAACCATTGGCTTTAATTCCTTTCTCTTAGATTGAAGGCTGGAATTTCAGATGCATTTTCTCAATGTTTCTCCTTTACCTTTAGCTTCTGCTTTCATCTCTATCACAAATTGTATCCCTCTTCACACTTTTTTCCCTCAACCAGTGATAGACTGCAGTTACACACTGCTTGGTGCTTGGTAGTCTGGTGGTGAGGACAAGGGGTTCTCTACCTTAGACAGGATCTGTTTCTAGGTCTTAGAAATAGCCTTTCTCAGTGGTCCTGCCTCTTCTCTTCCTGGCAGCCAAACTCCATCTATCTCTGGTTGGTCTTCTATGGGAGAGTTTCTTTTCCCTCTCCCAGTTGTAGCAGGTCTCTGGTATTATTGGTGTAGGCTCCTGAGTCCAAGACTTCCCCAGGGTTGGAAGTGTTATTTGTTTATTTAAGCTTTCCTGTGACTACAGTGGGTCTGCATGTTTGCCCTGGTGGTGACAGGTTTCCTGCTCCTCCCCCAGAAGCTTATTTTATTTTCCAGAGAAAGGTTGCAACAGGACTTCATGCTTTTCTCCCAGCAGTGACCACTTCCCCTCCAAGCCTGCAACACCAAGAAAGGTACTTGCCTAACTCCTACTCTTCCCACAGTCTTTCTCATGAGCAGGAGATTGAAGTCCATGGAGAAGAGCCTGCAAGTGGGTGCAAACTCCTGTGTCTACAGCTCCTAGGGTGCTATACTCTAGTCCACAGCTGACCTTTACAATACATTACAATTGTAGCTGAATGCATCTAACCTAGTTATATGGCACCCAGCATCTCTTCTAGCTGTAGTCTGTCACTGGTGACATGCTCGTGTCTCATCTCTCCTTGGCAGGGGCTGAGTGTCAGTGGATTTGATACTACTTGCTTGACTAGTGACTTTGGCTCTTTGATGTGTTCAGCAAAGTTGTGATTTTTTTACTTGACATAGGTTTTCTTGCTAGGGTAGAAGGAACACTAGTCCCAGCTTTCTATATCCAAGGGGAAATAGAATTCCTAATATACCTTAACTCGAAAAAATGTCAATAATTTATTTTTTCTCAATTATATACCTTTCAGTTTATTGAGCATCTCTTTCAACTCTAAGACAGTCTGCTTCTTTACAAATTACAGGCAAATATTCCACTTGAAGATCAGGAGAGTCTGTTCAACAATGGTCATACATGCTAGCATCCTAAGAAGATAATTTTTAGAAGGAAAGGAGCTTTAATGCAACTATTGATCTTTGTTTTAAGTATTTGACTTTGTGATCTTTGTAGAAGTAGTTACAGTCTAAGCCAGAATATTAACAGGCATCAGAATTAACCTGGAAGACTTGTTAAAACACATTTTTGCCACTCCAAGTTTTCTGAATCAGAGCGTAATATTGATTCCACTCTCTTATTTCATTAATCATGTTTATATAAAACCTGACTCACAATATCACTCTAACAATCAGGATCAGTAGAAAGTGTGTTGTAACAGATTAGCTACCAACTTCAAGTGATATTTTAGTTCTATACTTTTTAACTCCTACCATTTTGACGTTATTGTTGCTTACGTTTACTATTTTTGTCTCCCTGCTTGTAATACAACTGTTAATGAATCTTACCTACTTTAAAACTGAAACCACTATCTGTTACAGATCTCAGCCAATGGACATTTGGCCAGCACTGTTTGTAATATTCAAACCATTCAATTACCTACCTGTATGTTTTGACATTTATTATACAGGAGATTTGATCAAGAAGATATATTGTTTAAAATAAATGCATTTTGTTGGTTTCTTTAGGATCCTTAATTTTCATGGAGGAACTTGAACCCAAACTAAATTTGGAAAATAGATTCCAAGGAAACTTGGAAAATTCTGAAATCTATTAATCCTGTTAGGTCAAGAGCTGCTGATAGATACTCAGTTCTAAGCTAGTTTCTTTATAGGCCAAGGGAAAAAAGAAAAGGCAAAGAAAAGATTTGGTGTCCCTGTGTGCGCCATGGAGCTTTCTTTACAACTCATATTTACTCCTCTTACCTTAGGCTGTGTGGAAAAATAAGAAAACATTTCTAAATATTTTACCTATTCATACAGAAGCAAAGAAAAGGAAATTGTCCCTGAAGACACTTCCATGACATATTTTTTTAAAACACCTTGTTTATGAAATTTGAGAATCTTACTGTTCTTTCTAATCCAGATATTCCTTTAACTTAACATAGAGTTGTATTGAGTGACATGCAAGTAGTGGCTTATGGGTATAAGCAAGCCTCTTTCACTGCATCTGAGATAACCATTATTTTAGTGAATTTGGTTTATTTGTAAGACTACAAATGAATATTATTTAGGTTACTTAGATAATCTTGCCATTATGGAATATGAGAGGAATTACAATAAAATTCAGTGCCCTTTGTGAGATACAAGCATTCTTGTGCATATTATTTATTTACCATAGTGTGGTTATCTATATCTAGGGTACAATAATTATGTGTAAGGAATGAACTATCAGTAGTGGTAGTTTATTACTGATTTATGGAAATTTAAGACTTCTGGCATTAATATGCAATTATTACCTTTTATGCACTGTTCTAGTTATCTACTGCTTCATAATAAGCTAACCCAAAACTTCATGACTTAAAACAAGAACCATTTTATAATATCCCATGGTTTTGTGGGGAAGAGGTCATGATTTGAGTAATGCTTTGCTGGCAATTCTTCAGTTGCCCATGGCGTTGATTGAGGTCAGTAAGTGATATTCACCTGGGGCATGGTCTGTTGGGAGGGTCACGTTGGCTTTAATTTTATGTCTGTCACCTTGGTAGGGAGGGCTAGAAGGCTGACTTAGCTGGGACAACCAGAGCACCTACACATGACCATTCTAGCATGGTGGTCTCAGGGGAACCATACCCTTTACATGGACGTTCTGGATCCCCAAAAAGAGTGTTCCAAGAGGCCTAGGGGAATACCTAAGTAGCTCCTGAACATTACCTCTATGCATTCTATGGTAAAGCAAATCAAAAAAGCTAACCAGTATTGAAGGGGAAGAATATTAGACTTCATGACTCAATGGGAGAAGTAGCAAAGAATGTGTAGCCATCTTTAATCCCACACATGCATTTAAGTGTATGAGACAGCATATATTTGGGAAAGTAAAGATGACACAAATGAGTTACTGCCTATACTCTCCTGAGTAGTTTTCTCTAGGCAAAGTCCAGACTGTGCAGTCAGAATACTGTTAGGTTGTAGTATACCACCTAGTATACAAACAGGAAATATTTAAAGGTAATTTTTTTCTAATTCAATACTAAATTCTATCCAGTAATATAAAATAGCAATTTGAATACAATAATAACATAAATTATGTCTATACGTAATGAACATAATCATCAATTTTTGTCTTAAGTCATGGATTCCCTATTATAAAGCAAAATATGAAAATCAAGTAGAATTGAATGTATGAGTCAATATAGTGGTTCTTGAGGATTTTTTGCATTCTTGTATATACCTTCTCTTATCTTTATAAGACCCTGGAATATTACCTTCATATAAATGCAGTAAGCTAGGGAGCTGGGATCCAGAGACCCTGGGAGTGTCATTTTTAAAAATTCTAAAATAGTCACTCTCTCATATGAAATTCTACAAGTAAAAATATGAATGCTCTTAAGTTTTCCATTTCTTGAAAATGCTCTCCAAATTGTAAAATGTAGCTTGGGCACATTTGTATCTCTTAAAACTGTACTTAGACTAAGACTGTGTGTATAGTTCCCAATGGTTTCAAAGTGGTATCTTGTATATTACCTGAAGTTGATGTCATAAATGACAATTATAGATAAGGAAGCAGTTCCAGGCATTTAGATGACTTGGAAAGTTTATAAAGGTAGTAGGAGTCTAACTACCTTCAAGCCCAAGCATTCTGTCTCTACATAAAAATCTTATTTTTCCTTACAGCATCCTGCATCAGAGAATAAAGAGATCCATAATTGCTGTGTACACTTATGCAATAATTTAAATGGAAAATAATCATATTTCCTAATATGATTAGGAAAATTTGTTAGAATAACATCCTAACAAAATTACAATGATTAAATATATGATTAAACAGATATACAGCAGAGACTTCTGTCTAGATCCTAGCACTCCTACTTACTAGTTATCTTGGGAAGATACTTATCATTTTAAAACCTTGATTTCTTCATCTGGAAATTGAAGCTGCTGTTTACAAATTTTGTGTGTATATAAGATGAACTTGTATACAATGTATTTGGCACAGTGCTTTATTAAGTGCCAATAAATGCTACTTATGATATCATAATAATAATCATAATTATGATAATAATCTAAAATTTTTTATTTTTATTGAAAATTCAACCATGATCAAGTTTTTGTGTAGCCTTATAAATTTGAAATTCAATCCTTAGTGATCCACTGATTGTTTAGTAGCATATTGTTTAACTTCCATGTTTTTTGTAGTTTTTTTTCTTATAATTGGTTTCTAGTCTCAAAGTGTTGTGATCTGAAAACATGCTTGATATGATTTCAGTTTTCTTAAATTTACTGAGACTTGTTTTGTAGGCTAGCATGTGACCTATCCTGGAGAATGTTCCATGTGCACTTGAAAAGAATGCGTTCTGTGGCTTTCAAATGGAGTGTTCTCTACATATCTATTAAATTCAGCTGCTCTAATGGGTCATTTAAGGCCAGCGTTTCCAGATTCATTTTCTGTCTGGATGATCTGTCCAGATGGTCTGTCCATTGATGTAAGTGAGGTGTTAAAGTCCCCTACTATTATTGGGTTACTGTCAATTTCTCCCTTTATGTCTGTTTGTATTTGCTTTCTATATTCAATATTTAGGTGCTCCTATGCTGGGTGCCTGTATATTCACAATTGTTATATCTTCTTCTTGGATTGATCCCTTCATCATTATGTAGTGTCTTTGTCTGTTGTAACAGTCTTTATCTTAAAGTCTATTTTGTCTGCTATAAGTATTGCTACTCCGGCTTTCTTTTGATTTCCATTTGCATGGAATACTTTTTTCCATCCCCTCACTTCCTATGTTTGCCTATTTTTTTTTTTTTTTTGGCCATGCCACATGGCTCTCAGGATCTTAATTCTCTGACACACACCCCCTTCAGTGGAAGCACAGAGTCCTAGCCGCTGGACCACCAGGGAATTCTCAGTCTATGTGTGTCTTTAGATCGGAAGTTATTCTCCTGTAGGCAGCAAATATATGGGTCCTGTTTTGGTATCCATTCAGCGACTTTGTGTCTTTTGGCTGGAGCAATTAGTCTATTTACATTTAAGGTAATTATTGATATGCATGTTTTGTTGCCACTTTGTTAATGGTTTTGGGGTTGTTTTTGTAGGTCTTTTTTTTTCTTCCTTTTTCCCTTCTCTTGTCATTTGATGACTGTGTTTAGTATTATGTTTTTAAAGTCCTTTTCCTTTTTTTGTGTGCATATCTATATAGATTTTTGGTTTGCAGTTACCACAGGTTTTTTTTTATAGCAGTCTATGTATATATGTGATTGTTTTAATTTGCTGATCTCTTAATTTCAAATGCATTTTAAAATCCCTGCATTTGTACTCTCCTCCCATAATGATTACTGTTTTGGGTATCATATTTTATGCCTAATTCTTTTGTGTATCCCTTAACTGCTTGCTCTGAATACAGGTGATTTTACTAGTTTTGTCTTTTAACCTCCTTACTAGCTTGTATGTGTATGATTTCCTACCTTTGCTGTATGTTTGCCTTTACTGGTGAACTTTTTCATTTTGTAATTTTCTTCTTTCTAATTGTGGCCTTTTCTTTTTTGCCTAGACAGGTTCCTTTAACATTTGTTGTGAAGCTGGTTTGGTGGTGCTGAATTCTTTTAGCTTTTCTTGTCTGTAAAGTTTTTGATTTCTCCATCAAATCTGAACAAGAACCTTGCTGGGTAGAGAATTCTTGGGTGGAAATTTTTCTCTTTCATCACTTTAAATATACTGTGCCACTCCCTCTGGCCTGCAGAGTTTCTGCTGAAAAAATCAGCTGATAGTCTTATGGGAGTTCCCTTGTATGTTATTTGTTGTTTTTCTCTTTCTACTTTTAATATTCTCTCTTTATCTTTTTGTCATTTTTTTTAACATCTTTACTGGAGTATAATTTCTTCACAATGGTGTGTTAGTTTCTGCTTTATAACAAAGTAAATCAGTTATACATATACATATGTTCCCATATCTCTTCCCTCTTGTGCCTCCCTCTCTCCCACCCTCCCTATCCCACCCTTCTAGGTGGTCACAAACCACCAAGCTGATCTCCCTGTGCTATGTGGCTGCTTCCCACTGGCTATATGTTTTACCTTTGGTAGTGTATATATGTCCATGCCACTCTCTCACTTTATCCAAGGTTACCCTTCCCCCTCCCCATATCCTTAAGTCCATTCTCTAGTAGGTCTGTGTCTTCATTCCCATCTTACCCCTAGTTTCTTCATGACCTTTTTTTTTCTTACATTCCGTACAAATGTGTTAGCATACAGTATTTGTCTTTCTCTTTCTGACTTTCTTCACTCTGTATGACAGACTCTAGGTCCACCCACTTCACTACAAATAATGCAATTTCATTTCTTTTTATGGCTGAGTAATATTCCATTGTGTATATGTGCCACATTTTCTATATCCATTCATCAGTTGATGGACACTTAGGTTGCTTCCATGTCCTGGCTATTGTAAATAGAGCTGAAATGAACATTGTGGTACATGACTCTTTTTAAATTATGGTTTTCTCAGGGTATATGCCCAGTAGTGAGATTGTTGGGTCATATGGTAGTTCTACTTTTAGTTTCTTAAGGAACGTCCATACTGTTCTCCATAGTGGCTATATCAACATCCATTCACACCAACAAAGCAAGAGTGTTCCCTTTTCTCCACACCCTCTCCAGCATTTATTGTTTGTATGTTTGTTGATGTTGGCCATTCTGACCAGTGTGAGATGATATGTCATTGTAGTTTTGATTTGCATTTCTATAATGATTAATAAGGTTGAGCATTCTTTCATGTGTTTGTTGGCAATCTGTATATCTTATTTGGAGAAACGACTATTTAGGTATTGTGCCTGTTTTTGGATTCGGTTGTTGGCTTTTTGTTATTGAGCTGCATGAGCTCCTTGTAAATTTTGGAGATTAATCCTTTGTCAGTTGCTTCATGTGCAAATATTTCTGCCCATTCTGAGGGTTGTCTTTTGGTCTTGTTTATGGTTTCCTTTGCTGTGCAAAAGCTTTAAAGTTTCATTAGGTCCCATTTGTTTATTTTTGGTTTTATTTCCATTTCTCTACGAGGTGGGTCAAAAAGGATCCTGCTGTGATTTATGTCATAGAGTGTTCTGCCTATGTTTTCCTCTAAGAATTTGACAGTGTCTGGCCTTACATATAAGTCTTTAATCCATTTTGAGTTTATTTTTGTGTATGGTGTTAGGGAGTGTTCTAATTTCATACTTTTACATGTACCTGTCCAGTTTTCACAGCACCACTTATTGAAGAGGCTGTCTTTTCTCCACTGTATATTCTTGCCTCCTTTATCAAAGATAAGGTGACCATATGTGTGTGGGGTTTACCTCTGGGCTTTCTATCCTCTTCCATTGATCTATATTTCTGTTTTTGTGCCAGTACCATATTCTCCTGATTACTGTAGCTTTGTATTATAGTCTGGAATCAGGGAGCCTGATTCTTCCAGCTCCTTTTTTGGGTCTCAAAATTGCTATGACTATTCGGGGTCTTTTGTGTTTCCATACAAATTGTGAAATTTTTTGTTCTAGTTCGGTGAAAAATGCCAGTGGTAGTTTCATAGGGATTGCATTGAATCTGTAGATTGCTTTGGGTAGTAGAGTCATTTTCACAATGTTGATTCTTCCCATCCAAGAACATGGTATATCTCTCCATCTATTTGTATCATCTTTAATTTCTTTCATCAGTGTCTTATAATATTCTGCATACAGGTCTTTTGTCTCCTTAGGTCGGTTTATTCCTAGATGTTTTATTCTTTTTGTTGCAATGGTAAATGGGAGTGTTTTCTTAATTTCACTTTCAGACTTCATCATTAGTATATAGGATTGCAAGAGACATCTGTGCATTAATTTTGTATCCTGCTACTTTACCAAATTCATTGATTAGCTCTAATAGTTTTCTGGTAGCATCTTTAGGATTCTCTATGTATAGTATCATGTCATCTACAAACAGTGACAGTTTATTTCTTCTTTTCTGATTTGGATTCCATTTATTCCCTTTTCTTCTCTGATTGCTGTAGCTAAAACTTCCAAAACTATGTTGAATAATAGTGGTGAGAGTGGGCAACCTTGTCTTGTTCCTGATCTTAGTGGAAATGCTTTCAGTTTTTCACCATTGAGGATGATGTTGGCTGTGGGTTTGTCATATATTGCCTTTATTAGGTTGAGGGAAGTTCCCTCTATGCCTACTTTCTTCAGGTTTTTTATCATAAATGGGTGTTAAATTTTGTCGAAAGCTTTCTCTGCATCTATTGAGATGATCATATGGTTTTTCTCCTTCAATTTGTTAATATGGTGTATCACGTTGATGGATTTGCATATATTGAAGAATCCTTGCATTCCTGGAATAAATCCCACTTGATCATGGTGTATGATACTTTTAATGTGCTGTTGGATTCTGTTTGCTAGTATTTTGTTGAGGATTTTTGCATCTATTTTCATCAGTGATATTGGCCTGTAGTTTTCTTTCTTTGTGACCTCTTTGTCTGATTTTGGTATCAGGGTGATGGTGGCCTCGTAAAATGAGATTGGGAGTGTTCCTTCCTCTGCTATATTTTGGAAGAGTGTTAGCTCTTCTCTAAATGTTTGATAGAATTTGCCTGTGAAGCCATCTGGTCCTGGGCTTTTGTTTATTGGAAGATTTTTAATCACAGTTTCAATTTCAGTGCTTGTGATTGGTCTCTCATATTTTCTATTTCTTCCTGGTTCAGTCTCGGCAGGTAGTGCATTTCTAAGAATTTGTCCATTTCTTCCAGGTTGTCCATTTTATTGGCATAGAGTTGCTTGTAGTAATCTCTCATGATCCTTTGTATTTCTGCATTGTCAGTTGTTACTTCTCCTTTTTCATTTGTAATTCTATTGATTTGAGTCTTTTCCCTTTTTTTCTTTGTAAGTCTGGCTAATGGTTAATCAATTTTGTTTATCTTCTCAAAGGACCAACATTTAGTTGTATTGATCTTTGTTATCATTTCCTTCATTTCTTTTTGATTTATTTCTGATCTGATCTTTATGATTTCTTTACTTCTGCTAACTTTGGGGGATTTTTTTAGTTCTTCTTTCTCTAATTGCTTTAGGTGCAAGGTTAGGTTGTTTATTCGAGATGTTTCCTGCTTCTTCAGGTAGGATTGCATTGTTATAAACCTCCCTCTTAGAACTGCTTGCACTGCATCGCATAGGTTTTGGGTCATTGTATTTTCATTGTTATTTGTGTCTAGGTATTTTTTGATTTCTTCAGTGATCACTTCATTATTAAGTAGTGTATTGTTTAGCCTCCATGTGTTTGTATATTTTACAGCTCTTTTCCTGTCTTTCATATCTAGTCTAATAGCATTGTGGTCAGAAAAGATACTTGATACGACTTCAACTGCTTAAATTTATCAAGGCTTGATTTGTGACCCAAGATACGATCTATCCTGGAGAATGTTCCATGAGAACTTGAGAAAAATGTGTATTTTGTTGTTTTTGGATGGAATGTCCTATAAATATCAATTAGGTCCATCTTGTTTAATGTATCATTTAAAGCTTGTGTTTCCTTATTTATTTTCATTTTGGATGATCTGTCCATTGGTGAAAGTGGGGTGTTAAAATCCCATACTATGAAAGTGTTACTGTCGATTTTCCCTTCTATGGCTGTGTGTATATGCCTTATGTATTGATGTGCTCATATGTTGGGTGCATAAATATTTACAATTGTTATATCTTCTTCTTGGATCGATCCCTTGATCATTATGTAGTGTCCTTCTTTGTCTCTTGTAACAGTCTTTATTTTAAAATCTATTTTCTGTGATATGAGAATTGCTACTCTAGCTTTCTTCTGATTTTCATTTGCATGGAATACCTTTTTCCATCCCCTCACTTTCAG
Source organism: Phocoena phocoena (assembly GCF_963924675.1). Lineage (NCBI taxonomy): Eukaryota > Metazoa > Chordata > Mammalia > Artiodactyla > Phocoenidae > Phocoena > Phocoena phocoena. The sequence continues at coordinate 34,619,769 of NC_089223.1, read as the reverse complement.
TCTGTATGTGTCCCTAGGTCTGAAGTGGGTCTCTTATAGAAAACATATATATGGGTCTTGTTTTTGTGTCCATTCAGCCAGTCTGTGTCTTTTGGTGGGAGCATTTAATCCATTTACATTTAAGGTAATAATTGATATGTATGTTCCTATTCCCATTTTCTTAATTTTTTGGGGTTTGTTATTGTAGGTCTTTTCCTTCTCTTGTGTTTCTTGCCTACAGAAGTTCCTTTAGCATTTGTTGTAAAGCTGGTTTTGTGGTTCTGAACTCTCTCAGCTTTTCCTTGTCTGTAAAAGTTTTAATTTCTCCATCAAATCTGAATGAGATCCTGCTTGGCTAGTGTAATATTGGTTGTAGGTTTTTCTCCTTTATCACTTTAAATATGTCCTGCCAGTCCCTTCTGGCTTGCAGAGTTTCTGCTGAAAGATCAGCCGTTAACCTTATGGGAATTCCCTTTTGTGTTATTTGTGGTTTTTCCCTTGCTGCTTTTAATATGTTTTCTTTGTATTTAATTTTTGATAGTTTGATTAATATGTGTCTTGGCATGTTTCTTCTTGGATTTATCTTGTATGGGACTCTCTGTGCTTCCTGGACTTGATTTACTATTTCCTTTCCCATATTAGGGAAGTTTTCAACTCTAATCTCTTCAAAGATTTGCTCAGTCCCTTTCTTTTTCTCTTCTTCTTCTGGGACCTCTATAATTCAAATATTGGTGTGTTTAATGCTGTCACAGACATCTCTGAGGCTGTCCTCAGTTCCTTTCATTCTTCTTTCTTTATTCTGCTCTTCAGTAGCTATTTCCACTATTTTATTTTCCAGGTCACTTATCCGTTCTTCTGCCTCAGTTATTCTGCTATTGATCCCTTCTAGAGTAGTTTTAATTTCATTTATTGTGTTGTTCATTTCCTCTTTAGTTCTTCTATGTCCTTGTTAAATGTTTCTTGCATTTTCTCTATTCTATTTCCAAGATTTTGGATCATCTTTAGTATCATTATTCTGAATTTTTTTCAGGTAGACTGCCTATTTCCTCTTCATTTGCTAGGTTTGGTGCATTTTTATCTTGCTCCTTCATCTGCTGTGTGTTTTTCTGTCTTCTCATTTTGCTTATCTTACAGTGTTTGGTGTCTCCTTTTCGCAAGCTGCAGGTTCGTAGTTCCCATTGTTTTTGGTGTCTGTCCACAGTGGCTAAGGTTGATTCAGTGGGTTGTGTAGGCCTCCTGATGGAGGTGACTAGTGCCTGTGTTCTGGTGGATGAGGCTGGATCTTGTCTTTCTGGTGGGCAGGTCCACGTCTGGTGGTGTGTTTTGGGGAGTCTGTGACCTTATGATTATAGGCAGCCTCTGTGCTAATGGATGGAGCTGTGTTCCTCTCTTGCTAGTTGTTTGGCATATGGTGTCCAGCACTGTAGCTTGCTGGTTGTTGCGTGAAGCTGGGTCTTGGTGTTGAGATGGAGATCTCTGTGAGATTTTTGTCATTTGGTATTACGTGGGGCTGGGAGGTCTCTTTTGGATGAGTGTCCTGAAGTTGGCTCTCCCATGTCAGAGGCACAGTACTGACTACTGGCTGCAGCCCCAAGAGCCTTTCATCCACACGGCTCAGAATAAAAAGGAGAAAAATTGGAAAGAAAGAAAGAAACAATGAGGATAAAATAAAATAAAATAAGATAAAATAAAATGAAGTTATTAAAATAAAAAATAGTTATGAAAAAAATTTTTAATGTAAAAAAAAAGAACGGACAGACAGAATCATAGGACAAATGGTGAAATCAAAGCTATACAGACAAAATCTCATACAGAAGCATACACATACACACTCACAAAATGAGGAAAAGGGGAAAAAATAATATATCTTGCTCTCAAAGTCCACCTCCTCAATTTGAGATGTTTCATTGTCTATTCAGTTCTTGCACAGATGCAGCGTACATCAAGTTGATTTTGGAGATTTAATCCGCTGCTTCTGAGGCTGCTGGGAGAGATTTCCCTTTCTCTTCTTTGTTTGCACAGCTCCTGGGGCTCAGCTTTGGATTTGGACCCGCGTCTTCGTGTAGGTCTCCTGAGGCCATCTGTTCTTCACTCAGACAGGATGAGGTTAAAGGAGCAGCTGATTCAGGGGCTCTGGCTCACTCAGGCTGAGGGGAGGGAGGAGTACAGATGTGCGGTGAGGCTGTGGTGGCAGAGGCTGGCGTGACGTTGCACCAGCCTGATGCTCACTGTGCGTTCTCCTGGGGAAGTTGTCCCTGGATCACAGCACCCTGGCAGTGGCAGGCTGCACAGACTCCCGGGAGGGGGGTTGTGGATAGTGACCTGAGCCCACACACAGGCTTCTTGGTGGCTGCAGCAGCAGCCTTAGCGTCTCATACCTGTCTCTGGGGTCTGCGCTGATAGCGCCTGCTGGCGCCTGTCTCTGGAGCTCTTTTAAGCAGTGCTCTTAAACCCCTCTCCTCGTGCACCAGGAAACAAAGAGGCAAGAAAAAGTCTCTTGCCTCTTAGGCAGGTCCCGAGTGTTGCCTGGACTCCCTTCCGGCTAGCTGTGGCTCACTAGCCCCCTTCAGGCTGTGTTCACACCACCAACATCTGTCCTCTCCTTGCACTCCGACCGAAGCCTGAGCCTCCTCTCCCACCCCCCGCCTGCCCCAGTTGGTGAGCAGACAAGTCTCTCGGGCTGGCGAGTGCTGGTTGGCACCGATCCTCCGTGCGGGAATCTCTCTGCTTTGCCCTCCCTGCGGCTTCACTCTCCTCTGCGGTTCTGAAGCTTTCCCCCTCCACCACCCACAGTCTCCGCCTGCAAAGGGGCTTCCTAGTGTGTGGAAACCTTTCCTCCTTCACAGCTCCCTCCCACTGGTGCAGGTCCCATCCCTATTCTTTTGTTTCTGTTTTTTCTTTTTTCTTTTGCCTTACCCAGGTATGTGGGGAGTTTCTTGCCTTTTGGGAGGTCTGAGGTCTTCTGCCAGTGTTCAGTAGGTGTTCTATAGGAGCAGTTCCACGTGTATATTTCTGATGTATCTTGTGGGGAGTAAGGTGATATCCGCATCTTACTCTTCCGCCATCTTCTCAAGACCCCCTTTTTGTCATTTTAATTACAATGTGTTGGAGTGTTTGGTGTGTTCCTCTTTGGATTAATCTTATATGTGACTCTGCACTTCCTGGACTTGTATGACTGTTTCATTTCCCATGTTAGGGAAGTTTTCAGCTATTATGTCTTAAAATTCATTATCAGACCCATTTTCTTCTCCTTCTGAGAGTGTAATGCAAATATTAGTACACTTGATGTTGTTCCAGGGGTCTTTTAAACTGTCCTCATTTCTTTTCATTCTTTTTTCTTTTCTCTGTTCATCCGCAGTAATTTCCACTACTCTGTCTTCCAGCTTGCTGATCTGTTTCTCTATCAATTAGTCTACACTTTATTCCTTCTAGTGTATTTTTCATTTCAGTTATAATATTTTTCGTCTCTGTTTGGCTGTTCTAACTCCTTGTTTAAACCTTCTAACCTCATTTTTTGCATCATTCTCCTCCCAAGTTCTTTGATTATCTTTACAATCACTACCTTGAACCCTTTCTCATGTAGATTGCCTAGATCCACTTCATTTAGTTCTTCTGGGGTTTTCATTTTGTTCCTTCATGAAACACATTCCTCTGTCACTTCATTTTGCCTAAGTTGCTGTTTTTATTTTTATGTATCTAGTAGGTTGGTTATGTTTCCTCATCTTGGAGATGGGGACTTTTGCAGATGCCCTATGTGTCCCAGCAGTGTGCTCCCTTCTTGTCACCCAAGCTATATGCTCTAGGAGTTCTCCCTATTAGGCCTGCATGGGTCCTTCAGTTGTGGCAGGCTGACTATGTGGGTGGACTGTTAAGCATTTTTGGCCCCTGGTCTGGTTGGTTGCTTAGACCTGCCTTGTGTGGAGGCTGCCAGTTCCTGGGTGGTGGGGCCTGGTCACAAGGCAGCTAGCTGCAGAACCCCGGGGGGGTCCCAAGACTAGTGCTGGCTCACTAATGAGAAGAGTTAGGGTACATAAGACTCCAGGGCTGTTGCCCACACACTGGTGGGTGAAACCAAGTCCTGGTGTTAGTGCTGGACTACTGGAAGGCAGAATCAGGTTCTGGAGTCTGGTTACAGGACCCAGGAGTCCCAGAGCTGATATAAGATCACTAGTGGGAGGGGTGGGGGCAGTTCCTGAAACACAGGTGGGTACTGGGTCTGAAGTGTTCTGGTGTTCGTGTTGGCCTGCTACTGGGCAGGGTTAGTGCCCAGCTTGTCCCAGGGCAGGGTCTGGCCTGCTGTGGGCAGGTTAGGTCCACAGGTTATGGGATTGTGGTTTTCTTACATCTGTTTTCTGCTCCCTGGTGGGTGAGGCTGATCCAGAGGCTATGCCAGGCTTCCTGGGGTACAGCACTAGGGCCCAGGGGATTCTGAAGCTGGTGCCTTCTCACTGGTGGGTAGAGCTGGGTCCTGGCCATCTACTGGGCAGGGCTGTGTCTAATGGCCTGTGGGCTCAGGAGGTCTTTAGGCAGCCTGTCTGTTGCTGGGTGAGGCCAGTCAATGCACAAATGAATGGACATGGTTGTGTTCCAGTAAAAGTTTAATTACAAAAAAGCAGGCTTCAAGCCAGATTTCCTCTATGGGACTTAGTTTCTTGACTGAGCTAATAAAGTTAAGGATAAAAGAGTTTGAAATCATTCAGTTATAAGTGTTTGTCCTCATTTCCCCTGAGAATCAGAGGGTGAAAATATTTGGCCTTACTTTCTATGGTAGGCAGAATAATGCTCCCCATTCCCCAAAGATGACCTTGTCCTAGTCCCCAGAAAAGTGTGTTGTATTGAGTCACTAAGTATGTGTTAATTTGCTAGAGCAGCAATAGGAAACTAATATATTTGCCTTGTTTTTAGAGTGTGCATCTGTGTGTGTGTGTGTGTGTGTGTGTGTGTGTGTGTGTGTGTTTAATCATGAGATGCTAAATGCATGGTAATAGTTTTAAAGTAAAAGAAACCTTGGTTGAAAGATACTTGGAAAAAGTCTTCCTACTAGAAGAGGGATAAAGTTCTGAATGAATAAAGGGATAAAGTTCTATCATTCCTGGCTTCACCCTGTCTTGGTTCTGAGAGACAAATGTCTGAGAGACAAATGTCTGAGAGACAAAACAAATGAAACAGAAATAAAGTTCTAGGCATAAGAGCACACAACAATAAGCTAATACAGTTATGTCATTTTTATTTTATTTATCATATCCTAAAGCTTTGCTAAGTTATATAGCTGTAATTCACATCTTCATATATGGGATATTTGGAAAACAAAACACCCACAAGTGTTATATAATTCTCCACCATAAATCCATTATAAGTATATTTGATCACTGTTATAGAGTATTCATGGGAAAGAAAGGTCTTTTGAATCAGAAGGCAGGGGTTTATATTCCACTGTGCCTTTTTTTTCCAGTGGCCTCCAATCCTTCCAACATCTTGTGGGAAACCAAATGATAGTTCTCACCGAAGGGAGAAAAAAGTGAAGGATGGCTAGAACTCGGAAGCTCTGAATTTCACCTCACAACTGCTCACATTGTATCAGTCTTTTTAATTCTTAGTTTAAATCTTAGCTAGATTTTATTTCCGCATTATGCATTATCATTTTATTATGTTGTCCCTTGTGAATGTATCTTGTCCCTTGTAAATGTGACTTTGAGTGGCCTTATCCTTTAGCCAGTGCCTGTATTTTCAGTAAAAGTACCTCTACAGATGTTCATATGAGGGAGCTGCATATGGAAGCTTGGCTGGTGGCCAGGAAGGTAGATTAGGCTTGCTTGGATGTTCCAGAAACACACAGTTATTCTTTCCAGAGCTTAAAATGAAAGTTCAATTTTATTCCTTTTGAATGAAACTCCTTAAATGCATTAGAATTTCTTACTAGGACTTACTGTTATTCACTCTTTTTGGCCTTTCTAAAACCTGGATTATGAACCTTAAAATCATAGAAATATAATCATGGAGTGAATAAGGTTGAAATGTTTGAATACCAAACTGTCTGTAAAGTCTGAGTGTAAACGCTTAAGAAAAATATTTAAAAGTCCTCAAAAGAGAAGGTAGTGTTTCAACAGAAATCAGACTTCCTTACAGCTCCACACATCAGCTTTTCTTTTCTGTCTCCATTGTAAAGTTGAAGGACTTCGGGGGAATATTTTTTGGGAATCTAAGTGTCTTCTAGGGAGACATTTCTGTATCATTGGTTCCTGGTGGCTGGAAATTTTCACATTCTGCATCATTTAGACATAGAAATTCATGGCTCAGAATGTGTGATAGAATAAAGTAATAAATTATGTATCTCACGTTATCTTTGGGGACTCTAAAAACTGTTTTTAAAGATTTTATATTTTCCCATGGACTCCTATAATACCATTCTATGGCTTAGAAATATTTTATATTAAGGCAAAGTCACTGTATATGGAGGGGTCTCTACGTGGATGTCTCTATGATATTACAGGGCCGATTTATGAGATGTGAATTTGTCACATTTTGCTTGTGTGTGGTGGAGCATTTGGTTAAGCTGACTTCTGGAAAAGGACCAAAATGACCAAGCAATTGTTGCAGCTGACCTAACAAGCTACTACTTATTCCAAGAAGAAAATTCAACAGTACTTTAATGAATGAGAGTTATTTGCATCGTTGAGAATGTGTCAGCTAAAAAAGCTTTGCCTACTCTGACTCTTACAGAGTCAGTCTGATTCCATTAGTAATTTGATAAAAAGCTGGAGCCAATTGACTGCAGACCAGGTGTCGGCATGCCCCCAGCCCACTAGTTCAATGCCATATTGTACTGTATTGCTCTGCTCTGTAAAATATGTTATGATTTACTCCAGAAATCCTGCATTTATTTCATTAGAGAATGAAGTAGCCACTTAGTTATCTCATTCACTTAGTTCTCTGTAAAATATGTTATGATTTACTTCAGAAATCCTTCATTTATTTCATTAGAGAATGAAGTAGCCACTTAGTTATCTCATTCACTTAGTTTTCAATGGGCCAATCAAAGGACTGAACATGTGTGGTCTGTAAATTCTGATCCCATTTTTAACTTTTACTTAAAGGATAAGCCTTAGATTGCCATTACCCCCATCATTCTTAAATTTTTCTCTTGTACACAGTAGGTTTCTCTGCTCTTTAAATTTATAGATGAATGGTTCTAAAGCCCATTCAAAAGAGACAATTATTCAGCATGCAACAGTTTTCAGATATTGTTATATTTCTTTTTAAACAATATTTATCTTATTATTTAGAAGCTTTGTTGCATATTTAGCTAAAAAAAACTCTTGGTGCTGTTAAGCTGATTTTCTCTTATTGCTTTCTTAACAGTTACAAACTGATATTAAGACTGTTTATGTGTACACAAAGATAATAGAAGCTGACTGAGTACCATCTTATAAGAGGCAGATAACCAGAAGTTTTGGTTTGCCATGTCTACGTTGTTTCCATTCATAGGATTGGCCATAAACTGGGTTTAGGTAATTAGGTAGATGAATGGACAGCCTTATACAGAAATCCAGCCAACAATCCATTCAGTGTCTTCTATAATCCATGCACTGTGTTTCTACTCTGCTTCCTTCTCTGCCACTAGATTACAGAGATTAATAAGTGACAAACCATCTGGTGATGCTGTACTTTGAATGTTGTGCTTCAGATTAAATAAAATCTGCTGAAGTCTCCTTCTTCACTGTATTTTTCTGCACTGTGTTTCTTTCCAGTGAGATTCTTTGTGCTGTATTTAATATTTTTGAACTAGCCATAGTCATTGGTTGAATGAAGTAAATATTCCTTTTTACTCATAATAATTATAGCAAATAGTGATTCATTAATGCTTATTGGTTATAACAATTTTTAACATCTTTATTAGAGTATAATTGCTTTACAATGGTGTGTTAGTTTCTGCTTTATAAAAAAGTGAATAAGTTATACATATACATATGTTCCCATATCTCTTCCCTCTTGCATCTCCCTCACTACAACCCTCCCTATCCCACCCCTCAAGGTGGTCACAAAGCACTGAGCTGATCTCTCTGTGATATGCGGCTGCTTCCCACTAGCTATCTATTTTATGTTTGATAGTGTATATATGTCCATGCCACTCTCTCACTTTGTTACAGTTTACCCTTCCCCCTCCTAATATCCTGAAGTCCATTCTCTAGTAGGTCTGTATCTTTACTCCTGTCTTACCCCTAGGTTCTTCATGACATTTTTTTTTCTTAGATTCCATATATATGTATTAGCATACAGTATTTGTCTTTCTCTTTCTGATTTACTTCATTCTGTATGACAGACTCTAGGTCCATCCACCTCACTACAAATAACTCAATTTCATTTCTTTTTATGGCTGAGTAATATTCCATTGTATATATGTGCCACATCTTTATCCATTCATCTGATGATGGACACTTAGGTTGCTTCCATCTCCAGGCTATTGTAAATAGAGCTGAAATGAATATTTTGGTACATGACTCTTTCTGAATTATGGTTTTCTCGGGGCATATGCCCAGTAGAAGGATTGCTGGGTCATATGTTAGTTCTATTTGTAGTTTTTTAAGGAACCTCCATATTGTTCTCCATAGTGGCTGTACCAATTCACATTCCCACACAGCAGTGCAAGAGTGTTCCCTTTTCTCCACACCCACTCCAGCATTTATTGTTTCTAGACTTTTCAATGATGGCCATTCTGACCAGTGTGAGATAATATCTCATTGTAGTTTGGATTTGCATTTCTCTAATGATTAATAATGTTGAGCATTCTTTCATGTGTCTGTTGGCAATCTGTATATCTTCTTTGGAGAAATGTCTATTTAAGTCCTCTGCCCATTTTTGGATTGGCTTGTTTGATTTTTTATTATTGAGCTGCATGAGCTGCTTGTAAATTTTGGAGATTGATCCTTTGTCAGTTGCTTCATTTGCAAATATTTTCTCCCATTCTGAGGGTTTTCTTTTGGTCTTGTTTATGGTTTCCTTTGCTATGCAAAAGCTTTGAAGTTTCATTAGTTCCCATTTGTTTATTTTTGTTTTTATTTCCATTTCTATAGGAGGTGGGTCAAAAAGGATCTTGCTGTGACTTATGTCATAGAGTGTTCTACCTATGTTTTCCTCTAAGAGTTTGATAATTTCTGACTTTAAATTTAGCTCTTTAATCCATCTTGAGCTAATTTTTGTGTATGGAGTTACAGAGTGATCTAATCTCATACTTTAACATGTACCTGTCCAGTTTTCCCAGCACCACTTATTGAAGAGGCTGTCTTTTCTCCATTGTACATTCCTGTCTCCTTTATCAAAGATAAGGTGACCATATGTGTGTGGGTTTATCTCTGGGCTTTCTATCCTGTTCCATTGATCTATATTTTTGTTTTTGTGCCAGTACCATACTGTCTTGATTACTGTAGCTTTGTAGTATAGTCTGAAGTCAGGGAGCCTGATTCCTCCAACTCCATTTTTCATTCTCAAGATTGATTTGGCTCTTCGGGGTCTCTTGTGTTTCCATACAAATTGTGAAAATTTTTGTTCTAGTTCAATGAAAAATGCCAGTGGTAGTTTCATAGGGATTGCATTGAATCTGTAGATTGATTTGGGTAGTAGAGTCATTTTCACAATGTTGATTCTTCCAATCCAAGAGCATGGTATATCTCTCCATCTATTTGTATCATCTTTAATTTCTTTCATCAGTGACTTATAATTTTATGCATACAGGTCTTCTGTCTCCTTAGGTAGGTTTATTCCAAGATATTTTATTCTTTTTCTTGCAATGGTAAATGGGAGTGTTTTCTTAATTTCACTTTCAGATTTTTCATCATTATTATACAGGAATGCCAGAGATTTCTGTGCTTTAATTTTGTACCCTGCAACTTTACCAAATTAATTGATAAGCTCTAGTGGTTTTATGGTAGCATCTTTAGGATACTTTATGTATACTCTCATGTCATCTGCAAACAGTGACAGCTTTACTTCTTCTTTTCTGATTTGGATTCCTTTTATTTCCTTTCTTCTCTGATTGCTGTGGCTAAAACTTCCAAATCTATGTTGAATAAGAGTGGTGAGAGTGGACAACCTTGTATTGTTCCTGATCTTAGTGGAAATGGTTTCAGTTTTTCACCATTGAGGATGATGTTGGCTGTGGGTTTGTAATATATGGACTTGATTATGTTGAGGAAAATTCTCTCTGTGCCTACTTTCTGCAGGTTTTTTAACATAAGTGGGTGTAGAATTTTCTCAGAAGCTTTCTCTGCATCTATTGAGAGGATCATACGGTTTTTCTCCTTCAATTTGTTAATATGGTGTATCACATTGATTGATTTGCATATATTGAAGAATCCTTGCATTCCTGGAATAAACCCCACTTGATCATGGTGTATGATCCATATAATGTGCTGTTGGATTCTGTTTGCTAATATTTTGTTGAGCATTTTTGCATCTATTTTCATCAGTGATATTGGCCTCTAGTTTTCTTTCTTTGTGACATCCTTCTCTGGTTTTGGTAGCAGGGTGATGTTGGCCTCGTAGAATGAGTTTGGGAGTGTGTCTCCCTCTGCTATATTTTGGAGGAGTTTGAGAAGGTAAGTGTTAACTCTTCTCTAAATGTTTGATAGAATTTGCCTGTGAAGCCATCTGGTCCTGGGCTTCTGTTTGTTGGAAGATGTTTAATCACAGTTTCAATTTCAGTGCTTGTGATTGGTCTGTTCATATTCTCTATGTCTTCCTGATTCAGTCTTGGCAGGTTGTGGATTTCTAAGAGTTTGTCCATTTTTCTAGGTTGTCCATTTTTTTGGCATAGAGTTGCTTGTAGTAATCTCTCATGATCTTTTGTATTTCTGCAGTGTCACTTGTTACTTCTCCTTTTTCATTTCTAATTCTATTGATTTGAGTCTTCTCCCTTTTTTTCTTGATGAGTCTGGCTAATGGTTTATCAATTTTGTTTATCTTCTCAAAAGATCACCTTTTAGTTTTACTGATCTTTGTTATCATTTCCTTCATTTCTTTTTCATTTATTTCTGATCTGATTTTTATGATTTCTTTCCTTCTGCTAGCTTTGGGGTTTTTTTGTTCTTCTTTCTCTAATTGCTTTAGGTGCATGGTTAAGTTGTTTATTCGAGATGTTCCCTGTTTCTTCAGGTAGGATTGTATTGCTATAAACTTCCCTCCTAGGACTGATTTTGCTGCATCCCATAGGTTTTGGGTCGTTGTGTCTCCATTGTCATTAGTTTCTAGGTATTTTTTGATTTTCCCTTTGATTTCTTCAGTGATCACTTCATTATTAAGTAGTGTATTTTTTAGCCTCCATGTGTTTGTAATTTTTACAGATCTTTTCCTGTAATTGATATCTAGTCTCATAGCGTTATGTTCGGAAAAGGTACTTGATAAAATTTCAATTTTCTTAAATTTACCAAGGCTTGATTTGTGGCCCAAGATATGATCTATCCTGGAGAATGTTCCATGAGCACTTGAGAAAAATGTGTATTCTCTTGTTTTTAGATGAAATGTCCTATAAATATCAATTAAGTCCATCTTGTTTAATGTATCATTTAAAGCTTGTGTTGCCTTTTTTATTTTCATTTTGGATGTCCTGTCTGTTGTTAACCAACGGGGTGTAAACGTCCCATACTATGAATGTGTTACTGTTGATTTCCCCTATTATGGCTGTTAGTATTTGCCTTATGTATTGAGGTGCACCTATATTGGGTGCATAAATATTTACAATTGTTATATCTTCTTCTTGGATCTATCACTTGATCATTATGTAGTGTCCTTCTTTGTCTCTTGTAACAGTCTTTATTTTAAAATCTATTTTCTGTGATATGAGAATTGCTACTCTAGCTTTCTTCTGATTTTCATTTGCACGGAATATCTTTTTCCATCCCCTCACTTTCAGTCTGTATGTGTCCCTAGGTCGGAAGTGGGTCTCTTGTAGACAACATATATATGGGTGTTGTTTTTGTGTCCATTCAGCCAGTCTGTGTCTTTTGGTGGGAGCATTTAATCCATTTACATTTAAGGTAATAATTGATATGTATGTTCCTATTCCCATTTTCTTAATTTTTTGGGGTTTGTTATTGTAGGTCTTTTCCTTCTCTTGTGTTTCTTGCCTACAGAAGTTCCTTTAGCATTTGTTGTAAAGCTGGTTTTGTGGTTCTGAACTCTCTCAGCTTTTCCTTGTCTGTAAAAGTTTTAATTTCTCCATCAAATCTGAATGAGATCCTGCTTGGCTAGTGTAATATTGGTTGTAGGTTTTTCTCCTTTATCACTTTAAATATGTCCTGCCAGTCCCTTCTGGCTTGCAGAGTTTCTGCTGAAAGATCAGCCGTTAACCTTATGGGAATTCCCTTTTGTGTTATTTGTGGTTTTTCCCTTGCTGCTTTTAATATGTTTTCTTTGTATTTAATTTTTGATAGTTTGATTAATATGTGTCTTGGCATGTTTCTTCTTGGATTTATCTTGTATGGGACTCTCTGTGCTTCCTGGACTTGATTTACTATTTCCTTTCCCATATTAGGGAAGTTTTCAACTCTAATCTCTTCAAAGATTTGCTCAGTCCCTTTCTTTTTCTCTTCTTCTTCTGGGACCTCTATAATTCAAATATTGGTGTGTTTAATGCTGTCACAGACATCTCTGAGGCTGTCCTCAGTTCCTTTCATTCTTCTTTCTTTATTCTGCTCTTCAGTAGCTATTTCCACTATTTTATTTTCCAGGTCACTTATCCGTTCTTCTGCCTCAGTTATTCTGCTATTGATCCCTTCTAGAGTAGTTTTAATTTCATTTATTGTGTTGTTCATTGTTGCTTGTTTCCTCTTTAGTTCTTCTATGTCCTTGTTAAATGTTTCTTGCATTTTCTCTATTCTATTTCCAAGATTTTGGATCATCTTTAGTATCATTATTCTGAATTCTTTTTCATGTCGACTGACTATTTCCTCTTCATTTGTTAGGTCTGGTGATTTTTTGCCTTGCTCCTTTATCTGCTGTGTGTTTTTCTGTCTTCTCATTTTGCTTATCTTATTGTGTTTGGGGTCTCCTTTTTGCAGGCTGCAGGTTCTTAGTTCCCGTTGTTTTTGGTGTCTGTCCCCAGTAGCTAAGGTTGGTTCCGTGGGTTGTGTAGGCTTCCTGGTAGAGGGGACTAGTGCCTGTGTTCTGGTGGATGAGGCTGGATCTTGTCTTTCTGGTGGGCAGGTCCACATCTGGTGGTGTGTTTTGGGGTGTCTGTGAACTTATTATGATTTTAGGCAGCCTGTCTGCTAATGGGTGGCATTGTGTTCCTCTCTTGCTAGTTGTTTGGCATATGGTGTCCAGCACTGTAGCTTGCTGGTTGTTGCATGAAGCTGGATCTTGGTGTTGATATGGAGATCTCTGAGAGATTTTTGCCGTTTGATATTTCATGGAGCTGGGAGGTCTCTTGTTGACCAGTGTCTCTTGTTGACCTGAAGTTGGCTTTCCCACCTCAGTGGCACAGTCCTGATGCTTGGCTGGAGCACCAAGAGCCTTTCATCCACATGGCTCAGAATAAAAGGGGGAAAAACTATAAAGAAAGAAAGAAAAGAAGAAAGAGAATAAAATAAAATTAATTTAAAATAAATTTATTAAAATAAAAAAGAATTATTAAGAAAAAAAATTTTAAGTAAAATATAAAACAGACAGAATCCTAGGACAAATGGTGAAAGCCAAGCTATACAGACAAAATCTCACACAGAAACATACACATACACACTCACTAAAAGAGGAAAAGGGGAAAAAATAATATATCTTGCTCTCAAAGTCCACCTCCTCAATTTTGGATGATTTATTGTCTGTTCAGGTACTCCACCGATGCAGGGTACATCAAGTTGATTTTGGATATTTAATCCGCCTCTCCTGAGGCTGCTGGGAGAAATTTCCCTTTCTCTTCTTTGCTTGCACAGCTCCTGGGGTTCAGCTTTGGATTCGGCCCCGCCTCTGCATGTAGGTCGCCTGAGGGCGTCTGTTGTTTGCTCAGACAGGACAGGGTTAAAGTAGCAGCTGATTCGGGGCCTCTGGCTCACTCAGGCCAGGGAGAGGGAGGGGTATGGATGTGGGGAGAGCCTGAAGCGGCAGAGGCTGGCAAGACGTTGCAGCAGCCTGAGGCGCACCATGCGTTCTCCCGGGGAAGTTGTCCCTGGATCGCAGGACCCTGACAGGGGCGGGCTGCACAGGCTCCCATGAGGGGAGGTGTGGAGCATGACCTGTGCTCGCACACAGGCTTCTTGGTGGCAGTTGCAGCGGTCTTAGCGTCTTATGCCCATTTCTGGGGCCCGCGCTGATAGCCGGGGCTCACGCCCATCTCTGGAGCTCCCTTTAGCTGCACTCTTAATCCCCTCTCCTCACACACCACGAAACAAAGAGGGAATAAAAAGTCTCTTGCCTCTTAGGCAGGTCCAGAGTTTTTTCCCAGACTCCCTCCCGGCTAGCTGTGGCGCACTAGCCCCCTTTAGGCTGTGTTCACGCTGCCAGTCCTCTCCCTGCGATCTGATGGAAGCCCAAGCCTCAGCTCCCAGCCCCGCCTGCCCCGCCAGGTGAACAGACAAGCCTCTCAGGCTGGTGAGTGCTGTTCAGCACCAATCCTCTGTGAGGGAATCTCTCTGCTTTACTCTCCGCACCCCTGCTGCTGCGCTCTCCTCCATGGCTTCGAAGCTCCCCCCCTCCACCACCCGCAGTCTCCGCCAGCAAAGGGACTTCCTAGTGAGTGGAAACATTTCCTCCTTCACAGCTCCCTCCCACTGGTGCAGGTCCTGTCCCTATTCTTTTGTCTCTGCTTATTTTTTTTTCTTTTGCCCTATCCAGGTACGTGGGGAGTTTCTTGCCTTTTGGGATGTCTGAGGTCTTCTGCCAGCGTTCAGTGGGTGTTCTGTAGGAGTTGTTCCACGTGTAGATGTATTTCTGATGTATCTATGGGGAGGAAGGTGATCTCCTCATCTTACTCTTCCGCCATCTTCCCCCTCACCTCCGGTTATAACATTTTAATTTATATTTTTAAGTAGGGCACAGTGGAATGGGACATGAGAGATCAGCCCTTTTCCTTTTCTTTTGTCTCTTCAATCTTTTCTCCTACTCCCTAATTAATATAAATTGCTTCCTTCATTTCTTCCCTTACTCCTCTAAAGTCAGAAGTGAGAGCAGATGGTAGTGTGGTTGGAATAGATAAATGTGATCAACAGTGAGGGAGAACCTGTCTTAGTCACTTTTTTCTTTCAAAAATACAAAATGTATGCTTTAAATTGAGAATTATAATCACTTCACAAAACTGCATTAAGGAAAACATGTATGTAGAAAGTTTATGTACAAATATTTTATGCTGTAGGGATTGTAGCAAAATTAACACATTTTCAAGCATACTTTATATTTCCTCCAATTTATTTTATATACTTTTTAGCTTTGCTCTATAGGCTTAAGTAGGGGTGATGGTTTATTTCTTGAATGTATGATGGTTTTTATGAGGAATGGAAAAAGCCTTAATTGGCAATGGCAAATAACCTAGAATCCCTGGAATTATTAATAGTTTGGACAATTATTATTTTCAGTCAGTCTCAATTAAACTTTCCATCGTTATATTTAATGTGTTAAATATTTAATAAACTTTTATTTTAAGAATTTGCTACACATAAAAAAACATACTAAACTTTGCAAGACTCCAAATATTAAAATAAATGTACCATCTCTCTGAACAGTTAACTAAAAATAATCTAGCTTAAAGTCATATTAGTGTTTTCTAATAATACGGGTTGTAAGATCTAAATAAAGAAATGTATAAGAAAAATCCCTTTGTGTTATGTATTCTATTAAGATTTACTATATTTAATTTCTGTGAAAATAATTACTTGTTTAATTATTTTATGGAGTTTTCTTTTCAGTTTAAGTGCTCAGTGGTGTGATGATGTTCAGTAGTTTATGATCATTAACACCAGAAGGACTCATTTTTAAAATATAATTGTTTAAAATTTTCTGATGCATTAAGAATAAATTCAGAATAAAATATCATTTGTTATTATAATCTGTCTAAATTCTGGAGTAGACTTAATTGCAATAGTAGAATTAGTTGCAATAGTCAGTGCAATAGAATTTCACGTGAAGTTATTACATTGTTTTCCTCATTATAAAGTCTTCCTAGAGACTTTATATTCTATTGATTTCACACCCCTTTCAATAATATGCTAGATGGATTGAATCATTTGCATGGCCTGGACATATTATTGTTCTGTATTTCTGCTCCAAAGAAAAGAACCCATTTTGAGTGATATGTGGCTTTTTAATTTTTTTCTCCTTTCTTTCTTTCTTTTTTAATAGATCTTTAGTGAGTTTGAGATTGAGCAGCATCAAGAATGTGCTTATGATCATTTGGAAGTATTTGATGGAGAAACGGAAAAATCACCAATTCTTGGACGACTGTGTGGGAACAAGATACCAGAGCCCCTTGTGGCTACTGGAAATAAAATGTTTGTTCGGTTTGTTTCTGATGCATCTGTTCAAAGAAAAGGCTTTCAAGCCACACATTCTACAGGTCAGTAAATTAGGGGATGCTTCTCTTTTCTGAGTAAGATCCAAGTTTCTCTTCTAGTGTGTGCAGGGGATCTATAACAGGATTGTAAATGAATCAGAAGTCTCACTGAAGTACTGTGTGAAATATTTGAGAACCACATAGCATCCTAACTAAATATCTTTGTAGCTGTTGAACTAATTAAAAGAAACACAATAGTTTGATCTGATTCATGTTCAGTGTGGTATGATCAAGAAGAACTATCTCTAAATATTTATGTAGTGTATTCCATGTTAACTTTAGCAGTTTGATTTATATGTTATATTTAACAGATAGAAATCTATAGCTTGGAATTCAAAAATTTTGCTTTTGCTAAAATCCTACTTGTTTAGCTAACTTTCACATTAATATATTTTTGTAAACCAAATTTGGAATTTAACTCTCTGTTTTACAGAATTTTAATTTTTTCCCTTTTATTTGGTAGGCAACAGTCTTTTCCCTAATCCTAATCCCTAATTTGACTCTTACAGATTCCAGCTGTAATGGAAGTCTTTAAGAAATAAAATACAATTTAGAAAAATATGGAAAATTTTAAGCAAAACTGTCAAATAACTTTTTTATAATTTGGATCAAATTTATAATATATTCCATAAATGTCCAGTAAATATCCTTTTTTTATTCAGTTAAAAAAAAAAAAAAAATCATATTTACTGAAATCATTTAGCTTATAGTGACACCTAGTGGCAGTTCTAATGCCAAAACTATTGAGACACAAATCTATCTTGGTGTCAAATGCAGTATAATAGGCTACAAATTCATCAATGAAACAATTTTAGTGCAGTAATTTTTGTCATGGTTTCCTGATTGTTGTTTTCTCCTTTCCTTTTATTTTGGAAAATATAACTTTATTCCATTGTCCAATATTATTTTCCACTCTAGTATATTCTGTTATGAGCATTAGACTTATATTGAAGTCTATTTGTGTGAAAGTGGATATTGTCTGATTCATGCTAGTAATGACTGGACTCATAAATAATACAAAATAATTATTTCTCATGATTAATATAAATATTCTGGTTTGAGAAAAATATTTCATGGATTAAAATTTTCATACTAATGAAGGATTTTTTTATACACTTGATGTTTGTTCTTTAAATATTTTCCTGATAACTTGTCACACTTTGAAGGAATGGAAAAATTGGAGTCCTATGACTTGATCAATATTTTTCTGAAGCACAGAGTTAATGGCACAATTTTTTAAATAATCGTGGCTGTCACAGGTTCTAAGAATGGATTGTAAAAGTATATTATCAAAACTCTTGAAAGAGCTGATACACTATTTTTAAATTACTTACCTATAAATTCCTCTGTCTTAGTTTCATAAAAACCTACTTTTATACTTTCTCTTTTCAACTTTACCTTTACCTTGAATCTCAAGTTTTCTTGCAGCTGTATAACTGCATGACTCCTTAATTTTCATAGCCTCTGCTCTGGACCCATTTCAGTGTTTGTATTACCATTTAGAATCCACTGTTAGGATCTAATTATCTTATCATAGAGATCATATATTGAAATCCAATTGTATATATAGCATGCACTTGATATTTCAGGCACATACATATACTTAATATAAATTACATACATTGAGTTCTCAAAAGAGCTATATGATGTATGAATTATTATCTTTACCTTCAGATAAAGAAATTTAAAATCTGAAGGATTAATTAATTTGCAAAGACTTCTAAAATTATATCAAAGCCTGGATTTTATCCTAATTCTGTTTCCAATGCTCATGCACTTTCTACTATGGTATATTTTTTCTTAACATAAACATTTTGGATTAGGAAGAAAACCAATACAAAACTGGATCACTATTAATTGAAACAATAGAGACTGAATGCTTCCTTATTTGTCTTAATCAAATCTTCTGTCCTAACTATCCAACTGAATAGGCTCATTTTTTCTCCCTGTTCAGTTCAAATCCAGTCAAATACCCACGTGATCAGTCTCAATCATAATTTGTAGGCAAAACATGATTCGGTCCTGTCATCTCAGAAATGAGGATTTTGAGACTAAGACTCAAATGAAACTGAAGTAGCACAAAAAATAATAGTTAGAATTAGAGTCCTAGACTCCCAACTCCTGCTCAGTTGTGCTAGTCAAAATTTTTGGCATTACCTGTTTGTTTGTTTGCTTGTCTATTTTACATGTAAATTTTTGCTCTCACTTAACCAGCTGTCTTTGAATTTTCTGGGTAGAGTTTATTTACACTGTTACTTTCAAGTAGCCATACATGCTGAAATATTCTTATGTACTGCTTACTATTTATTTCTTTTGAAAGCTTTCTCTTTAACAAGTTTATTCCACAGTCTTTCATGAAATATTTATTTGGTACCTGCTTTGAATAGACACTGTAAAGTATTAGTAATGCATAGCAAAAAATTAGGAATTTTGTGGTAACTTATGAGAAAACAGAAGGAATTCCTGCCTTTTGACAGCTAAAGTCTGATCAGTTAAACTTATGATTTTCAGTCCGTTTTTACCACCAAGACAGCCAAGTCCAGTACCACATCTGTCAATTTCTGCTAAATGTATAAAGCATTTATTCATTATTTAATGTTTTCTAGAATACATGTAACTTTTATTAAGGGGCCCTGAAGTATACATTTTAATTTGCTTGAGTAAATTTATATTTCTATATACAATTTTAATTTTATCCACAAGGAAAACTTATAATACTACAAATTTTGAAATTAGGTGAAGAGAAATATTAATATTGCTTTATAGCTATATTTTTTACAAGTAATACTATCCAAATCAATGGGAAATGGACTTTGCTGGAAAAAGTCCCTTTTTCCTCTAAAGGTAGGTCCAAATTCTAAAAGTCCAAATTTATTTTAATCAGGTAACAAATGGTGTTAGGCCAGCCTTAGATAAACTATTGAAGAAAAAACTCAGTAAAAAAAAATAACCTATATATTCTCTCAGAGGATAAGGCTATAATACAGAAAAAGAGGGGGAGTGTGGAGAGAAAATATTTTAAAACATGGCATGTCAGGTAGGACTTTATTCTGCAGCAGAAAGCATCATCCTAATTTAAAAATCAAATAATATATTATTAGGCTCCTTAGAAATTATTTTGATAGAACTTAATTAAATTATAGTGCCTACTAAAAGCATTTATTGCTCAAATTATAGGCCCTCACAGGGATTTAACACTTTACCAGGAAATGAACAGAAGTCTTTCCAAATTAAAACGAGGGCCACCCTTTCTGAAACATTTTAAGTCACTCTTAATTGTAGTTTAAGTCATTTGTTTTGAGTATTGTCATTTTCTAGAAGTTTTCAATAAAATCAAATAATGATGCCTCACATTTCAGATTCACAAAGGCTTTGTGAAATCTCTTTTTGTTTAAATACTTCATTTCCTTCTTGATTTCTGTTCTGATCTGGTGTTGACAGAGAATTGTCTCCTCTGGATCCTGATTTGCTTTGCTACTTTGTTTCTCTGAAGTAGGCACACAGAAGCCAGTGCCTCTCCCATAGTCCACCCCTTCCTGGGTTGTGGAATAAAAGTAATACAAGTGCTGACGGTTGTAAACAAAACAAATCACTGAATTATATCAAACTTTGAGAATAAGTCAAATTTTTAAAATATCTGTAAATGAGATTACACTGGTTTATACATTTATATATTGAATTCAGAAATACTTTCACAAAATATTTTACTGGCCTTCAAAAATATAATCCTTCCTTTCTGAAAACAGGTTAATAGTGCTTTAAATTGTTTTTCAATTTTTCTGGCTTTTCTTTTCATGCCTGAGTGGATCTCTAGGAGTATAGATGGTGGCATTTAGATATTCTGACTAGAAAATAATAACAAAATGATGATTGTGTATACTTACATGGCTTTTCCTATGTGCAAGGTATCCTTCAATGATTTTACATATATTAGCCCATCACTCTTCATCTAGACCCTATCATTTAAGTACTATGTATGATCCCCACTTTAGGAATGAAGTGGGGGACAAAATCCCACAGCTGATGAAGCATAGAGCTCAGATTTGTACCCAGGCCAGTTAGCTGTGGAGTTCTGTCACACGGAGAGGACAATAATTCTTGGAATTACTGGAATAAGAGAAGCACCGTGGTGGGAAAGGAAGGATGCTTGCCTTCCAGTCTGTGACACTTAAAAGATGATTCCCAAGACTGATCAGATTTGCAGCTTTCCAGAGTGGTTCTAAGCACTTGTGTTTCTTCACATGTTTACATTTGTAATTGTGGCATCTACATCAATAGATTGTGTAAGACACCCCACCTACCATCTGGAAGACAAAGGGACATCATTTAACATGATGGGGAAGCCATTCTCATGATTGAAACCCTAGTTGGAAGTTCTTTCATATGTTAGTCGCACAAAGGTCTCTGAATGTGCAGTTGTCTGTGAAAATGCCCATAGTTTTGGTTGAGCCTACTTGTATTCAGACACATCTAGATGGGATTCCATCCTGGGAATTCAGAAATATTTTTTTACTTAAAATCACCAAACCACAATGTAGGTAAATTATATACAAATCTGAAAAATCTAAGAATTTTAGCTGTCCTAATTCACTTTCACTGGGTGCTGCCAAGGACAATCTAGTCACAGATGACCACACCAGGGTTACAATCGTGTTTTGATAACCAGAGGCTTAGCTGTCCAAATCTTTCCACATTGGATTTTTGTTTTTGTTCCCTCCCAACTCATATCAGTTTTCTTGGGACTTTCCTGGTTTTAGTACTGAAATTACTGTTTCCCAGGAACCTCTCAGTATCATTGGCAAATAAGGGCAAAAAGAAACTCTACTTTCTCCTGACACTTTTCATATCCCTTTCTTTTTCTCTCTACCCCCAGCCATATGTTTGTATATGTACTTGGTTGGAGGAGACATTGTAGACTTCCTCTACAATTTATTTTCTAGTTATTGTAAAATCTGGGGGCTCAGGCTACAAAGAGTTCCTGAGAAAATTTTGAAAATTTGTATTCTCTAAATTACACTAACTGTAAACTTTATGCAGGCTTATATATTTCTTTGTTATATTTACCTCTAATTACAAAAGTAGTAACTGGTAAAGCCTATATTTATTAATATCTCTCTGAAAAAGCCATAAAAAGAGCATTTTAAATTCCTTTGTTTATTAAAATCACAAAATATAACTGACAAGGTTCTGGAACTACAAAAATAACTACAATTAATGATGTGTGTATGCTTTTCCCAACCAAGTTAGATAAATATTTCTACCTAAGTAAAGTAATACTGGTCTGTATATTCTATGCAGAGAATTCTATATGACACATATACACATACAGGAGTTTTATATATTTTGCTGATCTTTACGTTATTTCTTATTCCTTTGGATTCTGGGTTCTTAAATTATTAAGATTAAACTCAAATTAAGACAGACCTTTTTTCCATGAAAACAGTTATTTAAGACTGAAAACAACATGAGATATAACAATAAAAAATGCATTGAGAGTTACTATATGGCAGGTACTGTTTTAAGTGATTTTTGTGTGTTAATCAAATCCTCAAAACCCACTAAGATTGGTACTATTATTATCATCTGCACTTTACTCTTGACCACTTTACCCTATGGATAAGAGAAGTGATGTCACTTATCCAAAGTCACTGAGCTAGTAGGTATGGAGCTGAAATTCCAACCCAACAGTCTCTTTAGGGCCTATAACAGTATCCACTATGCCATCTGAATCTCCAAATATAGGGAATATAACTGATGGTGGAAATGAATACAGAAGTTAGAGAGTGGTTAGACTATATTAAAAGAGAAATTTAAATTGTTAAACCTCATTGAGCTCACTTCTTTCATTTTTCTTTCCTGGGCAGAGTGTGGTGGCAGACTGAAAGTGGAATCAAAACCCAGAGATCTGTACTCACATGCTCAGTTTGGTGATAACAACTATCCAGGACAAGTTGACTGTGAATGGCTGTTAGTGTCAGAACGGGGCTCTCGACTCGAGTTATCCTTCCAGATTTTTGAAGTGGAAGAAGAAGCCGACTGTGGCTATGACTATGTTGAGCTCTTTGACGGTCTCGATTCAACAGCGGTGGGGCTTGGTCGATTCTGTGGATCAGGGGTAAATACAGTACGAGCAGGATACCATAGACATGATAAAAATGCCTATAAATTGGTGATTGATATGTGTAACATATGCAAATCAGCAGTGCTTTTACAAAATGTCTTGACAACTTATAACATGCCTCTTCTTCCCTTACTTCTCCATCTCTAATGAATTTGCTCAATAATATTGAACAGGACAGATGAAATCAATAGCTATAATTTCTTGTTACTGTCCACATCCTTTTTTAATTCATGTTTTTATTGTGCAATAAATATTTAAATGTTTAATTATCTAAAAGAAATATGCCTAAATACACACCTTTGACAATTTTGTAAGCTTCATAAATTAAAGCATAAAGCAAAAAGAATATGCACATCATTGGCATTCCTCTCTCAACAATATATTTGACAAGTGACAGTATCTACCATTGGTGTGGGGGTTTAGCCGGTACTATTGAATGTTGCTCCATTGCAGTGGGCACAGGACGGAGTACAAAACATAGGTCAGAGGTTGTCAACATGAGAAATAAGAAACAGGAAAGCTTAAGGTTTTCTCAATGCTTTTCCCCCACGATTCACTGCATTAATATCAAATGTTTTTCTGAATACATATTTTGTTCTGAAGATATTAGTCCCATTTTTCAAATGTCTATCAGTGACCATTTCTTAAATAATATTGAACTCCTGTCCAAATAGCTACTGAAATGAAACAAAAATTATTTTTGGTACTTAGATTATTAAAGCAAGAAGGAATGGACGATTTGGATTCTGGAAGTGGCTCTGCCTCAGAGCACCTTCTGAAATAGATTTAATGTCCCTTTATCCTTTGTGAACCTCACTTTAATTACTTGTAAATCAAAGGAAATTGGCTTAAAATTTTGGGAAAAAACACCAAGTTTCAGAACTTGGAAATAAACTTAATTATGTTCAAAGCTCAGCTATATCACTGATCAGGCTTGTGATCTTGAGCATGTCATCTGTTCTCTGAAACTCAAGTTTTCTCATCTGTAAAATAAAGTCACTCTTATTCACTTTTCAATGTTGTTGGGAGGTTTAAATTATATACCAAAAAAACTCCCAAACATGAATTACATTGAAGAAAAAATAATTCATTCTTGTTGTTTGTTTATTTGTTTTGTTTGTTTTTGTCTTCAGCCACCAGAAGAGATCTATTCAATTGGTGATACAGTTTTAATTCATTTTCACACTGATGACACAATCAGCAAGAAAGGATTTCATATAAGATACAAAAGCATCAGATATCCAGATACCACGCATACCAAAAATTAACACCATAACCTCCATCAAAACATAAAGGAATGGGCGTAATGGAAAGAAGATGTATTTCTTTTTTAAATGAAGATTTTAGCACAAAGTTTTATATAATGAGTTTGAGCAGAAGAAAACTGCAAGACCAGAATTATCTTTGTACTAAAAGAGAAGTTTCCAGCTAACCCTGATCAACATTACCAGGATATCTGAACTTCATTCTTGACAGTATAAATATAAATAAAGTTGGTGAAAGGGCATCTCATGCTTCAAAGAAGACTTCACAATCCTTTGTTCACAGCTCACCATAGCTGCTTCACAATTCAGACAGTCCCATTCAGGGTCTGTGACCCTGCAGAGTGTCCGTTTTGACAATTTTTCAATATATGGGAAAAGTAAAATGACCTTGCAGGTCATAAACTGGAATACCCTCTCCTTGTATCTTAGGATAATTGCTTTGACTTTGGATCTTGAAGACAGTGTAAACCAGACCCATATAAGTTGTTGTGAAGTGGGAGTCTCTTGAGGGTGGTTTATACTTTAAATGTGGGTATGACCAATGCTTGGAAACTGGAATATTTCAGCTTCATTATTTTCACTTGCAGGCTAAATTTACCTCTTTGAAACATAAATGATCTCGAGACCATGTCGTTTTTGTGACATTCTGACAAGTTTGAAATGTCAGTACTGTCTATCATTGCAGTTAACTCTAGATATCATTTATTTAAGTGCTGGAAAATGCCCAATTGATTGGTAAACTCAGTTCTTTCAGTGAAAGTGCTGTCTTTTCATACCAAATTCAAGAAGGCTTGTGATGTCTTATGAACTTGATGAGACAACTCCCAACAGGTGTGAACAGGATTCTTCTAAGCGACTGCCTGGATGGTTCATACTCAAGTTCCACTGCTGCTATTGTCTTTCTTTTGTTGTTGATCTGTTGTAGTTAATGTTGATGTTGTCATTGTTAACGTATTTTTTTTAATGAAATGAAATGAAGTGGAAGTAGGCCTTGTTAGAATTGAAAGATATCTTTCTTTCTCTTCCTAGAAATCAGTTTTTTTAAATGCAATGTTGAAAAAAAAAAGGATTTGTTTCTGAAAGACTTCCATGGTGCTAGTCCATAAACATTTTTTTAAACAAAGTTTTTGACATTTGAGCCAACCACCTGTAGACTATGAATGTCTCTGTCTGGCTGGTAGCACTTGAAGACTAAAGACTTAATGTATCAAGAGTATATCATTGCAAGGGCAACACTTGTCCTGTGGAACAACTGCTTATATTGCCTTAGAATTCTTTCACATGATCGAGCAGATCCTCCTAAGAGACACAACTTTTGAAAAGTTGAACATAATAGTGTATGTTAATTAGCATTTCTATGAGGAAAATCCATTTCTGTGACTGAGAGCATTGGATATAAGTATGGTGACCTGCTTTTATGGTAGAAAATGAATTTTCTGCTTTAAAGGCAGGTTTTTAAAAAAATATTAATGTATGTATATGTGAGGTTGTCTGAATGAGTGGAGTTACACGGAGGTGAAAAGTAGTGGGTGGTTGAAAAGTTTAAATTTACATGCCAATTTCTACTAAAATCCTATTTAAAGTAGCACCTTTCATAGGACGTTTCATGGACAAATAATGGGAACTTCTAATTATTATCAACCCCATTTTAAAAAGGCTCCTTCCTTCAGAGAAACTCTATTTTCATATTTTTTGATGTTGATATAGATTGCTATATGAAGTAGTTTTTGTTCTGTTACCTGTCCATGAACATTCAACATTTAATAAAATTGAAAATTTTTCTTCATTTTACAAAATTAAACTATACACACAGATTTAGCTTGGTTTTTTTTTTTTGTCATTGTTGCCTTGGAAATCTTTTCTTGCATATGAATTTTATTATGTAAATACATTTTTAAAACCAATCTTTTGATCTTACTGAATGTTACTTTGGAAATGTATAACTAACGCCTGCAATATAATGAGCATTTTAGTGGAGCTGATTTATTCCAGTAACTCTTCTATATTTTTTTTCACTAATCTCCAGTTAGCCAAAATATTGGGAATGGGAATTAGAGGAGAAAAAAAACATTAACACCTAATATACTACACTGTGCCCAGCCCAGTACTAGGCACATACACTAGCTCTTTTTAACCTTTATGCCACCCTTTGAGAACTGTGGTGATGTTCTCATTTTGTGGTTTAGGAACTGAGGCTCAAAGAAGGCATATAATGTTCCCAGGGTCACAGTGTAAAGTTAGATGTTAAAACCCAGATTGTTTGATATAAAAATCTGTGTTTGTTCTACAAAATGTAGTAGAATCAATCTTGACCTATATAAATAGTAGATATATTTTATGATGAAACTTCTCCACATAAAGTCAATTTTAGAGGTGAATTACAGTAAAACTTTCAGGATAAGCATTGTTCCTTTCAATAATAGCATGACAATTCAAATATCAACTGTAGATATCTTTAAGAACCATAGATAGTACTAGAAATGTGAAAAACAAAAAAACTACTATATAGTTTGGAGTTAGTAACTATGGGCCTTTTGTTAAAATAAATATATTAAATTATTTTATCTGGTGTGGTAGGAGAAATGTAGTGTTCTACTTTAAGAAATATTGTTAATATTCTGACTGACATCTTATTAGGCCACAATGAGCTGCCTTTGACACAACTGAGAAATAAAGTATTTAGAAGGCACACCACAGAGATGTTGTCATAACTTAGGTCTTCAATGGGAACATTAATTTTTTGTTGTACCTTATGTCAGATATCAGCTCACTGAATATTACTTTTATATTAATTCGACTTTGGCTTAAGTGTGTTGTTAAATTCAAACACAAACAGCTTTGTTGTTATTGTGTTAATAATTGTTAATTACTGTTCTAGGCATTTTATTAGTTTTGTAAATTTATTTTCAACCTCTACTCTCTATCTGCCAAAGTTCTAACTCCTATACAATCCTCACTAACTATACATAGAAAAAAACTGCTCCCACTTTATATGATTTTACTAAATTATTTTTAAATTCAATTTTGAATATTAATCTAGTTTATTTAGGAAATCTTGACAACTGAACAAAACAACATTTTTAAATAAATATATGAGAAACAGCAATTCTATTTCCAAAGTCTCCAAATGTCCCCTGCCTGTGTTGGCTAAATTTTTGCTATCTTGGATTAATTTTATTATACCACAGTTATCAGATTCAAATTCTGTTCAATTTTGTTTTTAAATGTCTTAGTCTCTTTTGTTTGGTTTCTATTACTATATTTTTGATAGTAAGCCTCAGATAATGAAATTTTATTCTCACATATATAAAATCTCTAAAAGCATCCAATTACTCTTCACAAGGCTAAAATTTTTTTAAAAGAAACATTAAATTACATATTTCTTTAGATTTAGTAAACTATAGCCACGTGTGACATTAAAAATAACTTTTCTGGGCTTCCCTGGTGGCGCAGTGGTTGAGAGTCCGCCTGCCGATGCAGGGGATGCGGGTTCGTGCCCTGGTCCGGGAAGATCCCACATGCTGCGGAGCGGCTGGGCCCGTGAGCCATGGCCGCTGAGCCTGTGCGTCCGGAGCCTGTGCTCCGCAACGGGAGAGGCCACAACAGTGAGAGGCCCGCGTACCGCAAAAAAAAAAAAAAAAAAAAAAAAAACTTTTCTTAAAGCAATTAACCAAATGTTTGGAAATTTTATTTAACAATAATTTTATTTCGCAAGAATATTTTGGATAAAGGAAAACCTTAATACCACTCATTAA
Source organism: Phocoena phocoena (assembly GCF_963924675.1). Classification (NCBI taxonomy): domain Eukaryota; kingdom Metazoa; phylum Chordata; class Mammalia; order Artiodactyla; family Phocoenidae; genus Phocoena; species Phocoena phocoena. The sequence continues at coordinate 34,592,118 of NC_089223.1, read as the reverse complement.
ATCCTGCATGGGAGGAAGAAAACAGGAAAAATAATTACCATATAAAGATCTATAACTTGAGCTGCAGTGATGACTTCTGTTTTACTAGAAAAAATATGTAATATGAGCTTATCAAAAAGAAAGAAAAGATGGTCTATGGATGCATTTTTACATCAATGCATAATAAATGGTTACCAATGAACATTTAACTTTTAGTCTTTTAGTGCTATTGTTATAAAATTGAGAAATTTTGTCATTAGCTTAGGAAATGATGGAAAGGCTGGCTCTCATACAATGTGAAATATTATTATTAGTCTCCAAACTTTCTTTTGACATGTACTTTTTAAATTGTTCAGCTTTCAACCTACCTACATTTCACTCCCCACCAGTGTACTCAAACTGAATTCAGGCTTACCATGTAATTCTAGTCAATACCATGACACCTACTTGGTGCAGAGGTCAACACAAGGTGATTCCAAACAGTGTATAGGGCCCTGAGCATGTCTCATATGTATAATCTCCCTCTCGTCCAATATTTTTAATACAAATTCAGTGCAATAAATCTCAACTTCTAACTTTAGAAGACTTGTAGGTAAAATATTACTTGGGTTAAAGCCTATAAAAAGAGAAGACCTAAGCACCAAACTGTAGTGTAAGACATGTGGATAGAAGGCCCTGGCAGCTGGGTCTTCTCCTGAATTTGCTGCCAGAGCAGAGGTGGTTGAAGTAGTAGGGAGAGCTCCATTTCAAGGAATGCCCTTAAAATTATTTAAACAGGAAAACACCCAGAAAGGACAAATAAAGTGAAAGGATTATAGATAATAAGGCTTGAATATGTAAATCTGTCCTAAAGCAATATTTAATGGACATTCCGTAGAGGGGTATAATTAAAAATTAAATTTCAGAAAAATTTTCCACAGAGATGTAATAAATTTGTTAAAGTCATTTTTACACCATTGTACATCTATTAGTTGTGTTTGAATTTCATGGAAATAGAGTCTTTTGTATTAATTTTTGTCATTTTTAAGCCAAAAGACATAGACATTTATTTATTCAACAAATATTTGCTTAATTCCTATAATATGCTAAGCACTATATTAAATATTAAGAATTTAATGAGACTTTAAAAAGAAAAACAATCACAATCTTTTCTTTCTTGAAAGTTAAATTCTAGTTGGAGAGATAAATATTAATATTAATTAAAAGCAAATCACAAAAAGTCATAATTGCAATATAAAACATGCATGTGCAGAATTCCCTGGCAGTTCAGTGGTTAGGATTCCATGCTTCCACTTCAGGGGGCACAGGTTCGATCCCTCATCAGGGAACTAAGATCCCACATGCCGCTGTGGTGCAGCCAAAAAAAAAAAAAAATGCATGTGCATTTTACTACCATTTGGGGGGCACTCTTCCAAACAGCATGGTTTGGATTTTGAGACAAGTATTAACATAAGCATCCTTTCCTTATCCTTGATTTTCCACTGTCTTCTTACTTACATTTGTGCTTTCTAAAATTTCAACTTTTGTGTAAAATAACTTATTTTTGCATCAATCACATATTTTCAGCTTATAAATGAAATTATTTATTCTCATGATGAGCAATGAGAGTGGGATAACATATCAAAATTCTGATATTTATTTATGTAATTATTTAATAAACAAAACTAAACAATGTAATTTTATAAAAAGCACTACCTATGGAGGTGGCCAAGATGGAGAATCCTGACTTCACCTCCTCCCATGGACACATCAAAATTGCAACTACTCACAGAGCAACTCTCTATGAGAACAACCTGAAAACTAGTAGAAAAGATTTTCCACAAAGACATAAGGAAGAAACCAAAACGAGAAGGGTTGGAGGGGTAGAGACAAGACATAGTCAGACCCACAACCCACCAGTCAGCAAAACACAAAAGTATAGAATATCACAATTGTAGATGTCGTCCTCAAAGAGCAAGGAGTCCAAGCCCCACATCAGGCTACCCCACCTGGGGGTCGTGTGCCAGGAAGATGAGTCCCCAGATTATCTGTTTTTGAAAATCAATGGGGCTTGTGTGCAGGAGAGCCAGAGGGACATAGGAAAGAGAGCTCCACTCTTAAAGGGCACACACAAAATCTCACATGCTATGAGACCCAGTGCAGAGGCAGTAGTTTGAAAGAAGCCTTGGTCAGACCCATTTCCTGATCTTGGATAGCTTCCCAGAGGGGTAGGAAGCAAATGGAACTCCCGCTCATGATATAGACACTAGCAGCAGATATTATTGTCAGCTCATTCCAATGGAAAAACATTGGCACTGACAAGCACAATTTTGGAATCCTCCTTCTAGCTTATTAGGGCCATGGACCCAGCCCTGCTCACCAACAAGACCCACCATACCCCCAGATCACACACAGATTATTATATTAAAATATCATTAAAATAATCATATATATGGGGTTATATATGACCTCATGGTAACCACATCCAAATTATAATAGGTACACATGCAAAAAAGTGAAGAGAATCCAAACATAATGCTAAATAAAAATTGTCCTCAAATCACAAGGGAAGAGAGCAAAAGAAGAAGAAAGGAACAAATAAAAATTAGAAAAGCAGCCTGAAAACAATTAGCAAGATGACAACAAGTACATACCTTTAATTAATTACTTTAAATGTAAATGGACAAAATGCTCCAGTCAAAAGATATAGAGTGGCTGAATGGATTTTTTAAAAGATCCATATATATGCTGCCTATAAGATACTCACTTCAGATTTAAAAACACACACAGACTGAAAGTGAGGGGATGGAAATAGGTATTCCATGAAAACGGAAATGAAAGGAAGCTGGGGTGGCAATATTTATATTAGACAAAATAGACTTTAAAACAAAGACTATAATAGGAGACAAAGAAAGACAGTTCCTAAGAATCAGGGATCAATTCAACCAGAAGACATAACAATTGTATATTTATATGCACCCAACATAGGAGCACCTAAACACATAAAGCAAATATTAACAAACATAATGACAGAAATTGACAGTAACACAATAATAGCAGGGGACTTTAAGACATCACTTACATCAATGGACGGATAATTCAGACAAAAAGTAAGGTAACACTGACCTTAAATGACACATTAGATCAGATGGAATTAACAAACATACACAGAACATTCTTACTAAAAGCAGCAGAATACACATTCTTTTAAAGTGCACTTGGAACGTTCTCCAGGATAGATCACATGCTAGACCTCCAAAAAAATCTCAGTAATTTGAAGAAGATTGAAATCTTATCAAACATCTTTTCCAAACACAACAATATGAGACTAGAAGTAAACTACTAGAGAAAAACTGAAAAAAAAATGGAAACACATGGAGGCTAAACAATAAGCTACTAACAACAAATGGGTCAATGAAGAAATAAAAAAGGAAATAAAAAATACCTAAAATAAATTAAAATGGCAACATTGCAAACCAAATCTATTGGATGCAACAAAAGCAGTTATGAAAGGGAAGTTTATAGCAATACAAGCTTACGTCAGGAAACAAGAAATATCTCAAATAAACACAAGCTAATCTTACACCTAAAGGAACTAGAAAAACAACAAGCAAAATCTAAAGTTAGTAATAAATCATAAAGATCACAGAATAAATAAATGAAATGGAGACCAAAAAAATAGAAAAGATCAATGAAAGTAAGAGCTGGTTCTCTGAAAAGTTTTTAAAATTTAAAAACCTTTACCCAGACTCATCAAGGAAGAAAGAGAGAGGGACCAAATAAATAAAATCAGAAATGAAAGAGGATAAGTTACAATCAGCACCACAAACATACAAATTATCATAAGAGATTAATACAATTATATGACAACAAAATAATCAAACTAGAAGAATCATACAGATTCCCAATACTGAATCAGGAAGAAATAGAAAATATGAACAGACCAATTACTAGTAATGAAATTGAACCAATAATTAAAAATCTCGCAATAAGCAGAAGTCCAGGACTAGACAGCTTTACAGGTGAAGTCTACCAAACATTTAAAGAAGAGGTAACACCTAACCTTCTCAAACTAGTCCAAAATATTGGAGAGGAAGGAATACTTCTGAACTAATTCTACAAGGCCAACATCAGCCTGATACCAAAACCAGACAAAACTACATCACACACACAAAAAAATTTATAAGCCAATATCAGTGAAGAATATAGATGCAAAAATCCTTAATAAATATCAACATCTAAGTTGAACAATATATTAAACACCATGATTAAGTGGGATTTCTACCAGGAATGCAAGAATGGTTCAATATCCACAAATCAATCAATGTGATACATCACATTAACAAAATGAAGAATAAAAGCCGTATGGTCAGGACTTCCTTGGTGGTCCAGTGATTAAGACTCTGCACTCCCAATGCAGAGGGCCTAGGTTCAACCCCTGGTCAGGGAACTAAATCCCATGTGCTGCAACTAAGAGCCTGCATGCCACAACAAAAAGATCCCACATCCTCAACTAAAGATCCTGCATGCTGCAACGAAGACCCTGCATGCCACGATTAAGACCCGGCACGACCATATAAGTAAATAAATAAATATCCTTTCAAAAAAACATATGATCATATCAATAGCTGTAGGAAAAGCTTTTGATAAAACTCAACATCCATTTATGATAAAAGTTTTCCAGAAAGTGGACATAGAGAGTACATACCTCAACATAATAAGGGCAATATATGACAAAACCAGGCTGAATTCACACTCAGTGGTGAAAAATGGAAAGAATTTTCTCTAAGATCAGGGACAAGACAAGGATGCCCACTCTCACCACTTTTATTCAAGATAGTATTGGAAGTCCTAGCCACAGCAATGAGACAAAAAGAAATAAAAAGAATCTGAATAGGAAAAGAAGTTAAACTGTCACTGTTTAGAAATGACATAATACTATATACAGAAAATCCTAAAGAGGCTACCAAAAACGTTTTAGAACTCATGAATTCAGTAAAGTTGCAGGAAACAAAATTAATATATAGAAATCTGTATACACTGACAACAAATTATCAGAAAGAGGAATTAAGAGAACAATGTCATTTACATTTGCATCAAAAAGAATAAAATACATAGGAATGACTCTAACCAAGAAGATAAAAGACCTGTACTTGAAAAATTATGAGACACTGAGAAAAAAATTGAAGATGACACAAACAAATTGAAGAATATACAGTGCTTATTTATTGAAATAATTAATACTGTTAAAATGACCATACTCCCCAAGACAATCTATAGATTCAATGCAATCCCTAAGACAATACCAAAGACTTTTTTCACAGAGCTAGGACAAAGAATTCTAAAATTTGTATAGAAACACAAGACTCCATATAGACAATGGAACCTTGAGAAAGGAGAACAAAGCTGGAGGTATCACACACCCTGATTTCCAACCATACTCAAAACTATAGTATTCAAAATCATATGGGGTTAGCACAGAAACAGTCACATTGATCAGTGGAATAGATGCCCTGAAATAAACCCAAACTTATATGATCAAATAATCTATGACAAAGGAGGCAGAAATATACAATGGGGAATAAACAGATTCTTCAATAAGTGGTGCTGGGAAAACTGAACAGCTACATGTAAAAGAATGTTACTAGAAAAATTTCTCACTCCATATACTAAATAAACTTAAAATGGATTAAAGACTTACATGTAAGACCTGAAACCATAAAACTGTTAAGAGAAATCATAGGCAGTATGCTCTTTGACATCAGTCTTAGCAATATTTTTTTTGATATGTCTCCTCAGGCAAGGGAAATAAAAGCAAAATAATCAAATAAGACCACATCAAACTAAAAATCTTTTGCACAGTGACAGAAACTATCAACAAAATGAGAAGACAACCTACTGAATAAGAGAAGATATTTGAAAGCAATATATATGATAAGGGGTTATTACCACAAATATACAAAGAACTCATACAACCCAACATCAAAAAAAAAATCAACCTAAATTTAAAAATGGTCAGAGGGCATGAATAGACATTTTTCCAAAGAAGACATACAGATGACCAAAAGGCACATGAAAAGATGCTCAATATCACTCATCATCAGGGAAATGCAAATCAAAACCATAATGAGATATCACTTCACACCTGTCAGATTGTCTATTATCAGTAAATCAATAAGTAACAAATGCTGGCAAAGATGTGGAGAAAAGGGAAACTGCACTGTGGGTGTGAGGGTAAATTGGGCCAGCCACTCTGGAAAACAGTATGGAGGTTCCTCAAGAAATTAAAAATAAAACTACCATACAATTCAGCAATACAACTTTTGGGTATTCATACAAATAAAACAAAAACACTAACTCAAAATGATATATGCACCCCTATGTTCATTGCAGCATTAATTATAATAGAAAGACATAGAAGCAACCTAAGTGTTCAACACATGAATGGGTTAAGAAGGTGTGATGCATATATATAAAATGCAATATTATTCAGTCATAAAAATGAATGTAACCTTGCTATGTGCAAAAACATGATGAACCTAGAGGGCAAGAAAAAAGTAGTCAGACAGAGAATAACAAATGTCATATAATTATACTTATATGTGGAATCTAAAAATAAAATAAAATAAATAAACAAAACAAAACATAAACTGACTCACAGATACAGAGAATAAACTGGTGATTGCCAGAGGGGAGGTGGGTATGGGGATGAGTGAAATAGGTGAGGGAAATTAAGAGCTACAGGTTTCCAGTTATAAAATAAATAAGCCATGGAGATGTAATGTACAGCATGGGAATATAGTCAACAATATTGTAACAAACTTGCATGGTGACAGATGAAAACTAGACTTATCCTGGTCTTCATTTTGTAATGTATAAAATATTAAATCACTGTTGTACACCTAAAACTAATACAATATTGTAAGTCAATTATACTTCAATAAAAATATTTAGTAAAAACTTTAAAAACAAGTTTTAAATGGATTTTTAAATAAAATAACATAACTGATGTACATTTATATACTTTATTAATTCAGAGTCAGTACTTATAGAGAGCACAATAAATATGTTATTCCAATTTTGCAGATGGGGATCGTGAATATATAATAAATTTAAAATTTTACAAGATTATATGAGGTCTACAATAAAATATATTTGAAAAAGAGTTGATATATACATTAAATTTTAAATTGCAATTTGACATCCACGAAGATAACTCTTTTATTTCTAATTTATTTATTTTTTAATTTTATTTTTTTTGTCCAAATTATTATCTTTCATTTTTTTAACATCTTTATTGGAGCATAATTGCTTTACAATGGTGTGTTAGTTTCTGCTTTATAAGAAAGTGAATCAGTTATACATATATATATGTGCCCAAATCTCTTCCCTCTTGCATCTCCCTCCCTCCCACCCTCCCTATCCCAGCTGTCTACGTGGTCACAAAGCACCGAGCTGATCTCCCTGTACTATGTGGCTGCTTCCCACTAGCTATGTATTTTACATTTGGTAGTGTATATATGTCCATGCCACTCTCTCACTTTGTCACAGCTCACCTTCCCCTTCCCCATATCCTGAAGTCCATTCTCTAGTAAGTCTGTGTCTTTATTCCCGTCTTACCCCTAGGTTCTTCATGACATATTTTTTCTTAGATTCTATATATATGTGTTAGCATATGGTATTTGTCTTTCTCTTTCTGACTTACTTCACTCTGTATGACAAACTCTAGGTCCATCCACCTCACTACAAATAACTCAATTTCGTTTCTTTTTATGGTTGAGTAATATTCCATTATATATATATGTGCCATATCTTCTTTATCCATTCATCCAGTGATGGACACTTAGGTTGCTAAAACCTATTGTCTATTGTAAATAGAGCTGCAATGAACATTTTGGTACATGACTATTTTTGAATTATGGTTTTCTCAGGGTATATGCCCAGTAGGGGGATTGCTGGATTGTATGGTAGTTCAATTTGTAGTGTTTTAATGAACCTCTATACTGTTCTCCATAGTGGCTGTATCAATTTACATTCCCACCAACAGTGCAAGAGTGTTCCCTTTTCTCCACACCCTCTCCAGCATTTATTGTTTCTAGATTTTTTGATGATGGCCATTCTGACTGGTGTGAGATGATATCTCATTGTAGTTTTGATTTGCATTTCTCTAATGATTAATGATGTTGAGCATTCTTTCATGTGTTTGTTGGCAATCTGCATATCTTCTTTAAAAAAATGGCTGCTTAAGTCTTGTGCCCAGTTTTGGATTGGGTTGTTTGTTTTTGTGTTATTCAGCTGCATGATCTTCTTGTAAATCTTGAAGAGTAACCTTTGTCAGCTGCTTCATTTGCAAATACTTTCTCCCATTCTGAGGGTTTTCTTTTGGTCTAATTTATAGTTTCCTTCGCTGTGCAAAAGCTATGAAGTTTCATTAGGTCCCATTTGTTTATTTTTGCTTTTATTTCCATTTCTCTAGGAGGTGGGTCAAAAAGGATCTTGCTGTGATTTATGTCATAGACTGTTCTGCCTATGTTTTCCTCTAAGAGTTTGATAGTTTCTGGCCTTACATTTAGGTCTTTAATCCATTTTGAACTTATTTTTGTGTATGGTGTTAGGGAGTGATCTAATCTTATACTTTTACATGTACCTGTCCAGTTTTCCCAGAACCACTTATTGAAGAGGCTGTCTTTTCTCCACTGTATAATCTTGACTCCTTTATCAAAGATAAGGTGACCATATGTGTGTGGGTTTATCTCTGGTCTTTCTATCCTGTTCCAGTGACCTATATTTCTGTTTTTGTGCCTGTACCATACTGTCTTGATTACTGTAGCTTTGTAGTATAGTCTGAAGTCAGGGAGCCTGATTCCTCCAGCTCCGCTTTTCGTTCTCAAGATTGATTTGGCTCTTCAGGGTCTTTTGTGTTTCCATACAAATTGTGAAATTTTTTTCTATGGTTCTGTGAAAAATGCCAGTGGTAGTTTGATCGGGATTGCATTGAATCTGTAGATTGCTTTGAGTAGTAGAGTCATTTTTACAATGTTGATTCTTCTAATCCAACAACATGGTATATCTCTCCAGCTATCTGTATCATCTTTAACTTCTTTCATCAGTGTCTTATAATTTTCTGCATACAGGTCTTTTGTCTCCTTAGGTAGATTTATTCCTAGATATTTTATTCTTTTTGTTGCAGTGGTAAATGGGAGTGTTTTCTTGATTTCGCTTTCAGATTTTTCATCATTTGTGTATAAGAATGCCAGAGATTTCTTTACATTAATTTTGTATCCTGCTACAAGGATACAAAAGAACCAAATTCATTGATTAGTCCTAAGAGTTTTCTGGTAGCATCTTTAGGATTCTCTATGTACAGTATCATGTAATCTGCAAACAGTGACAACTTTACTTCTTTTCCGATTTGGATTCCTTTTATTTCCTTTTCTTCTCTGATTACTGTGGCTAAGCCTTCCAAAACTATGTTGAATAATAGTGGTGAGAGTGGGCAACCTTGTCTTGTTCCTGATCTTAGTGGAAATGGTTTCAGTTTTACACCATTGAGGATGATGTTGTCTGTGGATTTATCATATATGGACTTGATTATGTTGAGGAAAGTTCGGTCTATGCCTACTTCCTTCAGGGTTTTTCTCATAAATAGGTGATGAATTTTGTTGAAAGTTTCCTCTGCATCTATTGAAATGATCATATGGTTTTTCTCCTTCAATTTGTTAATATGGTGTATCATGTTCATTGATTTGCGTATTGAAGAATCCTTGCATTCCTGGGATAAACCGCACGTGATTATGTTGTATGATCCTTTTAATGTGCTGTTGGATTCTGTTTGCAAGTATTTTGTTGAGGATTTTTGAGTCTACTCATCAGTGATATTGGCCTCTAGTTTTCTTTCTTTGTGACATCTTTGCCTGGGGTTGGTGTCAGGGTGATAGTGGCCTTGTAGAATGAGTTTGGGAGTGTTCCTCCCTCTGCTATATATTGGAAGAGTTTGAGAAGGATAGGTGTTAACTCTTCTCTAAATGTTTGATAGAATTTGCCTGTGAAGCCATCTGGTCCTGGGCTTTGTTTGTTGGAAGATGTTTAATCAGAGTTTCAATTTCAGTGCTTGTGATTGGTCTGTTCATACTTTCTATTTCTTCCTGGTTCAGTCTCAGCAGGTTGTGCATTTCTAAGAATTTGTCCGGGGGGGACCTTGAAGATGGCGGAAGAGTAAGACGCGGAGATCGCCTTCCTCCCCACGGATACACCAGAAATACATCCACACGTGGAACAACTCCTACAGAACTCCTACTGAAGGCTGGCAGAAGACCTCAGACCTCCCAAAAGGCAAGAAACTCCCCACATACCTGGGTAGGGCAAAAGAAAAAACAGAGACAAAAGAATAAGGACGGCACCTGCACCAGTGGGAGGGAGCTGTGAAGGAGGAAAAGTTTCCACACACTAGGAAGCCCCTCCGCGGGCGGAGACTGCGGGAGACTGAGGGGGGAGATTCGGGACCGCGGAGTAGTACACAGCGACGGGTGCGGAGGGCAAAGCGGGGAGATTCCTGCACAGACGATCGGTGCCGACCAGCACTCACCAACCCGAGAGGCTTGTCTGCTCACCCGCTGGGGCGGGCGGGGCTGCGAGCTGAGGCTCGGGTTTTGGTTTTGGACGGAGCTCAGGGAGAGGACTGGGGTTGGCGGCTTGAACATAGCCTGAAGGGGTTAGTGCACCACGACTAGCCGGGAGGGAGTTCGGGGAAAAGCCTGCACCTGCCGAAGAGGCAAGAGACTTTTTCTTCCCTCTTTGTTTCCTGGTGCGCGAGGAGAGGGGTTTAAGAGCGCTGCTTAAAGGATCTCCAGAGACGGGCACGAGCCGCGGCTAAAAGCGCGAACCCCAGAGACGGGCGCGAGACGCGGCTAAAAGCGCGAACCCCAGAGACGGGCGCGAGCCGCGGCTGAAAGCGCAAACCCCAGAGACGGGCGCGAGCCGCGGCTAAAACCGCGGACCCCAGAGCCGGGCGGGAGACGCTAAGGCTGCTGCTGCCGCCACCAAGGGGCCTGTGTGCGAGCACAGGTCACTCTCCACACCCCTCTTCCGCGGAGCCTGTGCAGCCCGCCACTGCCAGGTTCCCGGGATCCAGGGACAACTTCCCTGGGACAACGCACGGCGCCTCAGGCTGGTGCAACGTCACGCCGGCCTCTGCCGCAGCGTCACGCTGCCTCTACCGCCGCAGGCCCGCCCCGCACGCAGTGCCCCTCCTTCCCCCATCCCCCAACCCCCGGCCTGAGTGAGCCGGAGGCCCCGAATCAGCGGCTCCTTTAACCCCGTCCTGTCTGAGCGAAAAAACAGACGCCCTCCAGCGACCTACACGCAGAGGCAGGGCCAAATCCAAAGCTGAGCTCCTGTGAGCTGTGAGAACAAAGAAGAGAAAGGGAAATCTCTCCCAGCAGCCACAGAAGTAGCGGATTAAAGCTCCACAATCAACTTGATATACCCTGCATCTGTGGAATACCTGAAGAGACAAGGAATGATCCCAAATTGAAGAGGGGGAATTTAGGAGCGAGATCTATGATTTTTTTTCCCTTTTCCTCTTTTTGTGAATGTGTACGTGTATGCTTCTGTGTGAGATCTTGTCTGTATACTCTTGCTTCCACCATTTGTCCTAGGGCTCTATCCGTCCATGATTTTTTTTTAAAAATTCTTTTTCTTAATAATTAAGTTTAATTGTAATAACTTTATTATACTTTACCTTCGTTCTTTCTTTCTTTCCTTCCTTCCTTCCCTCCTTTAGACAACGAATCACCCCAAATTGAGGAGGTGGTCTCTGGGAGCAGGATTTATGATTTTTCCCCCTTTACCTCTTTTTGTGAAGGTGTATGTGTATGCTTCTGTGTAAGATTTTCTCTGTATAGCTTTGCTTCCAACATTTGTCCTAAGGTTCTATCCGTCCCTTTTTTTTTTCTAAATATTTTTTAATTCAATAACTATATTATACTTTATTTTATTTTTACTGTATCATCTTTCTGTCTTTTTTCCTTCTTTCCCTCCTTCCTTCATTCCTCCCTCCCTCCCTCCCTCCCTCCTTTCTTTCCTTCTTTGCTTCTTTCTTCCTTCCTTCCTTTCCTCCTTTCCTTCTTTCTTTACTCATACTTCTACTAATTCTCTCTACTTTTTCTCCCTTTTATTCTGAGCCGTGTGGATGAAAGGCTCTTGGTGCTCCAGCCAGGAGTCAGGGCTCTGCCTCTGAGGTAGGAGAGCCAACTTCAGGACACTGGTCTACAAGAGACCTCCCAGCTCCACATAATATTAAACGGTGGAAATATCCCAGAGACCTCCATCTTAACACCAGCACCCAGCTTCACTCAACGACCAGCAAGCCACAGTGCTGGACAACCTATGCCAAACAACTAGCAAAACAGGAACACAACCCCACCCATTAGCAGAGAGGCTGCCTAAAATCATAATAAGGCCACAGACACCCCAAAACACACCACCAGACGTGAACCTGCCCACTAGAGAGACAAGATCCAGCCTCATCCAGCACAACACAGGCACTAGTCCCCTCCACCAGGAAGCCTACACAACCCACTGAAACAACCTTAGCCACTGGAGACAGACATCAAAAACAACGGGTACTACAAAAGTGCAGCCTTCAAAAAGGAGACCCCAAACACAGTAAGATAAGCAAAATGAGAAGACCGAAAAACACACAGCAGATGAAGGAGCAAGATAAAAACCCACCAGACCTAACAAATGAAGAGGAAATAGGCAATCTACCTGAAAAAGAATTCAGAATAATGATAGTAAGGATGATCCGAAATCTTGGAAGTAGAATGGCCAAAATGCAAGAAACAGTTAACAAGGACCTACAAGAACTAAAGATGAAAAAGCAACGATGAACAATGCAATAAATGAAATTAAAACCACTCTAGATAGGATCAATAGCAGAATAACTGAGGCAGAAGAACGGATAAGTGACCTGGAAGATAAAGTAGTGGAAATAACTACTGCAGAGCAGAATAAAGAAAAAAGAATGAAAAGAACTGAGGACAGTCTCAGAGACCTCTGGGACAACATGAAACGCACCAACATTCGAATTATAGGGGTTCCAGAAGAAGAAGAAAGAAAGAAAGGGACTGAGAAAATATTTGAAGAGATTATAGTTGAAAACTTCCCTAATATGGGAAAGGAAATAGTTATTCAAGTCCAGGAAGCACAGAGAGTCCCATACAGGATAAATACAAGGAGAAACACGCCAAGACACATATTAATCAAACTGTCAAAAATTAAATACAAAGAAAGCATATTAAAAGCAACAAGGGAAAAACAACAAATAACACACAAGGGAATCCCCATAAGGTTAACAGCTGATCTCTCAGCAGAAACCCTACAAGCCAGAAGGGAGTGGCAGGACATACTGAAAGTGATGAAGGAGAAAAGCCTGCAACCAAGACTACTCTACCCAGCAAGGATCTCATTCACATTTGATGGAGAAATTAAAACCTTTACAGACAAGCAAAAGCTGAGAGAGTTCAGCACCACCAAACCAGCTTTACAACAAATGCTAAAGGAACTTCTCTAGACACGAAACACAAGAGAAGGAAACGACCTATAGTAGCGAACCCAAAACAATATATAAAATGGAAATAGGAACATACATATCGATAATTACCTTAAATGTAAATGGACTAAATGCTCCCACCAAAAGACACAGATTGGCTGAATGGATACAAAAACAAGACCCTTATATATGCTGTCTACAAGAGACCCACTTCAGAACTAGAGACACATACAGACTGAAAGTAAGGGGATGGAAAAAGATATTCCATGCAAATGGAAACCAAAAGAAAGCTGGAGTAGCAATTCTCATATCAGACAAAATAGACTTTAAAATAAGGACTATTAAAAGGGACAAAGAAGGACACTACATAATGATCAAGGGATCAATCCAAGAAGAAGATATAACAATTGTAAATATTTATGCACCCAACATAGGAGCACCTCAATACATAAGGCAAATATTAACAGTCATAAAAGGGGAGATCGACAGTAACACATTCATAGTAGGGGACGTTAACACCCCACTTTCACCCATGGACAGATCATCCAAAATGAAAATAAATAAGGAAACACAAGCTTTAAATGACACATTAAACAAGATGGACTTAATTGATATTTATAGGACACTCCATCCAAAAACAACAGAATACACATTTTTCTCAAGTGCTCATGGAACATTCTCCAGGATAGATCATATCTTGGGTCACAAATCAAGCCTTGGTAAATTTAAGAAAACTGAAATTGTATCAAGTATCTTTTCTGACCACAACGCCATGAGACTAGATATCAATTAAAGGAAAAGATCTGTAAAAAATACAAACACATGGAGGCTAAACAATACACTACTTAATAATGAAGTGATCACTGAAGAAATCAAAGAGGAAATAAAAAAATACCTAGAAACAAATGACAATGGAGACACAACGACCCAAAACCTATGGGATGCAGCAAAAGCAGTTCTAAGGGGGAAGTTTATAGCAATACAAGCCCACCTTAAGAAGCAGGAAACATCTCGAATAAACAACCTAACCTTGCACCTCAAGCAATTAGAGAAAGAAGAACAAAAAAAAAACCCAAAGCTAGCAGAAGGAAAGAAATCATAAAAATCAGATCAGAAATAAATGAAAAAGAAATGAAGGAGATGATAGCAAAGATCAATAAAACTAAAAGCTGGTTCTTTGAGAAGATAAACAAAATAGATAAACCGCTAGCCAGACTCATCAAGAAAAAAAGGGAGAAGACTCAAATCAATAGAATTAGAAATGAAAAAGGAGAAGTAACAACTGACACTGCAGAAATAAAAAAAATCATGAGAGATTACTACAAGCAACTCTATGCCAATAAAATGGACAATCTGGAAGAAATGGACAAATTCTTAGAAATGCACAACCTGCCAAGACTGAATCAGGAAGAAATAGAAAATATGAACAGACCAATCACAAGCACTGAAATTGAAACTGTGATTAAAAACCTTCCAACAAACAAAAGCCCAGGACCAGATGGCTTCACAGGTGAATTCTATCAAACGTTTAGAGAAGACCTAACACCTATCCTTCTCGAACTCTTTCAAAATATAGCAGAGGGAGGAACACTCCCAAATTCCTTCTACGAGGCCACCATCACCTTGATACCAAAACCAGACAAGGATGTCACAAAGAAAGAAAACTACAGGCCAATATCACTGATGAACATAGATGCAAAAATCCTCAACAAAATACTAGCAAACAGAATCCAACAGCACATTAAAAGGATCATACACCATGATCAAGTGGGGTTTATTCCAGGAATGCAAGGATTCTTCAATATACGCAAATCTATCAATGTGATAAACCATATTAACAAATTGAAGGAGAAAAACCATATGATCATCTCAATAGATGCAGAGAAAGCTTTCGACAAAATTCAACACCCATTTATGATAAAAACCCTCCAGAAAGTAGGCATAGAGGGAACTTTCCTCAACATAATAAAGGCCATATATGACAAGCCCACAGCAAACATCATCCTCAATGGTGAAAAACTGAAAGCATTTCCACAAAGATCAGGAACAAGACAAGGTTGCCCACTCTCACCACTCTTATTCAACATAGTTTTGGAAGTTTTAGCCACAGCAATCAGAGAAGAAAAGGAAATAAAAGGAATCCAAATCGGACAAGAAGAAGTAAAGCTGTCACTGTTTGCAGATGACATGATACTATACATAGAGAATCCTAAAGATGCTACCAGAAAACTACTAGAGCTAATCAATGAATTTGGTAAAGTAGCAGGATACAAAATTAATGCACAGAAATCTCTGGCATTCCTATATACTAATGATGAAAAATCTGAAAGTGAAATCAAGAAAACACTCCCATTTACCATTGCAACAAAAAAAATAAAATATCTAGGAATAAACCTACCTAAGGATACGAAAGACCTGTATGCAGAAAATTATAAGACACTGATGAAAGAAATTAAAGATGATACAAATAGATGGAGAGATATACCATGTTCTTGGATGGGAAGAATCAACATTGTGAAAATGACTCTACTACCCAAAGCAATCTACAGATTCAATGCAATCCCTATCAAACTACCACTGGCATTTTTCACAGAACTGGAACAAAAGATTTCACAATTTGTATGGAAACACAAAAGACTCCGAATAGCCAAAGCAATCTTGAGAACGAAAAAAGGAGCTGGAGGAATCAGGCTCCCTGACTTCAGACTATATTACAAAGCAACAGTAATCAAGACAGTGTGGTACTGGCACAAAAACAGAAAGATAGATCAATGGAACAGGATAGAAAGCCCAGAGATAAACCCACGCACATATGGACACCTTATCTTTGATAAAGGAGGCAGGAATGTACAGTGGGGAAAGGACAGCCTCTTCAATAAATGGTGCTGGGAAAACTGGACAGGTACATGTAAAAGTATGAGATTAGATCACTCCCTAACACCATACACAAAAATAAGCTCAAAATGGATTAAAGACCTAAATGTAAGGCCAGAAACTATCAAACTCTTAGAGGAAAACATAGGAAGAACACTCTATGACATAAATCACAGCAAGATCCTTTCTGACCCACCTCCTAGAGTAATGGAAATAAAAACAAAAATAAACAAGTGGGACCTAATGAAACTTCAAAGCTTTTGCACAGCAAAGGAAACCATAACCAAGACCAAAAGACAACCCTCAGAATGGGAGAAAACATTTGCAAATGAAGCAACTGACAAAAGATTAATCTCCAAAATTTACAAGCAGCTCATGCAGCTCAATAACAAAAAAACAAACAACCCCATCCAAAAATGGGCAGAAGACCTAAATAGACATTTCTCCAAAGAAGATATACAGAATGCCAACAAACACATGAAAGAATGCTCAACATCATTAATCATTAGAGAAATGCAAATCAAAACTACAATGAGATATCATCTCACACCAGTCAGAATGGCCATCATCAAAAAATCTATAAACAATAAATGCTGGAGAGGGTGTGGAGAAAAGGGGACACTCTTGCACTGCTGGTGGGAATGTGAAATGGTTCAGCCACTATGGAGAACAGTATGGAGGTTCCTTAAAAAGCTACAAATAGAATTACCATATGACCCAGCAATCCCACTACTGGGCATATACCCTGAGAAAACCAAAATTCAAAAAGAGTCATGTACCAAAATGTTCATTGCAGCTCTATTTACAATAGCCCGGAGATGGAAACAACCTAAGCGCCCATCATCGGATGAATGGATAAAGAAGATGTGGCACATATACACAATGGAATATTACTCAGCCTTAAAAAGAAATGAAATTGAGCTATTTGTAATGAGATGGATAGACCTAGAGTCTGTCATACAGAGTGAAGTAAGTCAGAAAGAAAAAGACAAATACCGTATGCTAACACATATATATGGAATTTAAGGGGAAAAAATGTCATGAAGAACCTAGGGGTAAGACAGGAATAAAGACACAGACCTACTGGAGAACGGACTTGAGGATATGGGGAGGGGGAAGGGTGAGTTTTGACAGGGCGAGAGAGAGTCATGGACATATACACACTAACAAACGTAGTAAGGTAGATAGCTGGGGGGAAGCAGCCGCAAGGCACAGGGATATTAGCTCGGTGCTTTGGGACAGCCTGGAAGGGTGGGATGGGGAGAGTAGGAGGGAGGGAGACGCAAGAGGGAAGACATATGGGAACATATGTATATGTATAACTGATTCACTTTGTTATAAAGCAGAAACTAACACACCATTGTAAAGCAATTATACCCCAATAAAGATGTTTAAAAAATAAATAAATAAATAAATAAATAAAAAATAAATAAATAAATAAAAAGAATTTGTCCGTTTCTTCCAGGTTATCCATTTTATTGGCATAGAGTTGCTTTTAGTAATCTTTCTTGATCTTTTGTATTTCTGCAGTGTCAGTTGTTACTTCCCCATTTCCATTTCTAATTCTATTGATTTGAGTCTTTTCTCTTTTTTTCCTAATGAGTCAGGCTAATGGTTTATCATTTTTGTTTATCTTCTCAAAGAACCAGCTTTTAGTTTTATTGATCTTTGCTATCATTTCCTTCAATTACTTTTCATTTATTTCTGATTTGATCTTTATTGATTTCTCTCCTGCCAAATTTGGGGTTTTTTGTTATTCTTTCTCTAATTGCTTTAGGTGCAGGGTTAGGTTGTTTATTCGGGATGTTTCCTGTTTCTTAAGGTAGGATTCTATGCTATAAACTTCCCTCTTAGAACTGCTTTTGCTGGATCCCATTGGTTTTGGGTGGACATATCTCCATGTCATTTGTTTCTAAGTATTTTTTGATTTCCTCTTTGGTTTATTCAGTGATTACTTGGTTATTATGTAGTGTATTGTTTAGCCTCTATGTGCTTGTAGTTTTTACAGATCTTTTTCTGTAATTGATATCTAGTCTCATAGCATTGTTGTCGGAAAAGATACTTGATACAATTTCAATTTTCTTAAATTTATCAAGGCTTAATTTGTGACCCAAGATATGATCTATCGTGGAGAATGTTCCATAAACACTTGAGAAAATTGTGTAATCTGTTGTTCTTGATTGGAATGACCTATAAATATCAATTAAGTCCATCTTGTTTAATGTATCATTTAAAGCTTGTGTTTCCGTATTTATTTTCATTGTGGATGTCCTGTCCATTGGTGAAAGTCGGGTGTTAAGGTCCCATACTACAAAAGTGTTACCGTCAATTTTCCATTTTATGGCCGTGTGTATTTGCCTTATGTATTGAGGCTTTCCTATGTTGGGTGCATAAATATTTACAATTGTTGTATCTTCTTCTTGGATCGATCCCTTGATCATTATGTAGTGTCTCTTGTAATAGTCTTTATTTTAAAGTCTATTGTGTCTAATATGAGAATAGCTACTCAGGCTTCCTTTTGATTTCCATTTGCATGGAATATCTTTTTCCATCCCCCCACTTTCAGTCTGTATGTGTCCCTAGGTCTGAAGTGGGTCTCTTGTAGACAGCATATATATGGGTCTTGTTTTTGTATCCATTCAGCCAGTCTGTGTCTTTTTGTGGGAGTATTTAATCCATTTACATTTAAGGAAATTATCAATATGTATGTCCTATTCCCATTTTCTTAATTGTTTTGGGTTTGTTATTGTAGGTCTTTTCCTTCTCTTGTGTTTCTTGCCTAGAGAATTCCTTTAGCGTTTGTTGTAAAGCTGGTTTGGTGTGGCTGAACTCTCAGCTTTTGTCTGTAAAGGTTTTAATTTCTCCATCAAATCTGAATGAGATCCTTGCTAGGTAGAGTAATCTTGGTTGAAGGATTTTCTCCTTCATCACTTTAAATATGTCCTGCCACTCCCTTCTGGCTTGCAGAGTTTCTGCTGAAAGATCAGCTGTTAACCTTATGGGGATTTCCTTGTGTGTTATTTGTTGTTTTTCCCTTGTTGCTTTTAATATGTTTTCTTTGTATTTAATTCTTGACAGTTTGATTAATATGTGTCTTGGCGTATTTCTCCTTGGATTTATCCTGTATGGGACTCTCTGTGCTTCCTGACTTGATTAACTATTTTCATTCCCATATTAGAGAAGTTTTCAACTATAATCTCTTCAAATATTTTCTCAGTCCCTTTCTTTTTCTCTTCTTCTTCTGGAACCCCTATAATTTGAATGTTGGTGCGTTTAATGTTGTCGCTGAAGTCTCTGAGACTGTCCTCATTTCTTTTCATTCTTTTTTCTTTATTCTGCTCTGCAGTAGTTATTTCCACTATTTTATCTTCCAGGTCACTTATCCGTTCTTCTGCCTCAGTTATTCTGCTATTGATCCCATCTAGGGTATTTTCAATTTCATTAATTGTGTTGTTCATCATTGTTTGTTTCATCTTTAGTTCTTCTAGGTCCTTGTTAAATGTTTCTTGCATTTTCTCTATTCTATTTCCAAGATTTTGGATCATCTTTAGTATCATTATTCTGAATTCTTATTCAGGTAGACTGCCTATTTCCTCTTCATTTGTTAGGTGTGGTGGGTTTTTATCTTGCTCCTTCATCTGCTGTGTGTTTTTCTGTCTTCTCATTTTGCTTATCTTACTGTGTTTGGGGTCTCCTTTCTGCAGGCTGCAGGTTCGTATTTCCCGTTGTTTTTGGTGTCTGTCCCTAGTGGCTAAGGTTGGTTCAGTGTGTTGTGTAGGCTTCCTGGTGGAGGGGACTAGTGCCTGTATTCTTGTGGATGAGGCTGGATCTTGTCTTTCTGGTGGGCAGGTCCATGTCTCGTGGTGTGTTTTGGGGTGTCTGTGAACTTATGATTTTAGGCAGCCTCTCTGCTAATGGGTAGGGTTGTGTTCCTGTTTTGCTAGTTGTTTGGCAGAGGGTATCCAGCCCTGTAGCTTGCTGGTCATTGAGTGAAGCTGGGTGCTGGCATTGAGATTGACATCTCTGGGAGATTTTCGCCCTTTGATATTATGTCGAGCTGGGAGGTCTCCTGTGGACCAGTGTCCTGAAGTTGTCTCTCCCACCTCAGAGGCACAGCACTGACTCCTGGCTGCAGCACCAAGAGCATTTCATCCACATGGCTCAGAATAAAAGGGAGAAAAAGTAGAAAGAAAGGATTAGTAGAAGTAGAAAGATAGAAAAGAAGGAGGCAGTGGGGAAGGGAGGGAGTGAGTGAGGGAGGGAGAGAGGGAGGAAGGAAGGAAGGAGGGAAGGAAGGAAAAAAGGAAGAAAGAAGGTAAAGTAAAATAAAATAAGATAAATATAATAAAATTATTAAAATAAAATAGCAATTATTAAGAGAAAAACAAAACAAAAAACAACAGATGGATAGAGCCCTAGGACAAATGATGGAAGCAAAGCTATACAGACAAAATCTCACATACAATCATACACATACACACTCACAAAAAGAGGAAAAGTGGAAAAAATCATAAATCTTGCTCTCAAAGTCCACTTCCTCAATTTGTGATGATTCGTTGTCTAAAGGAGGGAAGGAAGGAAAGAAAGAACGAAGATAAAGTAAAATAAAATAAAGTTATTAAAATAAAAAGTAATTATTAAGAAAAAATTATAAAAAAACTGACAGGTAGAAGCCTCGGACAAATGGTGGAAACAAAGCTATTCAGACAAAATCTCACACGGAAACATACACATACACACTCACAAAAAAAGGAAAAGGGGAAAAATTCATAAATCTTGCTCTCAAAGTCCACCTCCTTAATTTGCAATGATTCATTGTCTATTCATGTATTCCACAGATGCAGGGTACATCAAATTGATTGTGGAGCTTTAATCTGCTACTTCTGAGGCTGCTGGGAGAGATTTCCCTTTCTCTTCTTTGTTCTCACAGCTCCCAGGGGCTCTGCTTTGTGTTTGGCCCTGCCTTTGCATGTAGGTCGCCGGAGGGCATCTGTTCTTTGCTCAGACAGGACAGGGTTGAAGGAGCAGCTGCTTCGGGGACCCTGGCTCACTCAGGGTGGGGGGAGGGAAGGGCATGGAGTGCAGGGTGAGCCTGCGGTGGCAGAGGCCTGCGTGCCGTTTCACCAGCCTGAGGCCTGCCGTGCGTTCTCCCAGGGAAGTTGTCCTTGGATCCTGGGACCTGGCAGTGGCAGGCTGCACAGGCTCCCCAGAAGAGAGGTGTGGATAGTGACCTGTGCTCGCACACAGGTTTCTTGGTGGTGGCAGCAGCAGCCTTAGCGTCTCATGCCCGTCTCTGGGTTCTGCGTTTTTATCTGCGGCTCACGCCCTTCTCTGGAGCTCCTTTAAGCAGCGCTCTTAATCCCCTCTCCTCGCACACCAGGAAACAAAGAGGGAAGAAAAAGTCTCTTGCCTCTTCGGCAGCTCCAGACCTTTTCCCAGACTCCCTCCTGGCTAGCTGTGGTGCACTATCCCCTTCAGGTTGTGTTCACGCAGCCAACCCCAGTCCTCTCCGTGGGCTCCCACTGAAGCCCAAGCCTCAGCTCCCAGCCCCACCCACCCCGGCGGGTGAGCAGACAAGCCCCTCGGGCTGGTGAGTGCTGGTCGGCATCGATCCTCTGTGCGGGAATCTCTCCGCTTTGCCCTCCACACCCTGTTGCTGTGCTCTCCTCCACGGCTCCATAGCTCCCCCCTCCACCACCTGCAGTCACCGCCCACGAAGTGGCTTCCTTGTGTGTGGAAACCTTTCCTCCTTCACCGCTCCCTCCCACTGGTGCAGGTCCCGTCCCTATTCTTTTGTCTCTGTTTTTTCTTTTTTCTTTTGCCCTACCCAAGTACGTGGGGAGTTTCTTGCCTTTTGGGAGGTCTTAGGTCTTCTGCCAGCATTCAGTAGGTGTTCTGTAGGAGTTGTTCCATGTGTGTTTTTGGTGTATTTGTGGGGAGGTAGGTGATCTCTGCGTCTTACTCTTCCTCCATCTTCCCCTCCGACTATTATCTTGTTTATCACTGTTTGTGTGCTCTTTAGTTCTTCTTGGTCCTTTTTAAAGGTTTCTTGTAGTTTCTCCATTCTATTTCCAAGATTTTGGATCATCTTTTCTGTCATTGCTCTGAATTCTTTTTCAGGTAGACTGCCTATCTCTTCTTCATTTGTTTGGTCTTGTGAGATTTTACCTTGCTCCTTCATCTGCTACATTTTTCTCTGTCTTCTCATGTTGTTTAACTTACTGTGTTTGTGTTCTTTCCACAGGCTGCAGGGTTGTCATTCCTCTTACTTCTGTTGTCTGTTCTCAGTGGGTGAGGTTGGTCCAGTGGCTTATGTAGGCTTCCTGGTGGGGGGTACTTGTGGGTACCTTCTGGGGGGTGGAGCTGAATCTTGTCCCTCTAATGGGCAGGACTGTGTCCTGTGGTGTGGTTTGGGGTGTTTGTGAGCTTAGCATGACTTTAGGCAGTCTGTCTACTAATGGATGGGGTTGTGTTCCTGTCTTGCTAGTTGTTTGGCATAGGGCTTCCAGCACTGGAGCTTGCTGTCTGCTGGGTGGAGCCAGGTCTTAGTGTTGAGATGGAGACCCCTGGGAGAGCTCTCACCAATTAATATTCCATGGGACCAGGAGTTCTCTCATGGTCCAATGTCCTGGACTTGGCTCTCCCACCTCAGAGGCTCAGGCCTGACCCCCTGCAGGAGCACTAAGAGTTAGCAAGCTGTATGGTGCAGAAGAAAAGGAAAAAGAAAAACAAAGAAACAAACAAAACACACAAACAGACAAAACCCCAAGACAACTGGTAAAAGCAAAACTAAACAGACAAAATCACACAAAGAAACTAACACACACACACTCACAAAAAGAAAAGAGAAAACAAAGATGAGAGCAACCAAACCAATTTAGAAAACCCAAAAAGAAAACAAACACTAAAAACTAAACTAAAAAAACCATAAAATCAGAAACAAATCAAATGCAGAAAGCAGACTAAAGAAAGGCAATGAAAGCATAAAACAAACACACAAAAATGATCAAAAACATGTAAAGACAAAAGAAAGATGAAAACCAAAAGGAAAATATATGAAACAACAAGGTAGTAAAGTAAAAATAGAAAAATATAAAATATAGTTAAAAATAAAATGAAAACAAAACAAAAGAAAAAAACAAACACAAGGAAAAAACACAATATAACAAAAAAGTACAGTACAAGCTGGAAAAAATAATAAATAAAACTATAAAGATAGTAAAATAAAAGCATAAAAAAGAAAAGAAGTAAATAAAAAATTAAAATTAAAAGAATAATTAAAAAAAGAACAACAGAACAAAACAAAACAAAAAAAAGAAGTAGTAATATTTTCCTGTGGCCTTAGCTATCAGTGCCCTTGCCCCACATTGAGCCACAGCCAATCTCTGCGTACCCAGGAAGTCCTCCAATACTTCTAGGTCAGTCTCTGGACCTGCTGTGGACACTGTGGGGCCATCTCAGACTCTGATCTGGCCTTACTCCCTCATGTACTTGCTCCCAAAGTCCACAGTTTTCCCCAAAGTCCACAGCCTCAATTGTGGGAATACTCATAGTCTATTCAGGTATTCCACAGACACAGGGTTTACCAAGCCGATTGTGGGTATTTAATCTGCTGCTCCTGCAGCTGCATGGAAAGATTTCCCTCTCTCTTCTTTGGTCTCACAGCCCCTGGGGTTCAGCTTTGTTTCTGGCCTCACCTCTGCATGTGGGCTCCCCTCAGGCGTCTGGTCCTGACCCAGGCAAGAGGGGGCAAAAGCAGTGGCTGATTAGGGCTCATTTGCTCACTCAGACTGGGGGAGGAAGGGATATGGCGGTCACAATTGGGATGTGTGGGGAGTGCCTGCAGCGGCTGAGGCCGGTGTGAAGTTGCAACAGCCTGAGGCATACCATGCATTCTACTGGGAAAGTTGGCCTCAGACTGTGGGACCCTCAGGAGTGGCAGGCTGCACAGGCTACCAGGAAGTTGTGGACAGTGACCTGCCTTGAACACAGAACTCTTGGTGGCAGCGGTGACGCTCTCTGGGGTCTGAGATAACAGTCACTGCTCACACTAGTTCTTCTAGGTGTTGCTGCCCCTGGAACACCCCACAACAAAGGTCTACTGCTTCTCCAACAGGCCCATGTTTTTCCCAGACTCCTTCCTGGCTAGCTGTGTCACACTAACACCCCCCAGGCTGTCCTCATGCAGCCAACCCCAGTCCTCTCACTGGGGTCTGACCTCCAAAACCCAAGCCTCAGCACCCAGCCCTTACCAGCCCTAGCAGGCAAGCAGACAAGCATCTCAGGTTGATGAGTGCTGGTTGGCACCGATCCTCCTTGTGGGAGTCTCTCCGCTCTGCCCTCCACACCCTTGTTGCTGCCTTCTTCAAGGCTCTGAAGCTCCCTCCACCCAGTTCCCACCAGTGAGAGGGCTTCCTAGTATGTGGAAACTTCCTCCTTCACAGCTCCCTCCCAGAGGGGCAGGTCCCATCCAGATTCCTTTGTCTCTCTTTTTTTTTTTTTTTTTTGCCTTACCCAGTTATGTGGGGATTTTCTTGCCTTTTTGGAAGTCTGAGGTCAATTCTATAGGTGTTCTGTGGGAGCTGTTCCATATGGAGATTTATTTGTGGGGAGGAAGGTGATCTCCACGTCTTACTCCTCCCCCAGCTTGAAGGTCTCCAAGACATTCCAAATGGCCATGGGAAGGAGTGTAAGGTCCTGGCTCCAGAGTCTGTCACTGTTGGCAGTGGTCAGAACATAGGTGGGATCAGTAGGTGAAACCCACCTGTTTCCATTCTCAATGCCCTCTTGCTGCAAATGCAAAATAGTCTTCCTAGGGGTAGAATACTTGTGCTGTTGCTGGCCAAGAGACGGCTTTTTATCATGCAAAAAGTTTCTGTTGTTATTATTATTTCTGTCTTCTTTTTAGTTTAGCAGTTTATTACAGGCTAGGATAAAGGATACAGATGAACATCCAGTGGAAGAGATGCATAGGGCAAGGTATCAGGGAGGGGAATGGAGCGTCCACGCCCTCTTCAAGCCCAAAACTCTGCCCAAATCTCCATTTGTTCACTGACCTGGAAGTCATTACTTTTTAAATAAGAACCATCAGTGAACCATGAGAGATCAGCATTATCCAAAGGAATTTCCTGCAGATCAACATGAGGAGTCAGGAGATGATTTGTGTTAAGCAGTTGTAAGAGAGAAGCAGATGGAGGGGAGAAGTGTAGCCTAGTTAAGGTTATTTCAACATGAGTTATGTGAGGAGCAGTTAATAAAAGAACTTGACAGGAAGTGAAGTGGCTGACTGAGATATGTTAAATGTGATAAGAATTCAGGAGCACTTCTACTGTATGAGGAATAAAAATGCTTAAGATAATCCTGCATGAGTTTCTCACTGGCCTTAACCAAAAGGACAGTGGCTATAATGGCTCTAAGGCAAAGAGGGTATCCCTCTGTGATAGAGTCCAATTGCTGGCTATAATACTGTATTTTTATACCTGATGGTAGTCCCTGTGTTTTGGGGTGAGTACCCCAAAGGCATTCCCTTCCTTTTTACATATACAAAAGAAAAAGAGGATCTGATAATTGAGATGTCAAGGGAAGCTGGGTTAATCAGACTCCCCTTTAAAGCCCTGAAGGTTTATACTGTCTGCTTCCTCCCAAAAAATTAGGTCCATGTAGTCAATGTTGTCAATGTAGTCAATGTTGTTGTCCATGTAGTCAATGTTGATTAAAACATACAGAAGTCTAGCCATCAGAGAGAAATTTAGAATCCAATTTTGGCCATAACCAAAAAAACCTCACAGTTGGCCTCGCAGTTTGGGAAAGTTAGGGCACCATAAAAATCTATCTGAATCTAGGTGTTGCCCTTGTTCTAATATCAAATACCCTAATATTAAACTGGGTTTGGGTAAACTGCAATTTTTCTTTGGCAAACTTATGTCCTTGTAAGGATAAAAGGTTTAGTAAATGGATGCTGCCTTCCTGTGAGAAAGCTTGAGAAGAAGAGCAAGAAGAAAATCATCTACATATTACAACAAAGTAGAACCCCTAGAACTTTATATCATCCAGATCAGCTACAGGATTTGTGAGAAATAGGAAGGACTCAGTAACCCTGAGGCATTACTGTACAGGTGAATTGTTTTTTTTTTTCCAAGTGAAGGCAAAAAATATTGATTGTCTAGCTTCATCAACTGGAATACTAAAGAATGCACTGCATAAATCAATTACAGTAAAGAATTTACTTCTGGTGGGAAAAGATGTTAGTAATGATTGAGAGTTAGAAACAACAAGGTGTTGAGGGATAACAATGGTGCTTATTGCTCAGAGGTCCTAGACAAACCTCTACCTTCAGTCCCTAGATTTTCTCACCAGTAAAATGGGAGTATTACAGAGACTAGTACAAGGGATAATGAGGCTTTGAATCTTATTCTATTATGGGCTGAATGCCTTGAAGGGCTTCTTTACTTATAGAATATTGATTAATTCTGGGAAGAGGTTTCAAACCCTCAAGGTATCTATGTGAATCTTGATTGGAGATGTGCTAGGAGTTTTGCCAACATCATTTGGAGATTTTGCCCATAAGGAAAGTGGTAGCTGATTCAATAGGGACAAATGATCAATATTTCCAGAATCAGCTCTAGTACCATCAGAAATGGAGCAAATAAAAGTTGTCAAAGGTTAATTCACTTGGTTTGTTTATTTGATGACTACTGTCCATTTTCAGAATTAGTTCTCCCTTTTGGGAGAAAGAAACTCTGGCGTGATATCTCTCTAAGACATCTCAGTGTAATAAATGGATAAGGGTAGAGGAACTAAGGAGAAAATGGTGGTCTCTCTCAAAGGGTCTAAACAAAAGGGAATGGGTTCAGAGACAGAAACCACTTGAGGTTAATTTGAGATCCCCACTATTTAAACTGTTTTATATTCCAAGTCAGGAACCACTTTATAGTGGTGGGGTTGAGCAAGAATAGTGCAACTCCAAAATCAGTTAGGATTGGAAGAGATTTATTTCCAATATGGAGAAATGTTTCTCCAAGCTGATTAAGAGTGAAAATTGGGAAGAGCCCCTGTAGTTCCTCAGAGCCCAGTAATTAAAATTGGAAGGCACTGGAAAGGCTGATTAGAGAGCTGAAAGAACTTGAAGCACTTAAATTTGTAACACTCTCTTTTCCAGTATCTTGGATCTTTGCAATAAAAGCAGAAATTAGGAAGGGTTTGGATTTGTCTAGGGACATCGATTTGCTGGAATTGAAGATTAAGAATTTTAGTGGTCTTGATTTTAGATAACTTATGTAGAGTGTGAGAGAGCTGGTTTGCCAGATTAAATCTGGAATGTACCTAGTTTCCCATTTCATCCTGGCCCTTTTTACTAGAAGGGAAAGGCCCGTCAATTAACAGAGTTAAAAGTTACTCAGGTGGAATCAACATCTGAAGAAGACGAAAATTTAATTTTAAAATAATCTGAAATTGATTGTAATAGTCATGAACAGATTCAGCAGATTTTTGTGTGCAAGACTGAATTATGTTCAAATCAACAGGCTTTGGAAAAGCCCTAAGAATTGCTCAACAATGTCACCTAGCAATTGCCTAAGCCTGATCATATATTATCAGGCTGGTCTCCCAGTTGTAATTCATCCAATATTGGGCTTGGCCTTCACTAACATGCATATGAACTAACTTATATGAGTCAAGTAAACCAGGCTCATAAGTCTAAATATTGAATTCCGCAGAAAATCTGTGAGGATATTTGGTTACTGTTTTTTGTTTCTTGTTTTTTTTTTTTTTTTTTTTTGCTTTTGATGTCTCAGATGTTTATATTGTTTGGAGTTAGATAGTTAGATATATATGAAGCACATGATTCTGAAGTTAGGTAAAACAGTGAAGCTTTGTTTTCACTTGAAGTAAAAAAATAAATGTTATTAGAAAAAATAGAAATTAATATATTTTACCTCTGTTATTTATTTTATACTTTTATTTCAAGAATATATATTTTGAAAAGAATTTTTTTTAATTTTTACCAAATCACACACTGGAGTGATTAGCTGAAGTCACTAAGTTCCAATTAAAATAATTTCATATTCCTAATCAAATATATAATCTTTGTAAACTTTCCTACAAATAAAATTTGTTTTTAAAAAGTTGCTCTCTTTTCATCTTAAATACAGAGAAATAAAAGATCCTTGGTTATTACTGAAGTCTAAAGAAGACTTCATTTCAAATAAAGGATGAAATTAGTTTTGATTTAGAGACAGAAAAGTCTTTTAAGATCTATACTTCAACAAGTTGTTAATCTTGTGCCACTTTTAGCACTTGTCACACATATAAGCAAGGAAATTGACTCTATCTTATTCTAGCTCTGTATTGAGTTAAAAGAAGAGCATGATGTGAAGAAAGAGTAAATTTCATCCTTTCTTTAGTAATGCACATATATTCCCATACATTTCACAATCTAAAGGAGCCTATGAATTCATTCAATAAATACAAAACTATAAATTGTAATTCCAGAAAAGGGAAAGGTTTAAACATTTTTTTCTGATTTCTGATTTTTTGAAACATAAAATCTGATCATTTTATGTTTGAAGGCTGAAAATTAATTTCATACATTTTATTTTTTTAGCGGGAAACTTCTGTATTAGAAATAAATCTAAATGTTACTTTGGAAAAATCTTTGACTATGGCTCACAGTTCACCTTTAGTTCAGGAAATATAAGAAAATAAGGTCTTAGCTTCTGGATCCTCAGAGGCTTAATTTTAAAGGGACATATTCTTATAAGTTCAGAGAAAAACAGACATTTGGCAAGAGAATTAGAATGGGGGAACTGAGGGTATAGAGGTGATGTAGGCAGCATAGAAGGAAAGGAGAAAGATGGCACTGGAGGTGGACCTGAGTATGAGGAGCTGAGGGAGACAGACAAGATGACACCAAGGGTGGAGCCTGAGACAAGGAAGCCAAGGAAGAGGTTCATGAGGCTTTGGAAGCCATTTTAATCTTTCTTTGTTTGCCTCAGTTAATCTTAGAATCTTATTTTGCAGAGAGGCAATTTTAGGCTCCTTGTAATGTATGGAAGCCTCAAAATATAAATTAAAGTAGGCATTCCATTCAGTTTTGGAAATTTTAGAGCTATGGTAGTCCAATTCAGTTTTTTTTTATCATCTTTATTGGAGTATAATTGCTTTACAATGGTGTGTTTGTTTCTGCTTTATAAGAAAGTGAATCAGCTATACATATAAATATATCCCCATTCATTTACATTTCAAAATTGAAATATAGTTGATTTATGTTTCAGGTGTACAGTAAAGTGATTCCGGTTCTTTTTCAGATTCTTTTCCATTATAGGTTTATACAACATATTGAATATCGTTCCCTGTGCTATACAATAGGTCCTTGTTTTTTATCTATTTTATATTTAGTCATGTGTATCTGTTAATCCCAAATTCCTAATTTATCCCTCCCTCCCCTCTTTCCCCTTTGGTAGCCATAAGTTTGTTTTCTATGTCTGTGAGTCTACTTCTCTTTTGTAAATAAGTTCATTTGTATCATTTTCTTAGATTTCACATATAAGTGATATCATATAATATTTGTCTCTCTGGCTCACTTCACTTAGTATGATAGTCTCCAGGTCCATCCATGTTGCTGCAAATGGCATTATTTCATTCTTTTTCTCATGGCTGAGTAATACTCCATTGTATATATGTGCCACATCTTCTTTATCCATTCATCTGTCAATGGACACTTAGGTTGCTTCCATGTCCTGGCTATTGTAAATAGTGCTGCTGTGAACATTGTGGTACATGTACCTTTTTGAATTAGAGTTTTCATCATCTAATGCTATTTATTTAATTTTAATTTTTTTTAAGTTTTCTCCATTGTATCCTCTATTTTCATGTAGTTACCCTATTTCAAATGGAGCCCTTCTATGCGGTGTGTTTTACATTTCCCCAGGTGTGTTTTTTTCCACACACACACACCATATGTTATTTTTACAAGAGATAAATAAACTGACACCAGGCATTGGAAATGGATGACCACAACAGAAGCAACAATGACTGCAATTACCAAACATGAAACACACTCACACTATGTCATAATATTGACATTCACTGTATGTCAATATTATATAAACAGGAATCTTCCACTGTAACAGCTCCTTTACTTTGCAGTGAAAATTGATTTCTATATTTTTTCCCTCTGAGTCTTTGTGGGATTTTTTTTTCAATTCAAACAGAAAGTCACAAAAATTCTAATCATCCTCATCAGTTCACTCAGTCCCATGTAATTTTTTTTAACATCTTTATTGGGGTATAATTGCTTTACAATGGTGTGTTAGTTTCTGCTTTATAACAAAGTGAATCAGTTATACATATACATATGTTCCCATACCTCTTCCCTCTTGCATCTCCCTCCCTCCCACCCTCCCCATCCCACCCCTCCAGGCGGTTACAACGCAGGAGCTGATATCCCTGTGCTATGCGGCTGCTTCCCACTAGATGTCTACCTTAGGTTTGGTAGTGTATATATGTCCATGCCTCTGTCTCGCTTTGTCACAGCTCACCCTTCCCCCTCCCCATATCCTCAAGTTCGTTCTCTAGTAGGACAGTGGCTTTATTCCTGTCTTACACCTAGGTTCTTCATGACATTTTTTTTCTTAAATTGCTTATATATGTGTTAGCATACGGTAGTTGTCTTTCTCTTTCTGACTTACTTCACACTGTATGACAGACTCTAGGTCTATCCACCTCATTACAAATAGCTCAATTTCGTTTCTTTTTATGGCTGAGTAATATTCCATTATATATATGTGTCACATCTTCTTTATCCATTTATCCGAAGATGGGCACTTAGGTTGTTTCCATCTCCGGGCTATTGTAAATAGAGCTGCAATGAACATTTTGGTACATGACTCTTTTTGAATTATGGTTTTCTCAGGGTATATGCCCAGTAGTGGAATTGCTGGGTCGTATGGTAATTCTATTTGTAGTTTTTTAAGGAACCTCCATACTGTTCTCCATAGTGGCTGTACAATTCACATTCCCACCAGCAGTGCAAGAGTGTTCCCTTTTCTCCACACCCTCTCCAGCATTTATTGTTTCTAGATTTTTTGATGATGGCCATTCTGACTGGTGTGAGATGATATCTCATTGTAGTTTTGATTTGCATTTCTCTAATGATTAATGATGTTGAGCATTCTTTCATGTGTTTGTTGGCATTCTGTATATCTTCTTTGGAGAAATGTCTATTTAGGTCTTCTGCCCATTTTTGGATTGGGTTGTTTGTTTTTCTTGTTATTGAGCTGCATGAGCTGCTTGTAAATTTTGCAAATTAATTCTTTGTCAGTTGCTTCATTTGCAAATATTTTCTCCCATTCTGAGGGTTGTCTTTTCGTTTTGTTTATGGTTTCCTTTTCTGTGCAAAAGCTTTGAAGTTTCATTAGTTCCCAGTTGTTTATTTTTGTTTTTATTTCCATTTCTGTAGGAGGTGGGTCAAAAAGGATCTTGCTGCGACTTATGTCATAGAGTGTTCTACCTATGTTTTCCTTTAAGAGTTTGATAATTTCTGGCTTTAAATTTAGCTCTTTAATCCACCTTGAGCTTATTTTTGTGTATGGAGTTACAGAGTGATCTAATCTCATACTTTAACATGTACCTGTCCAGTTTTCTCAGCACCACTTATTGAACAGGCTATCCTTTCTCCACTGTACTTTCCTGCCTCATTTATCAAAAAAAGGTGACCATATGTGCGTGGGCTTATATCTGGGCATTCTATCCTGTTCCATTGATCTATGTCTCTGTTTTTGTGCCAGTACCATACTGTCTTGATTACTGTAGCTTTGTAGTATAGTCTGAAGTCAGGGAGCCTGATTCCTCCAGCTCTGCTTTTCCTTCTCCAGATTGCTTTGGCTATTCGGGGTCTTTTGTGTTTCCATACAAATTGTGAAATTCTTGTTCTAGGTTTGTGGAAAATGCCAGTGGTAGTTTGAAAGGGATTGCATTGAATCTGTAGATTGCTTTGGGTAGTAGAGTCATTTTCAAAATGTTGACTCTTCCAATCCAAGAACAAGGTATATCTCTCCATCTATTTGTATTATCTTTAATTTCTTTCATCAGTGTCTTATAATTTTCTGCATACAGGTCTTTTGTCTCCTTAGGTAGGTTTATTCCTAGATATTTTATTCTTTTTGTTGCAATGGTAAATGGGAGTGTTTTCTTGATTTCACTTTCAGATTTTTTATCATTAGTGTATAGGAATGCCAGAGATTTCTGTGCATTAATTTTGTATCCTGCAACTTTACCAAATTCACTGATTAGCTCTAGTAGTTTTCTGGTAGCATCTTTAGGATTCTCTATGTATAGTATGATGTCATCTGCAAACAGTTACAGCTTTACTTCTTCTTTACCAATTTGGATTCCTTTTATTTCCTTTTCTTCCCTGATTGCTGTGGCTAAAACTTCCAAAATGATGTTGAATAAGAGTGGTGAAAGTGGGCAAGCTTGTCTTCTTCCTGATCTTAGTGGAAATGCTTTCAGTGTTTCACCATTGAAGATGATGTTGACTGGGAATGTCATATATGGACTTTATTATGTTGAGAAAGTTTGCTCTATGCCTACTTTCAGCAGGGCTTTTATCATAAATGGGTGTTGAATTTTGACAAAAGTTTTCTCTACATCTACTGAGATGATCATATGGTTTTTCTCCTTCAATATTTATTATAAATAACAATGGAATTTAGTATACTATTATACCTTCAGACCTACTGTAGAATATGCTGTTCTTTGCTATTCCAATTGTGGAAGGATTCATAGTTTTTCTAACAGGTACAGATCCCTATGCCTGATACTGTGAGGAAATGTTATACTTGGGCTCCACTCTTATCTCTCTAAGGCATTTTTTGGTATTGTCTAAAATGTAAATCCATACTGTCAACCTCCAGCATGATACCAGGCACATAATAGAAATCCAATAAATGTTTCACTGTGAGTGGAGTATAAGTTGATAGAGTATTTTTGAAGGTTGATTAGGCAGAATAGATTGATTGAAAATCTTTCAATATTTTAAGTTTGCATCTCTTTCATTCCAGAAATTCTATGTCTAGAAATTTATATATAGCTATACACATGTATAAAGAGGTTCACATTGCAGCCTATTTGCAACAGAGGACAAAAACAAAAAACAAACAAAAACCGCCAAACTGAAAACAACTACAAGTCCGTCAATATTGGACTGACCATGTAAATTATGTAATGTGACGCAGCTATTAAAGAAAATGGAATAGATGTACGCAAAAACTGACTGGGAAAATCACTATCCAAGACAGATTGTAGACTATGTATAGTATGCTGCTCTTGTATAAAATACGTGATCTCCATTACGTAGAAATACTTACATACAACATACAGCAAGTGTGAATGTCAGCACTTGGGAAATATCTGAAAGAACCACACAAGATACTGGGAGAGTGGGACAACTTTCCACGTCCCACATGATTGGAATTCTGAAGGGTACACACACGAACTAATGGACCTCTGCTACCATCTTCCGGCTAAGGAGGGAATTGCAGACGTCAGAATCCTCTTTACTAATAAGTGTCCCAGGCAGCCTGCTTGAGGACGTCATCTGGAAGGCCGGTGGCGAATGCGCAGTAGAAGGAGGTCCGCGAGTTGCGTGGGCTTGTGCCTAGGCGCTTGTGTTTCGGGGACTTGTGCTGGCACCGGGGGCGCCGGGATGGCGACTTTGGCACTCTTGGCGTTGGGTGGGCGGCATCTTGGGGGTCACGTGAGCCAGTGGCATCATGCCCGCGGGCGCTGGGGTCAGCGTCGCGACTTTTCCGGGGACGTTCGTCGGACAGGACGGATGGCGGAAAGCACATCCGGGAAAGGGAATACGACTTGGCCCCTGGGCGTTGCCAGTGGAGCTCAGAGACCCTGGGGCTGGGCTTCGTCTCTTGTGCTGTCTCCTGTGACTGTTGCCCACGCGCGCTGCCCCGTCCGCGCTGTGCTAGGGGGTATTGGTCGTCTCGCGGCTCAGTTCACAGTAGCTGAAAGGGACAGTGTGTGATGTTCAGATTTCCCCCCATCGTTTTAAATGGAGGCTCTGGCTATTGCTCCTCGGGTAAAATGCAGAGGGATTGCTTTTTAAGATGGGACTGTCAGTGTTGGGGACACTCCTTAAATGCAAACATGGAGTCACCTTCAATTACTCAAGCTGTGTTGGTTAGTCACAGAAGATGTGCGTAATAGTTACTGGAACTAAGTTTGAGTGAAGAAACGCACGGGTACTGCCGAATTTTCCATCAAGACAGTTGATTTTTGCTGTCTCTTTTATGGTAAAGAGTGTACTGTTGCTTCCTAACCGGTGTCATTGGAGAGATCTGCCTCAGTATGTTCAAATGATTAATTTTGAGGCTTTGCTCATGTGTGCACTAAACCCTTTAAATCCCTAAAATCTTCCTTTCCTCCATCTCATACCCCATTAAACCAACTTCAGTTTATCTCCTGAATTTCTTCCGAATGTGTCAACTCTTACTCAACATTCTAATACTGAACTTGCCTGTGTGTTGCAATTAGGTCCTAACTAGTGTCCATATATCTTGTTTCCTTCCAATCCATTCTGCACACAAGAAACATTTAAAAGCAACTTGGAACATTGCTCATAAACATCGCTCAAAATCATTGTTTTGAGAATAGAAAACAAACTGTTGGCCTTTAAGACTCTGCGTTGTCTAGAGTCCTCTCTGCTTCTCTAGCCCCATCTTGTGCCACTATTGCCCTCACTTTCTGTGCTTCAGATACACTGAATTAACCTTAGTTCTAACTCATCTTACAGAAGTCAGTTCAGATATTATTTTTCACTGTGATTCCTAGCATTAAGGAATTTTATTATCAGGTTTTGTATAAGGACTAAAAGTAAATTATGAAGTGGAAGAATTGAGTTTAAACTATTTCAGTCAACACGCATGTATTAATGATGTGATACCTTAGTAGTCAACAGTGGACTAGGTTCTATCAGGGATACAAAAGTTCTGGCCATCTCTGGTTTTAGATATCCCTGATATTTGTTGAAACCGTTGCATTGTTTTGTTGCCTTTTATCTGTTTTCAAGATGGGAGAACAGGAACAAGGGGAGTATAGCTTATTACAAGGTGGGGTTGAATAAGTGGAGCAGCAAAATGCAAAGCAGAAAGAAGAGGGACCTACCATAGAGTGATATGATTTCCATTTTCAAGGGGCATTCATCCTATGCAGGGAGACAGCCTAACATAAAATTTGCCTAACAAAATATATATTAACAGGTGGAAAGACTATCTCCCAGTTTAACAGCGGATGCCTGGGACCCGTTTTATTGCTGTCAAAGTTCCATTAAAAAAGGTGAGCAAATGTTAGTACCGTATTCTTCGAGAAATCTGAATTCACCCTATAGAGCCCTGGTTCTCAACCCCGTCGTACTCCATTTTCCCTTTTTATAGCAAATACTTTTTACTACCTCTTTTGCTATACAGAAATGGTATTCATAGATAAATACAACCTACTTTTCTACTTAATTAATAAAAAACAACAATCGAATGCCCTAACTCTAAGTAAAGAATAACGTAATTTATAAGAATGTAATATGTATCTCAGTAGGTAAATATTTGAAGATGACTATACTAGAAATAAAGAAATAGTTACTTGTACCATGAATGCAATAAACTATGGACTTTGATTGATAATGATGTGTCAGTGTTGGTTCATGAATTCTCACAAAGGAAGCACACTGGTATGGCATGTTGAAAATGGAGAAGGCTGTGTGGAATGAAGGAGAGAGGGTATAAGTGGGAACTGTGTACTTTTTGCTCAGTTTTGCTGTGAATCTCAAACTGCTCTAAAACTACTCTACTAATTTAAAGCGAAAAGTGTGTTGCTGGCACCTGAATAACTAAAGAGTTCAATCGAACAGAGTACATATATAAGACAAATACATAAAAGAATATTTAGCAGTGAAAGCCATCCTTCATATAGGTAGATATTCAAGAAGTATTTATTTATGAGTCTATTTACAGGCACTCTGCTTGGAGCTGGTAGTACAGCGGTAGGCAAAATGGATGTGGTCCCTGCCTTCTGGGAGTTTACAGTCAGGTTAGGAGACCAACGTGAAATAAACAAAGATAGAAATAACTATATAGAAGTGAGCTTATTTTCTGCCATCAAATCTCTCTTGAAGAAAGGATTGTAATACCGCTTGTAAACTCCAGAGGAAGAGACTTTACTTTGAAGCTCATATGTTAGCATCACAGGGTTTGAATAAATGGATAATAAGGGATTTTAAACGCATGTTCTTTCTTATTTTATTCTTTCTGACAGAGAGTTGAAAAGAATCTTGCTCCAGAAGAATGTTTCTCCCCCTTGGATCTCTTCTAACAAACTCCAAGAACACAACGAAGAACTTGGGCTGATTATTGACTTAACATATACTCGCCGCTATTATAAGCCAGAGATAAATGGAACCCGTAATTGAAAATGACCTTCTTTCTGATACTCTGATAATTCATAATAGTTCAGTAGTTATCATCTTATGCTAAGGTGAATCCTGGCCTTCTTTCATGGGTTCCAAAAGGGAAGCTAGTGGTTTCCTTAAATACACATTTGTAATTGCTGTTTCAAAATGAGATTAAAGATATGAATTGAACTATCGTATTTGGCAGTAGGCTCTAGATATGCTTAAGAAGTGCTATAAGCCTCCATGTTCTGTATTTTGAAAATGCAGTAACTTTTTAGTAAGAGTAGTAGTAGCCTAAAAGGAAAGCAAGGTATGTCCGTTATGTCTTTGGCACTTACGTTAAGCAGTTGCCTGAGCGTGTTTAAGCATCGGGGTAAAAGACAGTTGTTCTCTAAGTTTTATGCTTTCTTTTCCTAATACCTTCTGATATAGTAGAGAAACCCGTATATTCTCTTGGCCCATGTAGGACATACCAGTGCAAAAGAATTACCCTTCTTCTGACCTGTTCCATGGCCTTGGGCGACAGTAACACCTCATGTTTGTTCATATTTGTACAGCGGTTTGCCATTTAGAAAGTTCTTTCGTATCCATTGGCTTTGTGAATCTTCACAACAGTCCTTTGCTGTTGAAGTGGAAGCAGTACTGATACCTCCTACTGAGTGCTTGCTCTGCACTAAGCTCAGAGGATAGACAACTACAGTTACTAATATTACGGACGATGAAACTGACTCTCGGACAAGGAAGAATTGAAATTTCAACTCAGTTGTTCCTCTTTTTTTCATTGTGGTAATATATGCATAAATCACATGTGTTTTAACCATTTATAAATATGCAGTTCAGTGGCATTAAATACAGTCACAGTGTCGTGTAACTATCACCACTGTTTATAACCAAAACCTTTCCATCATCCTCAACAAAAACTCTGTAACCGTCAAACAGGGACAACCCCATTATCCCTCCCACTGGCCCTTAGAAACCTCTATTCTATTTTCTGTCTCTATGAATTTGCCTATCCTAGGTACCTCGTGTAAGTGGAATCTACAATATTTATCCTTCTATGCCTGGCTTATTTCACTAAACCTAGTGTTTTCAAGGTTCATCCGTGTTATAGCATGTAACGAAATGCCATTCCTCTTTTGGCTTAATGAATCCCACTGTGTGTATATACCATGTTTTGTTATTCATCGGGTGATTGACACTTGGGTTGTTTCCACCTTGTAGCTATTGTGAATCATGCTGCTGTGATCGTTGGTGTACAAATATTTGCTCAAATCCCTGCTTTCAGTTCTTTTCGATGTGCAGTGTAGGTAGTAGCAGAGTTGTTGGCTCATACGGTAGCTCTACGTTTAACCTTTGAGAAACTGCCAAACTGTTTTCTGCAGTGTTGTCTTGTCTTTAAGCGATTATCACAAATTTTATACATGTACAAAAGTATAAAAATACTGTGAGTGTTCCTTGTATACCCATGAACTCATCCAGCTTTACTATTTACCAACTGATGGCTGTCATGTTTTAGCTATACCCCCACCTGTTTCACCCCATTCCATATTATCTTGAAGCAGCTCCGAGACAACATGTAATTACACCTATATATTTTTTTTAATTAATTAATTTATTATTATTATTTTTTTTTTTTTTTTGCTGTGTTGTGTCGTCGTCTCTCTACGAGGGCTTTCTCTAGTGGCGGCAAGCTGGGGCCACTCTTCATCGCGGTGCGTGGGCCTCTCACTATCGCGGCCTCTCTTGTTGTGGAGCACAGGCTCCAGACACGCAGGCTCAGTAGTTGTGGCTCACGGGCCTAGTTGCTCCGTGGCATGTGAGATCTTCCCAGACCAGGTCTCGAACCCGCGTCCCCTGCATTGGCAGGCAGATTCTCAACCACTGCGCCACCAGGGAAGCCCCAGCTATATACTTTTGGTACGTATCTTTAAAATATAGGACTTTATTCCTTAATATCATTTTTAATAGTAAATACCCAGTGAGTGCTCAAATTTGCAGTTGTCTCCTAAATGTCATAAAAAATTGTTTTTAAGAATTTTGAGTTAGATCCAAATAAGGTCCACACTTTGCCGTTGATGGTTAGGTCTCTGAAGTCTTATTGACTCTCTAGGTTCTCCCTCCATGTCTCTTTCACTTTTTTTTACCCCCCTTGAATTTTATTTTTAAGGAAACCAGGTAATTTGTCCCGTCTGGATTTTGATGATTATATTCACCTCTCTAAGTGAAGTGGCACAGGAATACTGGCCTTGCCCGTCGTTGCCAGGATTAACTGAATAGTGCCTTAGCTGCCCTGGTGCTCAGGTGTTGAGTACACGGTGATTTACATACCAGGCCCTATTCGTGGGCCTCCTGATGCAGCAGTTCCCTTGGCTCTGCCCCTGTCGTCAGCTGCCCCTAGGATAACTCTGAGCCCTAGCCACCTCTCTGGTAGATTTCCCTATCCCCGCACTATAATCACACCTGGATATGGCAACTCAAACCTCTCAGAGATGTGTCCTGAACCTCTTGTTTTCTTAAATACCTATCTGGTGGTTGTGAGACTTAAGGCCAACCTCCCCAAGAGACTTTTTCTATTTCTCCTAGTAAACCTAGAGTCACCTTCTGTCATCTTCAACTCTACTCAAATTTGGTTCTTTCAACCCTGACCTCTGACCGTGCTTTTTACTTCTGCCATTTCATCCTCACTCCTGCTTCCTTTCATAAATCCATAAATCTCTTTTGGCCTTCCTGGCCCTGGGCCAAGTTCCTTCCTCTTTCCTCAGTTTTTACCCCTTTCCTTCATTCTCCCTTCCAACTTTCAGTCCTTCCTTTCTCATGCAGACTTTGATTCCAACCCCATCAAAAGCAAAACAAAACAAAAAGACACGCCGCAGTTAGCAGCATCTCAAAATTCAAAAGGTTTATTACTCATCTATTAGTTCTATTGCCTGTTTTTATTCAGTTTTATTGTTTTAAAATATACCAGTATAAATAAAGTTATGCCTGTCTTATCTATATATGGAAGAAGAGCTGGACCCCAAGGTGGCACCAACAATCCTAGCAGCTGTTACTTTACATATCCATAGTAGTCAGCAATTTCCGTTTCTTCTTGCCTCTCAATGAAAAATTGCACTTTCCCCAAAGAGGTGTATTTGGCGGCATTCTCACGTTGTTGTTGGGCCCGCCTCTTCATGGCCTCCCGCTCGGGCCTCTGCTGTAGTTCGATGGGCTTTGACATTACTGGCTCAGAAACATTGGGTTCCCTCCATGGAACTGGTTTCTTGCTGAAGTCTTGGAGTAGAAATGGGGTTTGGAGCGTGGCTGGGGACTGGCGCTTAGTCACAGCAGGGGGAACAGGCTCCCGCTGGAGAGAAGTGCAAGATGAAGTTTTGTAGGGTGCAGGCCTAGGAGCAGCAGACTGAGGGACACTAGGCTGGGTATGGTCGGTCCAACCCGCTTGGGTTGGGTTGGTCACAGTTGGCTGAGCTGGTTTGGCAGGACCTGGCAAAGAGGCAGGAGCTGGCTGGGCAGAACTGACTGCAGCAGGTTGAGCTGAGTTAGCAGAAGCAGGGTGGGCACGGTCAGCAACAGCAGGCCGATGTGAGGCCGGAGACTGTGGCCTCCGAGGAGTAGGTCGAGCTTGAGGCTTGTCCCAGGCAGAAAAAGGCAGAGGTATCAACTTGACCTTCCCAGGAGGCAGCAGCTCATACTGGGATGGAGATGGACACTCTTTTTCAGCACTGCTGTCTGGTTTCTGGGCTTCTACTTGAGTTTTCTCAGGGCCCTTACCCTCACGTGGGGTATTCCGCCATGGCTGGATAGCTGGGGATGGCTGGGGGTCTTTAGGGTTGCTTGACTTTCCCAAGACCCGACAGGAGGAGAGCCCAGTTCTCTTATCATTCTTCTCCCCCAGTGCATGAAAAACCTTCACAGCCTCCAGCATGCGCACGCGTAGGGCGGTTCGAGGCTTTTTAAAGCTCTCTTGGATAAGCTCAGTTTGGTGTTCCTTTCGCTTCGTCTGGGGAATTGTTGGCTTCTCTCCTGCCTTGACTTTGTTCCCTGACTGCTTATTCTCTTCAGCCTTCTTTCTTCCTCTGGTCCTTTTGGTCTTTTCCTGCCCGTGGCTCTTCGTTTTGCTGATCTTTCTGGATGCAGCTTTCTGAGGTTTGCCTTTAGAATCCTTGGCCGTGTTCACAGGAGCCCTGTCACTGACGGCAGCATTGCCTAGAGGCACTTCTCCCCCTAACAGGCACTCTGGATTCTTTGGCTGGATTTTGGCCTTGGGAGCAGCACTGATAGGCTCAGAGGCTTTATGTTTGTTCTTCCTGGGTTGATCAGAGGGAGCCTTTATGACGCTTGGCTTTTCCCGCACCTGATTCACCTTAATGGCTCTGTTGTCTTTGGCTTTGTTCACGTTGGGACCTTTGGATTGATCAGGATCTTTCAAAGAATTAGAGAGCTGGGGAAGGTGAATTCCCTCCGCCAGTGTAGTAACGTCTGCAAAACCACTGCTAGATTCCATCCCATTTTCAGGTGTCCCTAGGTCCTCAAGACTCAGGCTGTTCTTTCCCAGATCAGCATTTTCAGAGGCAGGCTGCTCCTCTTGGCTGAGGGGATCAGTGCAGGGCAGGAGCTGGTGAATTTCAGGGATTTCTTGACAACTTGTTTCTGTGATGGGTTGAGCATACACAGGGCAGTAGATTCCAGAGGTGGAAGGTGGTGGTTGGATACTTGTGGGCTGAATCTCCCTTAGTACCATTCCCATTTCTGGTTGCACAGAGGCCCTACTTCCTGTGTATGACACAGAGCCATAGGATTGCAGGCAGGAACCAAGTTCTCCATACAGTGAAGACCCCACTGTGCCTTGGTTATAGTGATATACCTGCCTTCCTTCCTGGTAGGGAAGTGACAGGCTGTGTCCCTGATTGGGAATTTGAGATGGTGTTCCCTGAGCAAGCCTGGCAGAAAGTGATGGATGTAGAGGGACCATGTTATTGGGGTCTGCAGTTTTATCATACTGGGCTGCCATAAACATGGAGGAAGCAGCTGTGTGCTGGTCAGTGACGGCCAGAGTAAAGTCTCCGAGTGGAGAAGAATTCTTTTCAGTGCTTCCTGTGATGTCCCAGTCAAGAACACCTCGATAGGAAGCAGCTGAAGTGGAGATCTGGCTCTGGTCAGTAACTCCAGATAAAGTAGTTGTGCTAGACTGTTGGTGAAGGTAGGCGCTACACGTGTGTCTGTGTCTGGAAGGAGGTACCTACCGGTAGCTGATGCCGAACTGACGGCAGGAGCAGAGACTCTGGAGAAGTGGCAGGCACTTCCTGTCAGGGAGGTTGCGTTGCTCACCACAGGAAGAGAGTGCTGCAGAGAATTTAGAGTTCCAAGTAGAAATGGATTTTGGAAATTTTCTGTAAGAACAAGAGGGTAATGAAAACATCAGGGAGATTGATAAATTCTCACTATGTTTGAGGAACAGCATTACCTTAAGGTTCTTGCTATCAGGACACCTCTAATGTCAATATTTACTGAGAAACCAAAAATCAGACCGTTACGATGGTTGTAAGGACTGAGCAGTTTTACGCTCTTCTGTACTAACTGCCTGTGCTGCCATGTTGGGCACAGATGGGCAGAAGACCCAAGCGGTATGGCTCAGACATTGTTCTCTAGGCTGGACGCAAGCTTCTCCCTGCCCTATCTTTCCCTTCAGCCTGCACTAGTGTTGACTTGTATGCTGTTTCCTAGACTGGAAGCATTTTAGAACTAGGAGGTCCTTAGAGAACTTCTATTTTCACAGTCTCATTTCATGAGGAAGGAAACTGAGGCTCAGGGAGGTCGGGTTGACTTGTTCAAGTTCTCTCATTATGTTAGTATCCTTACCAGGTTTCAGAACCCAAGTATCCTGACTTCCTTGCCAGGACGCTACTCTGAGCACGATACTGCCAGAAAGCAGGAGGAATAGAACTTACACTAGAGGCAGTTTTCTTTGTCCGTTAGACAACAGTACGGCTTTTACCATCGTGATCTTCAGTGTCTCACTTTGCTTGTGCAGTTCCCACGCTATTACCTAGAGTTCACGTATAGCTCAGTCCAACTGGTAAATTTAAAGAGTCATTTTTACCCTCTTCAAGCCTGGTTTCTCATCCTACCTCAAAATGATTACCCGAAAGTGAATTTCTTAAGTGCTTTTGGAAAGAAAAATGTTATCTGATTACTTCAGATTACTCATCTGTAAAGTGGTTATAACACCACCACCAATAATAATAGCAGTAATAATTAATCCATGAATAAACTGGTATATTGTGTAGGATTTATATGGAGGAAGATACAATAAGTTCTAGAAAGACAAAGAAAAATCATGAAAAACATATTACATCACGAAAAAGAAATACATAGTTATGAAAACTGGGGTATGTGGCAAGTATCCGAGCATAATGAGTTGACTAACAAATGACATTCTGTACCATACATGCAATGTTATGAAAGCGAATTCTGCCCACTGTATTTTAGTGAATACTGTTAACCCAAAAACACGATAGAAGGTGATTTTGAATGAATTCCTAGCCAATACATACAGACAGAGAAGATATATCCGTAAAAATGCCTAAAGAGCAACAAAATTCAATCAATGTGAGTGTATAGGTAGCCATGCAGACAAGTATTTCAATGAAAACTGGTACAAAGCAGACAGCAAAATAATAAGTGTAAAAGAATTTCATTATTGTGCCCATTCATATTTTTACCCAGCAAGTAATAGTATTCAGCCTGGTAGAAATATATGTTTCAAAGAATGGAAATATATAATAAGCAGAAAGGAAGCTTAAAAAGCATCAAGAAGGTTTTTGTATTTATCCTAGAACTTAGATTATAATCATCTTCAACATCCAAGAAGATGACATCCCAAAACCTGAAAGAACCGTCATCACTAGAATCCAATTAAAAAAGATTTTCAAATGTAAGAACATCGAAAGGACTCCGCAATATTGTTCTAGATAAATGTGGAATTTTTTTTTTTTTTTTGTCGCGCCGCGTGGCTCTGGCAGTGAAAGCACCGAGTCCTAACCACTGGCCCGCCAGCGAGTTCCCTCAATGTGGAATTAGAGATGTGGGGCTTGACTTTTTCTTTTTCTTCTTAGGTAGCTAAGATCTAAAAACGAACGATGGCTGTTGATCAGTGTGCTCTCTGTGTTAGGAAGGGAAGAACTGTAAAGATGGAAAGCAACCTTGCCTTAGAAGCTACATATCACACAAAGGAAATAGTCCTTCTGATTCAATCTCGAAGATATCATTTAAAGTGTTTAATTGGTAAAACGTCTACGTAGTTTAAAAATTAGAAAGAATAGAACATTGAAAAGAAGACCCCTAGATAACCACTTTGGTTTCTTGTATATAGGAAGCGTGATATCTAGGACATATTTCTAAAATGTTTACATTCAAGACTGTCAAGTGCCAACTGTATTCAGAGAGGCAATAAAAGAAAAAAAAAACACTGAGTATGACTTTTCTGGTAAGCTGCCTTTCCTGGTGATACCCTCTTCTGTCCTTACTTTCCTCTTAGTCTGTTAAAATAAGGATTTGCTACAGTGAACTTTGTTTTGCCCTGCTCTGAGCAGAATTCACGCTATGCTGTTTGTGCTTTAATTTAAAATCTTTGGTTCCCATCAACATTCCATTGAAAACTACGTTTTTCTTGAGAGCTCCTCTATGCTTCCCCTCTTCGTTCTTATATTTTTCCTATGTCTTGGTTCCTGTTGGCCTGTGCTGATGAAAACAATCCTAAACTTCCTTACGTTTGACTCTGTGCCTCCCTATATAGCCCAGTACTCTCCATCCTCTCTCCCTATTTTCTCTTTTCAACTAGTCGAAGTATTAGTGGAGGGAGACCATTAGAGATGAAACATCTTGCTATATATTGCTAGTTTTCTATGTCACCTGGCTTTTCTGTGTTTCTGTTGAAACACTCTTGAGAAGTCTCTGATTTCATTTTCTACATGGGTACCCTTTAAGGCTCAATATTAGAAAAGACAGGGATCAGAGGGATCAACCA
The DNA here is from genome assembly GCF_963924675.1 of Phocoena phocoena. Taxonomy (NCBI): domain Eukaryota; kingdom Metazoa; phylum Chordata; class Mammalia; order Artiodactyla; family Phocoenidae; genus Phocoena; species Phocoena phocoena. The sequence continues at coordinate 34,547,256 of NC_089223.1, read as the reverse complement.
ATGTAGTATCCTCACGTAACAGATAAGGAAAAAATCAGGCTTTGTGAGACAGTCAATGATTTGTCCAAAGTCACACAGATAGTAAATGCCAAAGTCAAAACTGAAATTAGGTCTCCAGACTTCTAGTTCAATACGTTCCCTCATTATTCCATGCTATTTGGAATCTACTAGTAAATTTAGGGGCAAAATAAATCGAACGAAAAACTTTAAAAAGTTTCTTTTCTTACCTGACATGGTCAGAGAAGAGAAAACATCAACTGCAGATACAAGGGAAGAGGAGGCAACAGCAGAGGATGTCTGAGTGGCTGCAGCTGAACGGCGCATGTGTCCAATACAAAGGTCACTGGTTACTGCTCACTGGTCACTTATATGATTTAGGAGAATGATGTCACAAAGCAGGCAGTTTCAAGGTATGAGGTAGCCAATAGGGAGGTCCGATCCCCAACAGGAAGGCGGGGCTGGGTGGAGAGAGTAGAGGAGAGCTAAAACAACACCTGAGTTTCTGAGCTCTGGGGAGGAAATCCTAGAAGACAGATTTACCTCCCCCAGGCTCTTACATTAGGGAAATCATTGCCACGTTTCTTACAGACGTTCATTAATATAATTTACTAACAGTTACCTGTATCCTACACTGTATTATATTTTATGTATCATATACTTAGAGCTATATATATATCTTACGTAATTAATATCCTTAGGAAGGCAAGAGCCATCTAGTTTGAACTATTACGGTTGTTCTGAAATCATATCTGTCTAATTAGTGAACTTATAGCAGCTTTTAAGGAGCAAAAGGAGGGATTAAGAAGTTCTTTTTGTTACTTGGTTAAAGCGTAGGGTGAAGTTTGTTGAGTGTACCTTGTGGAGAGTGTTGTGGTCCAAGGCTCTTCTCTTTTAGTTTCATCTCCTTGACTCCTACCTTCCTTAGGCTGGGCCAGGGGTTGGACTTGCGACTTACATTTCTCTTCTGCTTGCTTTTTTTTTTTTTTTCCATTATGGGCATTGTTTCTAGGACAAGCCTTGATCTTGCCATTCTCACCCTCATGGATGTTACTTCCTGTCAACTTACAGCAGCAGGAGTCTTCTTTTCAGTGCTTGATGCTTCACAAAAGAGACTGCCCGTTGGACGCAGATACCAGAGAGCTAGGAGACAGAGCTGGTTGCAAACCTTTCCTCTTCCAGCCTTTGGTTGCAATTGTTTTCCCCATAATTCGCTACCTCTGGTTCCTTGGGCCACACAGGTATCCGGCCATCCAGCTCTTTTATAGGTGAGAGACATTCTGAATACTGTCCCGTTTTCTTTGCACAGAAGTATATACAGTGTGGCAGTTACTGTAATCTCCTGCCCCTGGCAAACAGCCACTCTAGAATCGTGGACCTCTAGGATTCTCCGTCTTGCATGCTTGGGTGCAAGGCCTAGCAAAATGAAGAGGAGAATAATTAGAGAAGGAAGAGGACATTTCGTGGAGAACTGGGAGCAGATAAGGTGAAAGGGCACAGGAGTAAAGAGATTCATGTAGATTTTGTGGTTTCTGTGGGAAACAAGTTGACACACTTTGGCCTCATTTTGTATTACCAGAAGAGACAGTCATAGATATAAGTAGCTCGATAGTGTAGCAACTGCCATGAATTCTGTACACTAAAGGGATCAGTCTTACATATATTTCTCATTCTGGTTTATGTCATATTACCTTATTAATAGCATTCACTGGTATGTTTGTAGAATACGGATTTTTTGAAATGCTCTGGTTTTGTCTACATGGTTATTTCCTTGTCATATTTTTAAGGACTCCAACATTGTAAGACATACTGCATGGTTTTCTCTTGACGATTGTGTATCTTGAAGCATCATGAACGACCTTGACCTGTTGGATTTTGTGGAGAAACTTTAAAGAGGGTCTGTGAAAAAGGCATTGCGGTGAGTCGCGTTATGCACCCAAGCGTAAGGAGCAGCTATCTGCCGTCAGCCCAACTTGGCCTGGGTTGCCTCTGTTTTAGTTCCCGTGGTTAGTGCTTTGCTCCCTAACCACTCTTGTGACTGTGATAATGTGAGTGAGGGCCGAGTTGCTAATGATTTATACGTGAGGTAAGCTGGTTTGAGGGAGGAAATCTATGGATCTAGTCATTTTCCTTGGTGGTAAGCTTTCAGGGAGGGGTGCAAAGATTGATCTTTCTGGGGACTTCTCTAGTACCAGGAAGATGTCCCATAGATGGGACCTCCAAAGACACACATTTAATTTTTAGGCCCGTTTTTCCTATTATGAGATACGAGTTTTTTTTCACTGATGGGGATGATGCTTATCTGAGAAGAAATGGTGAAAGGTGTTGTTAGTATAGAGATGTGGCTTAAGCTTTTAAGTGTTTTTCAAGGTTTTTGCCCTAAGCTTCCTACTTCGGATGGCCTACTTACGTGATACTAGTATGTGATGTGAGGCTAACGACTTACTAAATACCTGCAAGCCAGATCAGTGTCTCTTTTCTCTATATTTCCATGGAAATCAAGGGACCCATAGCCACTGCAGGTTAGGGTGGGCGGTTTGAGATTGGGGGGAGTGTGGTAAGACACATTTTGGTATCAGTAAAATGTTTACCTATTAAACTATGCAGTTCCAACATTCAATTCTGTTTAGTTAGGCAAACCCTTAGTTAGGCTTTTCCTGATTCCGAGCCTATGTAACTTATGTTCTCTCCCTAGTTCCAGCCATTTAACTTTAGCTTGCAGGCTCAGCATCATCTTAACCTCTCTAAGAATCTTCCATGTAGGAGGAAGAAACTAAAGAGCTCTATTTCAGCACTTAGGAACATGAGGCCCTACCCCGACCAAAACCTTTATCCTTACAGTTAGGGTATTGTCTTGTCCCAGCATTTTGAACCCATCACGTTAACTGAGACATGTCTTGGTGTAACATCCCCAGTTCGTCTACCCCTGAGGCTGTCCTTAATTCCTCCCATTGTCACATTGTGATTTAATTAAATACTGGAATCCCTCAAACCCTTGCATGGTACCTGAGGCCCTGTGGGATACTGGTAGATTTTGTTAGTGTCAAATACTTAGCTGTCTGATTCTCCAAATATCCCTTGCTCCTAGATTTTCCGTCCCGGCATACTACATACCCATTAAGGCATTGTTTCATCTCATGTTGGACCCACTCCCATCCAGACGCCTACTCTTTTCTAGTTCCCATACTTTCTGGAAACCCCGTTATGGCCAGGTCTGGATGTTTTTGTGTTCCCACCCAAAGCCTGTATCTTTTAGCAAGCTGGAACTATAAGACCAACATAGATTTTCTAGTTTCTGATAGATTTATGTCACAATTTGTACATTGTCATGTCTATAGATACTTGTATCATTTGTACTTTTTGGCCATTACATGCCTATGGGATATTTTTCATAAATTGCAAAAGAATATTTTATGACTTAGCACCAAATTGAATGTGCCTAATTATAAGTCTGTAAACTAGGTCGTGCTAACTTGTATCTTTTCTTTATCCAAGCAGTAACTGACTACTATTGTCCCATTTGTAATTATGTGGAAGTTTTCAGAATTGTAAATAAATGCTTGTGGATTGAAACTTGGTTAGACTATTGACTGTCCCAGATACATTAAAGCCAGTGATCTTTTTACTCATTCATTCATTCATTCATTCAATAATTCTGACCTTCCTGACTCAGTTTACCCAGCTCAGATGGTTGTGAAGATTACTAACAGTGTATGTAAGATACTTTCAGAAACCATAAACTGAAAAGTAAAACTAACAAAAAACATTTTTTATTACAAATAACAATGGAATTGAGTATGCTATTATACCTTCAGACCTACTGTAGGACATGCTGTTCTTTGCTGTTCCACTTGTGGCAGGATTCATAGTGTTTCTAACAGGTACCGATCCCTATGCCTGATACTGTGAGGAAATGTTATACCTGAGCTCCACTCTTATCTCTCTCAAGCATATTTTGGTATTATGTAAAATGTAAATCCATACTGTCAACCTCCAGCATGATACCAGGCACATAATAGAAACCCAATAAATGTTTCACTGTGAGTGGAGTATAAGTTGATAGAGTATTTTTGAAGGTTGATTAGGCAGATTAGATTGATTGAAAACCTTTCAGTATTTTAAGTTTGCATCTCTTTCATTCCAGAAATTCTATGTCTAGAAATTTATATATAGCTATACACATGTATAAAGAGGTTCACATTGCAGCCTATCTATAACAGAGGACAAAAACAAACAAACAAACAAAATACCCCCAAACTGAAAACAACTAAAAGTCCATCAATATCGGACTGGCCGTGTAAATTATGTAATGTGACGCAGCTCTTAAAGAGAATGGGATGGATGTACGCAAAAATTGACTGGGAAACTCACGATCCAAGACAGATTGTACACTATGTCTAGTATGCAGCTCTTGTATAAAATACAGGATCTCCATTACGGAGAAATACTTACATACAAGATACAACAAGTGTGAATGTAAAGCACTTGGGAAATATCTGAAAGAACCACACAAGATAACTGGGAGAGTGGGACAGCTTTCCATGTCCCATGTGATTGGATTTCGGAAGGGTGCACGCACCACGAACTAATGGACCTCTGCTACCATCATCCGGCTAAGGAGGGAATTGCAGGCGTCAGACTCCTCTTTACTAATGAAGCGTCTCGGCGTGTGGACGTCATCTGGGCGGGCGGTGGCGCATGCGCAGTAGAAGGAGGTGCGCGAGCTGCGTGGGCTTGTGCCTAGGCGGTTGTGCTTCGGGGCCTTGTGCCGGCACCGGGGGCGCCGGGCTGGCGACTTTGGCACTCTTGGCGTTGGGTGGGCGGCACCTTGGGGAGTCACGTGAGCCAGTGGCGTCATGCCCGTGGGCGCTGGGGTCAGCGTCGTGGCTTTTCCGGACGTTCGTGGGCCAGGAGGAAGGGCGGAAAGCACATCCCGGAAAGGTAATACGCCTTGGCCCCTGGGCGTTGCCGGTGGAGCCCAGAGTCCCTGGGCCTGGGCTTCGTCTCCTGTGCTGTCTCCTGTGACTGTTGCCCCCGCGGGCTGCCCCGTCCGCGCTGTGCTAGGGGGTATTGGTCGTCTCGCGGCTCAGTTCACAGTAGCTGAAGGGGACAGTGTGTGATGTTCTGATTTTCCCCCATCGTTTTAAAAGGGAGGCTCTGGCCGTGGCTCCTCGGGTAAAGTGCAGAGGGACTGCTTTTTAAGACGGGACTGTCAGTGTTGGGGACACTTCTTAATTACCAACATGGAATCCCCTTCAGTTCCTCAAGCTGTGTCGTTTAGGCCCAGAAAATGTGCGTACTAGTTACTGGAACTGAGTTTGAGTGAAAAAACGCACCGGTAGCGCTGAATTTTCCATCGAGACAATTGATTTGTGTTGTCTCTTGGAATGATAAAGGGCGTACTGTTGCTTCCTAACCGGTGTCATTTGAGAGATCTTCCTCTGTACGTTCAAATGATTAATTTTGAGGCTTTGCACATGTGTGTAGTAAACCCTTTAATTCCCTAAGACCTTCCTTTCCTCCATCTTGTACCCCATTAAGCCCGCTTCAGTTTATCTCCTGAATTTCTCCCGAAGCTGTCAACTCTTCCTCAACATCCTAATACTGAACTTGCCTGTCTGTTGCAATTAGGTCCTAACTAGTGTCCATATATTTTGTCTCCTTCCAATCCATCCTGCACACTAGAAACCTTAAAAGCAAGTTGGAACATTGCTCATAGACATCGCTCAAAAACATTGTTTTGAGAATAGAAAACAAACTGTTGGCCTTTAACGCTCTGCATGGTCTAGAGTCCTCTCTGCTTCTCTAGCCCCATCTTGTGATACTGTTGCCCTCACTTTCTATGCTTCAGATACACTGAATTAACCTTAGTTCTAACTCATCTTACAGAAGTCAGTTCAGATATTATTTTTCACTGTGATTCCTAGCATTAAGGAATTTTATTATCAGGTTTTGTATAAGGAGTAAAAGTAAATTATGAAGTGGAAGAATTGAGTGTAAACTATTTCAGTCAACACGCATGTATTAATGATATGATACCTTAGTAGTCAACAGTGGGCTAGGTTCTATCAGGGATACAGAAGTTCTGGCCATCTCTGGTTTTAGATATCCCTGATTTGTTGAGACTGTTGCATTGTTTTGTTGCCTTTTATCTGTTTCCAAGATGGGAGAACAGGAACAAGCTTATTACAAGGTGGGGTTGAATAAGTGGAGCAGCAAAATGCAAAGCAGAAAGAAGAGGAACCTACCATAGAGGGATATGATTTCCATTTTCAAGGCACATTCATCCTATGCAGGGAGACAGCCTAACATAAAATTTGCCTAACAAAAAATATATTAATAGATGGAAAGACTATCTCCCAGTTGAACAGCGGATGCCCGGGACCCGTTTCATTGCTGTCAAAGTTCCTTTAAAAAAGATGACCAAAACTTAATACCGTATTCTTCGAGAAATCTGAATTCACCATATAGAGCCCTGGCTCTCAACCCCGTCGTACTCCATTTTCCCTTTTTATAAGCAAATACTTTTTACTACCTCTTTTTCTATCCAGAAATGGAATTCACAGATAAATACAACCTATTTTTCTACTTAATTAATAAAAAAAAACCAATGGAATGCCCTAAGTCTAAATAAAGAATAAAGTAATTTATAAGAAAGTAATATGTATCTCTGTATGTAAATGTCTGGGGATGACTATACTAGAAATAAAGAAATAGTCAGTTACTTGTACCATGAATGCAATAAACTATGGACTTTGATTGATAATGATGTGTCAGTGTTGGTTCATGAATTCTCACAAAGGAAGCACACTGGTATGGCATGTTGAAAATGGGGAAGGCTGTGTGGGATGAAGGAGAGAGGGTATAAGTGGGAACTGTGTACTTTTTGCTCAGTTTTGCTGTGACTCTCAAACTGCTCTAAAACTAGTCTACTAATTTAAAACGAAAAGTGTGTTGCTGGCACCTGAATAACTAAAGAGCTCAATCGAACAGAATACATAAATAAGCCAAATACATAAAAGAATGTTTAACAGTGAAAGCCATCCTTCATATAGGTAGATATTCAAGAAGTATTTATGTATGTGTCTATTTACAGGCACTCTGCTTGGAGCTGGCAGTACAGCGGTAGGCAAAATGGATGTGGTCCCTGCCTTCTGGGAGTTTACAGTCAGGTTAGGAGACCAACGTGAAATAAAGAAGGATAGAAATAACTATATAGAAGTGAGCTTATTTTCTTCCGTCTAATTGTACGTTTGTAAACTAGGTTGTCCTAACTTGTATCTGTTCTTTTTCCAAATAGTAATTGAGTACTATTGTCCCATTTGTAATTATGTGGAAGTTTTCAGAATTGTAAATATATGCTTGTGGATTGAAACTTGGATAGACTATGACTTTCCCAGATATCGTTAAAGCTAGTGATCTTTTTACTCATTCATTCATTCATTCAATAATTCTGACCTTGCTGACTCAGTTTAGCCAGCTCAAATGTTTGTGAAGAGTACTAACAGTGTATGTATGCCATCTGCTGATGGCAGATATCTGCTCCTTCCAGAATTTAGAAATTAGAGACAGGAGAAGATCGTGGAAGAGTAGGACACGGAGATCACCTTCCTCACCATGGATACATCAGAAATACATCTACACGTGGAACTGCTCCTATAGAACACCCACTGAATGCTGGCATAAGACCTCAGACCTCCCAAAAGGCAAGAAACTCTCCCAGGTACCTGGGTAGGGCAAAAGAAAAAAGCAAAAACAGAGACAAAAGAATAAGGACGGGACCTGCACCAGTCGGAGGGAGCTGTGAAGGAGGAAAGGTTTCCACACGCTAGAAGCCCCTTCAAGGGCAGAGACTGCAGGTGGCGGAGGGGGGAAGCTTCAGAGCCACGGAGGAGAGCACAGCAACAGGGGTGTGGAGGGCAAAGCGGAGAGATTCACGCACAGAGGATAGGTGCCGACCAGCACTCACCAGCCTGATAGGCTTGTCTGCTCACCCGCCAGGACTGGCGTGGGCTAGTAGCTGAGGCTTGGGCTTCGGAGTTTACACCCCAGGGAGAGCACTGGGGTTGGCGGCGTGAACACAGCCTGAAGGAATTAGTGCGCCAAGGCTAGCCGGGAGGGAGTCTGGGAAACGTCTGCAGCAGCTGAAGATTCAAGAGACTTATCCTTGCTTCTTTGTTTCCTGGTGCGCTACAAGAGGGGATTAAGAGCACCGCTTAGAGGAGCTCCAGAGACGGGCGCAAGCTGCGGCTATCAGCGCGGACCCCAGAGACGGGCATTAGACGCTAAAGCTTCTGCTGCAGCCACCAAGAAGCCCGTGTGCAAGCACAGGTCATTATCCCCACCTTCCCTCCCGGGAGCTTCTGCAGCCCGCCACAGCCATGATCCAGGGACAATTTCCCCTGGAGAACGCACGACGCGTCTCCGGCTGGTGCAACGTCACGCTGGCCTCTGCCGCCACAGGCTCGCCCCGCATCCATACCCCTCTTTCCCTGCGGCTTGAGTGAGCCAGATCCCCCGAATCAGCAGCTCCATTAACCCCGTCCTGTCTGAGTGAAGAACAGATGCCCTCAGGCGATCTACACGCAGAGGCGGGGCCAAATCCAAAGCTGAGCCCTGGGAGCTGTGTGAACAAAGAAGAGAAAGGTAAATTTCTCGCAGCAGCCTCAGAAGCAGCAGATTAAAGCTCCACAATCAACTTGATGTACCGTGCATCTGTGGAATACCTGAATAGACAACGAATCATCCCAAATTGAGGAGGTGGACTTTGGGAGCAAGATAGATTATTTTTTTCCCTTTTCCTCTTTTTGTGCGTGTGTATGTGTATGCTTCTGTGTGAGATTTTGTCTGTATAGCTGTGCTTTCACCATCTGTCCTAGGTGTAAAGTAACGTGAGGAAACCGTTGTAATGTAGCATTGCCAGTGGAATTTTAGCCTTATTCAGAGAGACCGAAGAGTTTCCAAAGCCGATTCAACCTAATGTGTGAAGATTCTGAGACGTAGCATGCATCAGACTCCCCCGTGGCCTTTGGAGAGCAGCTCGTAGGACACACATTTTACACATCCTTCACTGTTGGCAATGCTACCGTACTCACTGAGGTGAGTGCAGGTTTCAAGTGCCTCTTGTTAATATGCCTGGTTGTGCCCTTAAGGGCGCCCGGCGCACGTGACTTCCATTAGATCATCCACCTAAGGAGAGGGCTCGGCACGTAGAATTCCCTGCAGTCCCCAGGAAGCAAGCCCTACTCTCTGTGTTAGAGAGACAGGTCTCCCTAGGTAACACTAAAGACTCGGCCTTTCAAATGATTCCACCAGTGGTCACCGTTCCCAATGAAAGCTGCCCTCAGCAAAACTCCTCTGAGCAACGCCAGGGCTCCACAGAGAGTGGCAATTTCTCCTTCTGTAACATTACCTTTTTCTCACCCGCCAGGAAGCAAGGCCCCTCCCATGGCATTACAAACAGGCTTTCTGCCTCAGGAAGAAAAGTCCTTCTTGGCAGCTGGAATGCTTTTTCCTGTCCTTCTCAGTTAAATTCCACAGGGAGGAGGGTGTTCAGCTTAAGCTATAAAACCAGCAGCGACCAAAGCCCTATACCTGAAGCTCTCCTTGCTTGAGGCCAAGCACGAAGTCCCTCTCCACTGAGGTCGTGGTCTTCTCAACCGTCCTCCTTCTGGCTAGGAAATCTCACATATGTTTTACCAGTTGGATACCAGCCTTTCATGCAAACTAAAGGAATTCGCCTCTACTCACCCTAGGAAAGGAAACTGAGTACTTCTTGTCTTTCGGCTGAAGGCGAAGTGTATTTCAGAGCTCTGCAACTTCTCACCCATCCACCCAGCTTCCTCTGGTGGGGACTCCATGACAGAGACAGTACACCGTGAGCGAAATCCTGTTCGTCTCCATGTGACAGGACAACAATGTTTACTAATCCGGAAGCGGGCCTTTTTATGTAGAGGAAACACTGTCTAGCCAACCCAGGCTTGCACCTCCTACCTGAAGGCAGCTATAAACTAACGAGAGGAGACCGTTGTAGTGCCAGCTTGCTGGGCGAATAAGTAGCCTGTTCCGTTGTGACAGGAGTCTCACATGCCGAATCAATACAGTGTGTGAAATTTCTAAAAGCGAGCACGCCTCCGAATCACCCATGACCTAAGGGGAGCAGCTCGCAGGATACAAATTTCACAGAGTGGTTGCTTCTACCGGGTACACAGAGATGAGTGCATTTTCCAAGTGGCTCTTCACATCTTGCTTGGACTGTCGAGTTAACAGAGCTCCCCAGGTACTTGACTTCCACATGTTCATCCCCCAAAGGACAGAGTGCTGCTCCCTAGACTTTCTCTGCAATAGAGTGTATGCAAGCCAGAATTGTAGCCTTATTCCAAAGTGACCCAAGAGTTTCAAAAGCCAAATGGATACAATGTGTGAAATTCCTGAAATCTCGCTTGCATCAGACTCACCGTTGGCCTCTGGAGTGCAGTTCGTAGGATACTCATTTCACAGTCTTCACTCTAGACGCTTCTACCTTTTACGCTGAGACGAGTGCTTCTTCTTATCTTGCCTCGTTGTCCCTTTAACAGTGCTCCCCTTGCACTTGATCCTCCACCTAAGGCAATGGCTCTGCCCCTAGACTTTCCCTGCAGTATCCAGTAAGCAAGTCCTACTCTCCGTGTACGAGACAGGTCTAACCAGGCAACATTAAACTTGGCCTTGCAAATGCTTCCACCAAACGGTCAACGTTCACAATGAAATCTACCCTCGACAGAACTCTGAGCATCACCAGGATTCCATGAACAGTGTGAATTTCTCCTTTTGTAATATTATCTTTTTTTCAGCCATCTGGAAGAGAAGGCCCTTCATATAGCGTTGAAGAAAGGGTTTCTGCTTCAGAAAGGAAGGTACTTCTTTGTGGCAGGTTGAAGGTTTTTCCCTACCATTCTCAGTTAAATACCACCGGGAGGAGTGTCTTCAGGTTAGGCCCTAGAAGCAGCAGCGACCAAAGCCCTATGCCTGCAGCTTTCCTAGTGTGATCCAAGCACTATAGTCCATCTCCACAGAGGTTGGTGTCTTCTCAACCATCCTTATTTTGGCTTGAAAACGTGCATGTATTTTACCAGTAGGACACCAGCCTTTCAAAAAAAGTAAAATGCATTTGCCTGTAGTTACCCTCGGAAACTAAGCTGAGTGCATTTTGTCATTCGGCTGAAATGAAGAGTATTGCAGAACTCTACAACCATTCTCACACACTGCTCCCTCTATGGATGACTCTTTGACAGAGACAGCACACAGTGCCCGTATTTCCCTTCTTCTCAATTTGAAAAGACAAAAATGTTTTCTGGTTGGAATACAGATCTTTTAAGGCAGTGAAAACGCTTTCTAGCCAACTCACCCTTGCCCCTCTTACAGATATAAACTAACGTGAGGAAACGGTCATTGTGTAGGCCTGCCAGAGGGGTTGTAGCCTTAGTTGGAAGTGAGCGAAGAGTTTCAAAAGGTGAATGAATACAATGTGTGAAGTTTCTGAGATCTAGCATGCATCAGACTCACCCGTGGCCTTTGGAGAACAGCTCATAGGATACACATTTCACACAGCCTTCACTCTAGACGATTCTATCGTGTACGCTGAGATGAATGCATTTTTAAAGTGCCTCTTCTTAATTTGCCCGGTTGTCCCTTTAACAGGGCTCCCCATGCACTTGACTTTCTTTTGATCATCCACCTAAGGAGAGATATCTGCACCTAGTCTTTCCCTGCAGTACCCAGTAAGCAAGCCCTTCTCTCTGTGTAAGACAGACAGGTCTAACCAAGTAACACTAAGTATTCGGCCTTTCAAATACTTCCAGTAAACTGTCAACTGTCGCAATGAAAGCTGCCATTGGTAAAACTCCCCTGGGCACTGCTCGGTCTCCATGCATACTGCGTTTTTTTCCTTCTGTAACATTACCTTTTTCTCACCCACCTGGAACACAAGGCCCTTCACATAGCATTGCAGAAAGGCTTTCTGCTTCAGAAAGGAAGCTACTTCTCTTTGGCTGGTTGTACGCTTTTCCCTCTCATTCTCAGTTAAATACCACAGGGAGGAGGGTGTTCAGTTTAGGCCGTAGAGGCAGCAGATACATGTCTTACACCTACAGCTCTTCTCTCGTTATCTAAGTGCGAAAGTGCGTCTCCACAGAGGTCAGTGTCTTCTCAGCCATCCTCTTTGTGGCTATGTATACTCACATATGTTTTACCAGTAGGACATCAGCCTTTCATACAAATTTAAAGGCATTTGCCTCTAGTCACGCTAGGAAACTAAGCTGAGCCCTTCTTGTCGTTCGGCTGAAGACGAAGAGTATTTCAGAACTCTGCAACCATTTTCACACCCTGCTTCCTCTGGTGGTGACTCTTTGACAGAGACAGTACACCATTAATGAAATTCCTTTCGTCTCAGTTTGAGAGGACAAAAATATTTACTGTTCGGAATACGGGCCTTTTAATAGTGGAAATGCTTTCTAGCCAACTCAGGCTTACATCTCTTACCTGAAGGCAGCTATAAACTAAGCTGAGGAAACTGTTGTAGTGCAGGCTGTCAGACAAATAGTAGCCTGTTTCCGGTGTGACCGAAGAGTTTCACGTGGTGAATCAATACAGTGTGTGAAATTTCAGATATCTGTCATGCATCCGACTACCCATGGCTCGCAGGATACAGATTTCACACAGTGGTTGCTTGTACCAGCTACCCTAAGACGAGTGCATTTTTCAAGTGACTTCTCTTATCTTGCTTGGCTGTCCCTTTAACAGGGCTCCCCATGCACTTGACTTCCATTTGATCATCCACCTAAGGAAAGGTCTCTGCACCTAGACTTTCTCTGCTATAGACAGTAAGCCCTACTCTCCATGGAAGAGAAACAGGTCTAACCCGGTAACCCAAAGCCTCTTCCTACGAATTGTTTTCACAAACGGTTTCACTTGCCATTTCATACCACCCTTGGCAGTGCTCAGCTGAAGATCACCAGACCTCTCTAATTGCACTGGGTATTCCATCTTCCTAATACTACTCTTCACTGAAACGTCCGTGCCTGTCCTTGGTACACATGGGTGTGAAGAAAGGCCTTGTACATAGGAGAGGAATCTGTTTCTGCTAGGAGGGGTGAAAACTTGTGTCTTAACCATTCTTGGTCAAACACCTTATGGAGAAGCATTTCAACTGTGGCCCATATAAGTCTCGAAAAGACCAGTCCTTCCCCAATGCCTTCATCTCTTGGTCACTGGCCTAAGGTCAGTCTCCCAGTCTTTGGTATGTTCTCCCGTTCCTCCTAGTAGCTTGCAAAAATCCGTATGTTTTACCCAGTAGGATGCAAGCCTTGCAACAGTGTTAAAGGCATTCATTTCTAGTCACTCTAGGAAATTAACCTAAGTCCGTCTCTTCATTTAGCTGGAGATGCAAGAATATTGCCGAGCTCAGGAACAATTCACGAAGTCCTACTTCCTTTGGGAATGATTTGTTTTGTTTTTTTACAGAAAAAGTACATCATGCCTGAAATTCCTCTCCTCTCGCTTTCAGAAGACACATAGGATTACTGCACAGAACACAAGCCTGTTTAGGCAGTGGAAGTGCTTTCTCTCCAAGTCACCTTTGCACCTCTTAGCTGAATGCAGTTGTAAACTAACATGGGGGAAAAAGTCGCACTGTAGGTAGTTGTTTGAATTACAGCTTCTGAGTTCGAATTATGAGGAATCATGCTTCTCTTGCTGTATTCATGTATGTCTGCTTAACAGCCCCAAAATACATACTGCTATATTTGACTAAAGATGGCCAGTGTAGTTCGTCATGTTTGTCTTTCTTCAAGATTCTGATATTCACCTTCTGTAAGCTTCTTGCTGTTCTTCTCCCACAAATCGGCCCTGGTATTGATTGGTAAGTGCACTTGAATCTGGACTCTTTCTCCTATCCTCTGCCAACATAGGCATTCAATGTTTAATGCAAATATAATCTTTATCAATTGACACCCAGAGGGATTTGCTTTTGTAGCATACTTCTCAAGATGTTAGACAAGTGCTGTATGTTTTCAACCAGCGCTGCCTGTGAGTACAAGATCAATTTTCTCTAACTGCCAGTCAGAAGACTTAACAATTTGCCTGTTCTTGTGAAGGCAGGGAAATTTTGAAGAAGAGTCACTTTTCATTTGCTTCTTGATCTGGAAGTGGAGCTTCTCACTCCCCTCCTTGCCCCTCAGATAGAACAGTGTTAGCCTCCATATTCATAGACCATTTCCTCTGCTTAAAATCCCTCCTTATCTCCTAAATTCATTAATCAACTTGAATTCACTTTCTCTGTGAAAACTCTTTAGAACCTCCAGGAAGAATTTTTCTCTCTTCAGAGCTTCTTACTTTGTATTCCTATAGAGAAATTCTCACAGTGTACAGTCATTATGTGTTTACCCAGCCTTCTAGCTCTCTCTAGTCTACAGGATCCCCAGGCAGGGACGTAGTCTGCTTTACCCTTGGAACTCACCAAATCTGACCCAAAATGTTATGGGTATACTTACTTATTGAATGAATGAATAAAGGCAAAGTTTGGAAATGGAAAGAGTAGTAAACTCAAAAAAGTTTGCTAGGCAAATACTTCTGTGGTCAAATACATATTAGAAAAGTGAAATATAGTGAAAATGTTACATAAGCTACTGAAATTTTGTGTGTTGGAGTGTTTTCATTTTCTTGAGTATCCATGAGCTTTTATAGGAATGTTTCAAAAATTATTTTTCAGCTTTAAATGCTATTTGTTTATTCTTGATTTCATTCATTCATTCAACAGTTATTTATTGCAAACTATACATCAGAAAACATCATGCTATTAATTCAGGTTTATATAATGTTATTAACATATTATACTGAAGCTACCTGAAAATATTAATAAAGTGCATAATATTCTGCTGCTTAACATAACAGTGGAAAGACATTGTGCCTTAGGGCTTGTGAGAAATTAACTAGTTCAGGTTAACTGTCTTATCTACTATAGCTACGTATGGCATAGCTTTTATATCCTGTATTAATTATTTTGAATTAAGTTAAAAATAAAATCTAGTGGGTTCTGTAAAAAAAGATAGACTCTTTCCTTAAAGGCTCTTCTTATTAATATCTTTTTGAATTTTATTTTCTTAAGCCATATCTAAATGAAAACTATATTAGCCAAATGGATGAAAAAAATGAACAGAGCATTTTGAATGAATATAACTATTTCAACATAAGCAAATTAGTACTTCACATATAAGGAAAATGTGGACATTGTCCTTTCCTTGTGGACACAGGTACTATGATGGAATCATATTTGTTGATTAATAACTTATATGGGTCAGAAAGTTAACAGTAAGTGGTGAATGAAAAATCTTTGATGCAGACATCCAAAAATGTTTGAAAACATCAAAGTTAAGCAAATGTTGATCAAACTGAGTTTTTCAAACAAGGACAAGTTGCGCATAAACTGAACGTAGTATTTAAAAAATTGCACTGCACGTTTTGTTAAAAGCATAGGCTGTTTTACACTAAATTTCGTATTTCTTGTTATGCACATTTGGTTTTTCAACACATTGATGTATTAAACTTATATCTCAATGTGAATTGTTTATAAATAATTGTTGAACAAGTGAAAATAAATTTCAGAGTCGGGAAAAATACCGGCAACAAGTTTAATTACTTGTCAGTGAATAATAACTGCATTCAGACAATTTAGGATTGAGCTTCTTTTAAATTGAAAAAAAGTAGAAATCCTTGTTATTTTAAAGTCTTTAAAGTATTTGTTTAAGGATTACGTATGCTAATTAAGTGGTGTTGATTTTGGTTACCTTATCAGCACACAGTCCTCTGCCTATTAGATCATTTTGTGGACTGGTTTGATTTTAGCCAGATTATCCACTGAGTACATATACAAAGCGGGGAACTTTACATTAAAGAAACACTCGGAATGGGTTTTCAGCTGTGTCGACAAGGGATGACTTCTATCCAGGCCCTTTGTGGCTGAGTTGCACAAAGAGAGTATCTAACATTGACAGAATGCAGTCCCAGGCACTCTTCCAAGTATTCCATCTGCATGATTTCATTCAGTACTGACAGCAACGCTATTAAGGTGGCTATTAATATTATTATCTTTATTTATTTATTTTACAGAAGAGGAAACTGGGGTGTACAGACGTTAACTTGTACGATGTCACACGGACAGAGGGAGGTGCACCAGGATTCAAACGCGCAGTTTGACTCCTGAGCCTGCAAACGTCTCTGTCTTGCTATTCTGTCCCATCTGTCAGTGCACTAGTCCGTTAGTACACTACTACGATTCACAGAACTTCATGTCTGTAACAACTGTGGCAAAACGAACGATGGATGTGCTTTGTGCGGCTGAAGATCCTAACGCCACTGACAAGCGCCAGCTCTCAGCTCGCAGGTGGGAGCTGGACAGGTCCTGTCTCCTAGGTAATGACTGAAGCACAGGCGGCCTATAAAGCACCCTTCTCCCCAGACCCACAGGGCTGATGTCATTTCCTTCGTTTGGGAGGTCGCACCAGTGACACAGCGGGCTGTAGGGCGGTGTTAGGTACCCGAGAGACCTGCGGCGCGGTATGTCACTTCCTCCCGGAGACGCTGTTTCCTAGCAACCGCTTCCCACCTGCGTTCTTAGTACAGCCTCCTCGCTCGCTGCAGAGTTGGTCTCAGAGAGCAGCCAGGCGCAGGCCCAGTAGAGGGGCCAACAGCTGGTTCCTCCGGTCGCGGGGAGACTTCCGCAGGAATGCAGAGTGAGTACAGACCGCGGGACTTGGGGGTTGTGGAGAATCGGGGCGGAGGCGGCGCTCGGCTGTGCACCGACCTTGCTAGCGGCGGGTGCTCGGTCGGCGACACGGGGCAGAGCGGGCAGGGACAGGGTGCCACCTGGCCGGGCCGGAGCAGTCCCCCGCCCCGCTCTGCTGAGGGCGGCGGGGAGGGTGAGCAGCCTCCGCCTGGAACACTGGAAACGTCCACAGGACCATTTAACAGAGATTTTAATGCAATCCATCGCAGAAGCTTCCTTTTTTTTTTTTTTTTTTTTTTTTTCTCGGTACGCGGGCCTCTCACTGTTGTGGCCTCTCCCGTTGCGGAGCACAGGCTCCGGACGCGCAGGCTCAGCGGCCATGGCTCACGGGCCCAGCTGCTCCGCGGCATGCGGGATCTTTCGGACCGGGGCACGAACCCGTGTCCCCTGCATCGGCAGGCGGACTCTCAACCACTGCGCCACCAGGGAAGCCCTTCTTTTTCAACAATAGTATTTCAACACTTGTGAGAGGGAAGAGTGGCTGGAAAAATATCACATTTATGATCTTTTTCTTTCCCAGCACTGTATGTAAACTTTTTTTAAAAAATGGTGATGTTCTTAGTTATGTACACTAATTCCCCTATCTATGAACCTTCAAGTTGCGAACTTTAAAAGATGCGAACCTGCGTTCTCACGTCCAATCACGTACGTTAGTTCACGTGTATGGTGTACGCTGTCACGTGTGTGCGTCCTCTACAAGTGGTTGTACTTTTGTGTACTTTACAGTACTGTATAAGGCACAGTAGTTCAGTATCTTTATTTCAAGCCCAGGATGCCCGGAAGCAAGAGGGTAGATAGAATTGAATGCAGCCAGGAAGCGGAATATGTGCCATCAACGTCAGGCATGAGTGAAATTGCAGCTTGCCCTCCGTCTCCTATTGCTGACAATCCTTCAACTCTGCCATCTCCCATCTCCTCTCCCTCCTCCAGTCAGTAACTCTTCTTGCCTGTTCACCTGATGCCGGCGCCTATATGCTAGTTTTTGTACTGTACTACTGTTGGGTACTTAGGCTCAATTTGTTGGACTTATGAACAAATTGGACTTACAAACACAATCTCGGAATGGAACTCATTGGTATGTAGGGGACTTCTGTACTTCAGGGGTCCCCAACCCCAGGCCGCAGACCCCTGTTAGGAACCAGGAACCGGACCGCACAGCAGTGGGTGAACGGCGGGCGAGTGAGCGAAGCTTCATCTGTTGCCCCCCATCGCTCCCCATCGCTTGCATTACCGCCTGAACAATTTCCCCCACCCACCATCTGTGGAAAAATTGTCTTCCACGAAACTGGGCCCTGGTGCCAAAAAGGTTGGGGAACGTTGCTGTACTTTATGCTGACAATCGTCTTCTTGGTAGCCTTTTAAATAAGTATGGCTGTTTTGTAGGCTATATTATACTTTTTGAATGGAAGAGAGGTGAAAAAGTTTCTATTTTGATTGGCAACAACCTATTGCACTCATTTAAATGAGTGCAATAATTGTAAAACTTATTTAGGATAATAACGTAATTGTAGAAATATTTTTGGATAACTTCAGTTTGAATTTTATTTTTCTGAAAACAAGTTTGATAGTAGAATTTGCTTTTTCTTTACAAAAACTCTGTTTATTACTCTGCTACTTAAAAGTGAAGATATAGCTCAATGTTCATATGATGCTTTTCTGGTTTTTGTTTGGCTTCGGGGGCAGGGAGGGAGTACTAAGTGTAGTAATGGAAATTCTCAAGCATGCAAAAAAGTCTGATTTGTTTTTTATATATTTCAGCCACCATCAGAGGTTGAATTATCCCTATCATTTGTTAGCCATTTTATAAAATTAGAGAATTAAAATAAACACTATGTCTGATGAAGTTTTTAGCACAACTTTGGCATATACAAAGAGTCCAGAAGTCACCAAAAGAACTACTTTCCAGGTAAAGTATTTTTATTTTGAATAATTTTAAAAGGTAAACACTGTATTGGGAATATTGGACTTGAAAGTGCTTCTATTCAATACAACAGTCCTGTGTAAAGCTGGAGTAAATCTATGTTTCTTTTGAAATTTTTCAGATGATTGTATTTGGGCTCCAGTATTACCAACTCTTCTGTGTGGCTTTAAGACTACCAAACTAAACTCAATACTAGGTTCTTAGTATATTAAAAGTTAAATTAGCTTTTAAAAGTTGAATAGCAGCTTCTAATTGCCATTTTCATATAAAAAATGTTTTTTCCCCCCTGGTGTAACATTATAACATTTAGGCTTTCTCTGTCCAGTCACTACAATTTTGAACTCAGCCTCTAAATTTGCAGTATTGATTACATCTGTTAACAGCAATATGCTGAAACAAAAGATCATAAAGAATACCAGTTTCTTCCATAATGCCAATTTATAATGAACCCTAAGTTGAGTCCTTCAATTCATTTGCTTGGTGTTGTCTGTCTTCTTTAATTTAACCCAAAGCTCCATGAGGAAAGGAATTGTCTGTGTTGTTCTGCATTGAGTCTTATGGGTTGGGTGCATGGCATAAGGTAGGCTTTCAGTGAATATCTGTTAAATGAATGAAACCTAAGTTTTAAGGCAGTTATTAATCAAGCATTATTTGTTTAAAGAATTAATTCAATATATGAGACCTCCACATTTGGATAGAAATTGATTTCAATTATCTCATTTCAGGATGAACTAATAAAAGCAATTACAGCTCGCTCAGCCAGACAAAGAAGTTCTAAATACTCAGATGACTTTGACAGTGATGAGACTGGTATGTGAGAACATGGGAAAGTAAACCACTTCTCTTATTTTTGCTTCTTTAGTTAGGTTTAGCCCAACCCTGCAAAAAAATCACTATGTTAAAATAATACCTATGAATTCACAGGTTTTAGATATCCAACTTTTTAATGAATAAAAAGCCACTCTTAATTTTAAAGAAGTTGTATGATTGTCCTTGGTTTTTTTCTGAATGTGTGTATGAAAATAAAATTTAACTGACAGCAGATTTGCTTGTTTGTGGTAAACCATATTGTAGATAACGAGTTCATCTTTAAGGTCAACCCTATGAGGTAATAACTAGGGCCCATAGAACTAAACTTTGTGCACGTTAGGATCACTTTTATAATGCTTTTTATAAATCAAGGGTTTTTTGGCTATGAAAGGGAATCAGTTTAAAAAACCCAGTATATCAGTACTGTATGGTTAATTTGGTTTCTTTTGATTATGTAAAATATTAATATTTTACATTTCAGGATAAACATACAAAATTCTAAACTTGAAATTCAGTGTTTTATACTTTCAGTGAATAACTCTCAATGTTCTCTGTAAAAGTAATCAGAACAATAGTTAAATCATTGCTTTATAGTTCGGTTAAGCATTCTTTATTATTCTTCTCATAGTAAAATCTAATACTGTGATATGGATGGAATTGCATTTCCAAAATTTTTATGAAAAAACATTATTAGCAAATTCTTCCATTTACAAATATTGTTGATTTTATGAAGTTTTTGAAAAACAAAAGAAAAGCTTTACAGTCCAAAATCTAATTTAAATGTCCCTGGCTGATTATTACTTTGAAGAAATTTTGAAGGAGTTTTCTCAGAGCAAGCACAGTGCTTGGCTTGACAGACTATTCATACTCGATAAGTATGTTTTGAATAAATTAATGAAACTGAAATTTTTATTTTACTAATGCCAATAAAACCTGCCAAAGTTCGCTGTTTTTTAGGGCTGCAAATCTATTCACAGTTGTAAATTCATTTCCAGTCTTTAAGGTAATCTTTTTGATTGATGTAATCTTTAAAACTTTAAAATACGCTATTGAAAATATTTTTTCTCTTCTATTTTTCAGTTTCCTTAGGTGATTTTTCTGACACCTCAGTAGATGAAAATTCATTTAAGAAAAAGATTATCATATATCAGATGATGAAGAAAAGAATTCTCCAAAACTGTCTTTTTTGAAAACCAAGAAATCAATCAATGATGTGAGGAAAGATGAGCCAGTAGTCTCTATCAAAAATGATGAGATGGCACCTGATGGTCGTAAAGGCATGATTGTAAATCCCTTATCTGAATCTCAAAATAAACAACAGGAAGTTGAAAAAGAGAAAATTAAAATGGAAACGAAACCTAGAATTCTTCCAATCAAAAGCGTATCTTCAGGTAATTTGTTAGGTTACTGTAATTGCATTTCTTGAAAATTTATTTTAAGATAATCACAAAATACTTTATATGGTAGCTAATAGATTTTTTAAATTATTTATTTATTTATTATTTATATTTGGCTGCGTTGGGTCTTCGTTGCCGCTCACAGGCTTTCTCTAGTTGTGGAGAGCAGGGGCTACTCTTCGTTGCAGTGCACAGGCTTCTCATTGCAGTGGCTTCTCTTGTTTTGGAACATGGGCTCTAGGCGTGCGGGCTTCAGTAGCTGTGCTGCATAGGTTCAGTAGCTGTGGCTCACGGGCTTTAGAGCACAGGCTCAGTAGTTGTGGTGCATGGGCTTAGTTGCTCCGTGGCATGTGGGATCTTCCCAGACCAGGGATCAAACCCGTGTCCCCCACATTGGCAGGCGGATTCTTAACCACTGCATATGGTGGCTAGTAGATATTTAAGAAAAAAAAATCAGACTTAACCTTTCAAGTTTACAGATATAAATAAAAATAATAGAACCATAGAGAAAAACCATAATTCTGATGTCCAGTTGTACGTTCAGTTTTATATCTCTGCTAGTGCCTGATAGCTGGCCAAAGTACCTTCAGTCATCCACAGCTGTGGCTCCAAAGCTCCTGGGTCCAACCTTGCTTAGGCCTGTGAGCTCCAATTTTGTTTTTAGCAGTGGAACTACAATGGAATCCTTTCTAATCCATTTCACACTCCAGACATCAGGGTTATAGCAGCATTGAGGCTAGTCCTTAAAACAATAATCATTTCCATACAGCCATTTGCCAGAATATTTGTTTGGCATTTGTATATTTGAAGGGGGTGGTGGGGGTAGGTGTTGTTGTTGTCATTGTTTAAGCCTCCAGATTTTCCTTAAGAAAAGAGAATCTCCATTTGGTTTCTCTGTTCCTCAGGAAAATCCACTAAAACTCAATTTTCTGTGGGGATGTTCCTGGTGTGATTACAGTAGTTTCTTCACAGTTCTACTGAGCTCTGTGCATAGTGCAGCAGAGATGGAGTGAAGCAGGCACCAACTGCTGTGACATCCCCTGGGCTGTCACGCAGAAACAAGGGCATAGAAGTTTAAGGATTTGGAGTCTTCCAGTCTTTTTATGTTCTATAGAAAAAATAGTAGTTGATGCTAACCTTCACAAAAACCTCTTTCCTTCATATCATCATTAAATATGGTACTGGTAAGTATTTCATACTTTACATAATAGCACTGGTAACCTTAGGCAAAGCTATATTTCAGACACTCCTTTTTCCACCCCCACAATTCCATCCACTTTCAAATGAGGAGAAGATACAAGCAAGCAGGGATACTAGGGGAAAAGCTACTGCAAGTTAATTATGTGTGACCTCAGCCGTAGGGTAAGCCTCACTGTCTTCATGAGGAGGGGGAGGAAACCTGCTCTCCTTTCCTACAGAATTGTTTTAAGAATCTACTGAAGTATGTCTCAAACTATAAAATTCTACAAAAGTGTAAGCACAAGGCCTAATGGAACACAATTAACTTGCTAAAATGTACCTTCCCAGTGTACTGAGTAAAATCAAAAATGGAGAGAAGGGAAATGTAATCAAAGAGTGAATAATCCATTATATCACCATTTCCCAAAGTATGTTCCACAGTTTGTTCATTGGTATTGAGGGGAAAACAGAGTTATAGGAATTTTAAACCAATTTCTTTATGAACTTCTTGGAACTGTTAATAAAGACATATGCACGGTGAATCTTCAGGAAAGAATATGCAGTGTTTCCTAGTCTTAGTTGAGTTTAAAAACCTATTTTTATGGATTACGTTTATCCTATTTGTCCTGATTCTAAAAAGCTTTTCATTAGGTTAATAAGAAAATGTGAGCATATTATAGAAGCTAAAAATTAGTCTGATATAGATAGAAGTATATAATTAGAACTTTATGGTAGATAATCAGCAATAATCCACCCATTTAATATCTTTTTTAAAACCTGTGACAAATTAAAATAACTAGAGAAATACTGTATTTTGACCACAAGATAGCTCAGGATTCTAAATGTGCAATACTGTAGTTTTAAACAATCATTAACCATTTGCAATTCAGTATATGTAGGATAAAAAAATTACCAAAACAAGTAATCATTTACATTTGATTGTAAAATAAAACATTTTGATAATGTATAGATGTATTTTTTTTTTCTTTCTGAAAACTTGATGATGCTTCTGGAAGTGGAATTTTGGTATAAAATATATTAAAATCATTATTCCTAGGTTATTCAAGTTGAAGAAAATACTTGAGGCTGCTGGTTAGTGCCTGGCATGTAGAATTAATTAAGTATTTGAATGTTTAAATGTATAATTCATTCATTAAAGAAGGAAAGTGGTTAATGAGCTTAGCTTTATTCTTCTCTAAATTTTTAGACTTTTTTTTCTTACAGAGTTTAGAACTTAATATTTTTAATGTGGTGAGATATTGCTGAGTATCACTTAATGCTTTATAAAAATATTAGAACCTGAAAGTTTCCCTTGTTCTTGCTTGTCTGCTGTAACTAGTACAATAATCAAACTCTTTCACTTTTATCAGGTAGTGGTCACATTGGTAGTGATTGTAGAAAGTAATTTTTACAGGTTATGCTGTTTTTATTTTAACTTTAAAGCAGGAGAACCTTGACTACATTAGCATTGGAGTCTGGGTGCTCCTGCTTTAATCCCACAAACTAGAGTTTATGACTATGGGCACATGACCTCTTTGTTCCTCATTTTATTTACCTGTAAAATGGAGACAATATTTGAACCCCCACTAGGGGTTTGAGGCAGTTAAATTGAGTTCATGTATTTGAAGTGCTTAGAGCAATCTTGGCATAAATTAAGTACTCTATAAATGCTTTTACTATTCATTTTATTATTCAGCATTTGTTCATAAGCAGATCATTTTATTTATCCCACATATTTATTGTGGGTATGATATGTTTCACTGTTACAAGCACTGTGATAGTAGCTATCACTGTGGCATTGCAAAGACCTAGTACCAATCCTCCAATACTGTCTTAGTCCGTTCGGGCTGCTGTAACTGAATACCACAGACTGGGTATATTATCACCAACAGAAACCTATTTCTTACAGTTCTGGAGGCTGGAAGTCTGAAATCACAGGGCTCACATGGTTGGATAGGGCCCTCTTCCGGGTTGCAGGCTTCTCGTTGTATCTTTATGTGGTGCAAAGGGCAAAGGAACTTTGTAGAGCATTATTTTAAGGGCATTAATCCCATTCATGAAGATTTTACCCTCATGACTTAATCACCTTCCAAAGGCCTCACCTCCTAATACGTCACTTTTGGGGTTAAGAGTTCAACATAAGAATTGGGTGGAGACACAAACATTCAGACCATAGCAAAGACTTTACAATTTGGTGGGAAGGTATATAAAAGGTATAGTAAGAACACAGGAAAGTGGGCATCTAAATTTACCTGAGGGCATCAGGGAAGGCTTCCTAGAGGAGCTGGTGTCAATAGCTATAACTGACAAATAATAATACCTGTAGTCAGGACTCTCAGATGCAAATGACCCAATTCAAACATCAGTGGAAAGAGTTTATCCCTGTGTTGAGCATGGATGTCAGAAGTCCTTGCTTTAGGTGTGATTAAGTGTAGAGAATCGGTATTTCTATATCATCAGGATTCTCTCTTTTTATTTTTGTCCTCCCTCCCTGACCCTCTCATTCTCTCCTCCTGCACTGTCACTGCCCCATTAATTCCATCCCTTGGTCCATTTTTCTGTCATTTGGTTTCTTTGTCTCAGACAGCCCTTCACTTGGCAGCAGAGAATGCCACTAGTAGTCTCTAAATCACATCCTTCCAGCTCCATGGCCTTAAAGGCATATCCACCAACTCCAAGTAGAAAAATCCTGACCTCCTGACTGCCTGCTGTGGTCAGGGGAAATGAAGTTTCTGTGATAAGCTGCACAGGAAGGAGAGGGCTACATCACATGCCCATCATTCTCACTGAGGTATGGAGGAGATATTTATTAACCCACAGAATCACATGGGTAGAAAGGAGGAGAGGATACCCAAAAAGAAAACAGGAGTGGTGGAGAAACCAGAACAGGAAATGTCTATACAATCATTGATATTCATTGAGCACTTCCCATGTGTCAGGCACTGTGTTGTGTGCTTTGTATGTATTATCTTACTCAAGTCCCATGAGAACTTTAGCAAATCTTAGCTAATTCTACCTATAGGAAAACTGGGGTGTGTGACGGTTATCTGATTCGTGTAAGTTTACAATGCTAATAAGTGTCAGAACAAGATTCAAATATGAAATATCTGAAATAGGCAACCCCATACAGAGAGTGGGTAGAATGGTGGTTATGAGGGGCTGGAGGGAGAGAGAAATGGGAGTTGCTAGTCAACAGATGTAAAGTTTCAGTTATGCAAGATGAATAAGTTTTAGAGCTCTGCCTTTTGGCATTGTGCCTTTAGTTAATAATACTGTAATATGCACTTGAAAATTTGTTAAGAGGGTGGATCTCCTATTAAGTGTTATTACCACAATAAAAAAAATGACTCAAAACCAGGCATTATACAATATTCTGCTTAAACTGAGATTCCAAAGACAGGCAAGCACTTTTCAGGAGGAGAAACAGGAAGTGGACATCCTAGGCAGCGGGAGAGCTTGGGTGGCAAGCTCTGGTGGCAGGAGGCATGTGGCACAGCTGCAGAAGGACAGTGAGCCCAGCATTTCAGGACAGATTACTAAGTGGGTGTGTCAGTGATGAGGCAGCACAGGTAGCCAGAGACAAAACCATGAAACATTTTATATTGTTCAGAGGCAATGAGCTTTTTATTCTGTAAGACTGGCTGATGGGGAGCCATTGAAAAATTTTGTGGAGAGGAGTGATGTGATCTGACTTGTGTTTTATAAATATCACTGAGGCAGTAATCTAGGCAAAAATGGATGAGGAACTGAGAGTGGGGATGTAGAAAGTGGGATAAATGAGAGAGAAATTTAGCAAGTAGAATGGGTAGGGTATTGTGATTCTTTGGATTTTGAGGGAGGAATCTAAGATGACTCTTGGATTTTGGATTGGACATTTGACCAGAGTTTAGGACATACCTAAAATTGGTAATGAAACATTTATAGTGGTTCCAATTACCTATGGTTGTAGAATCTTCTAGCAGGATTTATAACTCGACTTATAGATAAAAAGGATAAAGGTATTAATTAGTTCAGTTTTGAAGTTTCATCAGAAGAATACATTGGTAGAACAATGGAGAGATGGATATGTATAACAGGTAAAATTTAGGGAAAAGTTCATGGAAAATGTTTCTTATCATGTTTTGAGGGCTGGAAGTATCCAGCATTAGATTGTTGTTTTAAACTTAGAAGTGATGAAATAGTAACTGAGAAATTTTAATAACTGCTGGAGAGGTTTTATGGACTCAGAGAACAGCAGCTCACAAGTTATCCAGTTGTCTGTTCCTCCTTCCAGGGACATTTGGCTTTTCTACTCCCTGTACTGACATCATCTTTATACTTGTAACAGCACTTACCTTTGTCTTATAATTTTATTTGTTTAGAATCGTCTTCTTTCCCAACCTCTAAAATCCTTGGACAGGGCCATTGCCAGTGTCTTGATTCTGCGGTCCATTAATGTGAGTGATGTGTATGGGGCCTGGCAGCAGATACTCAATAAAGGTTTTGATGGATGAACTGCCTCATTTTTTAAGGCTGAAACTGAAGCAGTTTGGTTTTGTTTGTTAAAAAAAATTTTTTTTAATACTATGAGAGTTGATGAGTTTACTCACAAAAGTGAAGTGTACTAGTTACTTCCAGGATGGCAGCCATTAAAAAAAAATTATTTGATTATGAACTATCGCCTACTTATACTTTCTGGAGTTCTGTGTAGAGAAGGGTGTGGGCTTCTTCTAGACTCTCCAGGATAGAAAGCCAAGGTGCTTGGGCACAGGAGGGAAGTGTGGTGGCACCTGCGGTGTAGGAGAAGCCATGGTCATTTAAAAAATGTATTTTTTAGTGTATTAAATTGTATTTAATGCATTAAAACATTGTATTTTTCTGCAGAAAATAACAGCAGCCTTGAAGCAGACAACCACTTGAAGCCTTCACCTCGGCCAAGGAGCATGTTGAAAAAGCACAGCCACAAGGAGGAGAAAGACAGGCTAGGAGAAGACAAAGACACTGCCCTCCATGAAGAATTAGAGGCATATTCTGCACCTTCATTCCTCCCAAGGCTGAATGGCAGACAACCAGAAGCTGAGAAAAATGCATTCTCTGAAAACCTTGACCCTGAGGTTAGCACTACTGCTAAACTGTGTTTCTAATTCAGGTTTTTGCATCTGATTATGAGAGAAAGAATATTTGTGTGTGAGAGTGCATGTGTGTGTGTGTTACATGATTTCTTCAGCAATTGATAAGGAAATAATTTTAAGTCCAATAAAAATATATTTTATTGGATCTAAAACTCAATTGTAAGATATAGCAAAAAGACAGCATTATTTTATGTACTGCTAAGAAAGAAGAAAACTGCTAAACTGTAACATACAATGCATCCAATTTCAGAGAAAGTAAAATGTGAAAAAAACTTGCCTTTTTGAATCTATGCAACACTTTAATTGCAAGAGTTTTTATTTACATATCTTTGAATTGTATAATTTATGGCCAGTGTCATTTTATTCATTTGGTTTTAATCACTCAACAAATGTGTACTGAATGTTCACAGCACAGTCCTATATTTTTTGGGATATAACAGAAGGGATGTAGATGTGATCCTTCAGGACTTCATCAGGAGTTTACTGTGTATTGTTATTAGGGAAGAACACTTGACCGCCTGTGTTTACATTTCACTATGGTTAGAGAAGTTCCACCTCACATTTCAGAAGGGATAAGTATGGGAAGAACATTCCTCCTCCACAATCTGCTTGAGCAGATCAGAGAAAAGGAACTAAACAGTACTGGCTAAGCTTCTTTCTTCTTCTCCTGACTCCTCTGTGTTACTGATGTGAGAAAAGATCTGCTCCCTGGGAGGTGGTACAAAGGCAGACAGAGGAAGTCCTTTGTATCACAACTAAACAGAAGAATCTCTCCAATTCAGGTCAGAAGTATGAGCACAGTAGGCTCTGATTCCACTCTTATCCTGTAGGTTAGCTTTACCAGAAAAGCTGGCAATTTGATATAAGTCTGCCTGACCTCAGTGTGCTATGTCCTAATTTGTTCTGAAAATCAGGTGAAGAGAGGGTGTTATCAAAACCAAACAATTATTTTATGTTTAATAAAATCATCTGGTCAAGTGGATATTGTGTTAGTTCACTGTAGCTGCTGTAACAAATGGCCACAAACTAGATGACTTAAAACAACAGAAGTTCTCTCAGTTCTGGTGGTCAGAAATCCAATATCAGGGTGTGAACAGGGCTATGTTCCCTCTGAAGGCTCTAGGGAAGAATCCTTCTTTGCTTCTTCCAGTTTCTGGTGGTTGTCAGAAATCTTTGGTGGTCCTTGGCTTGTAGCTGCATCACTCCAGTCCTTGCCTCCATCAACCCATGGTCTTCTTCCCTGGGTCTCTGTGTCTTCCCTCACTTTTGTCTAAAACAAGACACCAGTCATTTGATTAGGGTCTGCCCTACTCCAGTAGATTCTCATCTTAACTAATTCCATCTGCAAACACCTTATTTTCAAATAAGATCACATTCGGAGATTTGGGGTAGACATGAATTTTGAGGGAACACTATTCAAACTGGTAGTGATACCTAACTTTAATTGCTCTTTGTGATGTATTCTATATCCCTTGATTAAAGAAAAAAGTATTCCTAAACTTTTTAAAGTAACATTATATTATGACAGAAAATTTAATTGAAAAATATCTACCCATAATCCCATCACCTAATGACAACTATATTCATTATTCTTACTCCACTTTTGGGCTGTTTTTCTATACTTGTTTTTATAATATTTGTCATCTTAACATTCACAGTGTTTTGTATCATGCTTTTTGGTTTAATCTCTTAACATTAGGTCATGACATGTTTCCATGTTGCTGGGTGATCTTGAGACTATGTTCACCTTAATGACTATAACATAGCCCATATTGTAGAGCTATTATCTTTGTTGGGTATATTAGATACTTCTGTTTTTAATAGTCTAAATTTTCCTTATTCCTCATTATAAAATTTTCCTGACCATGCTCTGAATGTTCTTTAAGCCCACATTTTCAGGGATTTCCCATTTATTTTTTGTCCAACCCTTCTCTCTCCTATGTCTATAATCTTTGGCTCCGGAAGAGTCTATTTTCATCCCCATTCAACAATGCTGAAGCCTCTTTAACTTTGTATAAGCTTTCACATGACACTGCACTTCTCTCCCTATTGCCTTACCTTCCTGCAAATGTCACAGCTGGGTATCGAAAGGATGACATTTTCTTTCTCGCTACAACCTCACTTCCCACCTTTCATTTGTGTGTGCGTGTGTGTGTGTGTGTGTGTGTGTGTGTGTGTGTTTGTATGATGATATATATCTATGTTTATATGTTAAATTAACTCATTATTCCTGGGATAAAATCTAGTCCATCATAGTAGACTATTTTTGTGTGGGATTTGATTTTTTAATATTTTGTTAAGACTTCTACATCAATATTTATGGAAGTTGACTATAATTTTTTCCTTATAATGTTGTTATCAGGTGTGAGTATCATATAAATTGGGGAATGTCTCTTCCTCCTTTATTTTCTAAAAGTTTGTTTGGTATGAAACCAAAAGTTTAGTATCATTTTCCCCTTAATTGAGAGAATTCACCAGCGAAATTATCTGGGCCTAGAATTTTCTTTGTGGAGAGGTCTTTGACACTAAGTTTGATTTTTTTGGGGGGGGGGGGCGTAAATATTTGGTATCCAGATTTTCTCATCAGTTTAGTAATTTGTGTCTATTTAGAAATTTATCCACTTTATCTGAGATGTTGAATTTATAAAGTTGGTTGTGATATTCCCTTATCCTTTTTTTTTTTTGTTGTTGTTTTTTTTTTGTTTTTTTTTTTTGTTTTTGCAGTACGTGGGCCTCTCACTGTTGCGGCCTCTCCCATTGCGGAGCACAGGCTCCAGACGCGCAGGCCTAGCGGCCATGGCTCACGGGCCCAGCCGCTCCACAGCACGTGGGATCTTCCCGGACGGGGGCACGAACCCGTGTCCCCTGCATCGGCAGGCGGACTCTCAACCACGGCGCCACCAGGGAAGCCCTCCCTTATCCTTTTGATGACAGTAAAATTATCATGACATTCCATCTTTCATTTCTAATATGTAGTTTGTGTTTTCTGTCTTTCTTGTTAAATTTTGATAGACATTGCTCAGTTCTGTTAAAACTTTAACTCTGTTAAAAGAACCAGTGTTGGCTTTGTTAGCTTTCTCTGTTGTTTGTTTCCAATTTCATTGATTTTCACTCTTTATTATTTCTTTCTTTTATTTTCTTTGGGTTTACTTTGCTTACCTTTAAGTTAGAAAATGTGTCCATCCATTTTAAACTTTTCATCCTTTCTGTCAAAACCTTTGAAAACTGTAAATTTTCCTCTAATGCCCTGATTAGCAGCACTCAATTTTTTTGATGCCATTTATTTTTATTATCATTCCTTTAAATACATTTTCTGATTTACCTTGTGATCTCTTTTTTGGCCAAATGGTTATTTTATGGTGAATGATTTTATTTCCACATATTAGATCTTCTCTAGATATATTCTTGCATAAATTTATAATTTAATTTTATTATGATCAAAGAATATATCTTATATGAATTCACATTTTTTTTTTAATTGTTGGGTTTTTTTTTATGGCCCAGACTAAGTGTGTCTTGTGAAAGGTTTCATTTGTATTAACAAAGAATGTGTGTTCTGCAGGTGTTAGATATAACGTTCTGTAATTTCAGTTTGGTCAAGATGGTTGGTAGTGTCATTCAGATCTTCTCCTTTCTTACTGAATTTTTGTCTAGTTGATTTACCATGTACTAAATAGAGTGTGTTAAAATCTCCAATTATGTTTGTTAATTTCTATGTACTTCCTTTTTGTTCTGTCAGCATTCCATGACTCTGTAATTAGACACATATTCATCATTATTAGTTCTTGACCCTATTTAGCCTTATGAAATTTTTGTATCTCTGGTAATGCTTCATATCTTGCAGTTTGTTTTGCCTGACATTTCAACATTTCAGTATTTGTATGGCATAACTTTTTCCATAATTTTCCTTTCAAACAATCTTTTTCTTTAAATGTCTCTTGTAATAGCAGTTTGGTATTACTTTTTTATCAAGTCTGACAATCTGCTTTTTAATTGCGATCTACTTATGAATCCATTATTACATTTATGAGTGTTTAGTCCATATACTTTTTTAAAATAAATTTATTTATTTTATTTTTGGCTGCATTGGGTCTTCATTGCTTGCACGGGCTTTCTCTAGTTATGGCAAGTGGGGGGCTACCCTTTGTTGTGGTGTGTGGGCTTCTCATCATGGTGGCTTCTCTTGTTGTGGAGCACGGGCTCTAGGTGCACAGGCTTCAGTAGTTGTGGCTCTCAGGCTCAGCAATTGTGGCTCACGGGCTCTAGAGCACAGGCTCAGTAGTTGTGGCTCACGGGCTTAGTTGCTCCATGGCATGTGGGATCTTCCCAGACCTGGGCTTGAACCCGTGTCCCCTGCATTGGCAGGTGGATTCTTAACCAATGCGCCACCAGGGAAATCCAGTCCATATACATTTAATGTAAGTACTCTTAGGGCCAATTTGTTGCTGTTTGTTTTCTATTTATTTTATCTATTTTTTTAAAATTGAAGTTCCTCTATAAGTTCTTTCTTGCCTATTTTAATCACATAGGTTTTAGTTTTCCATTAGTTTTCTCTGTTGCCTTTTGACTATACCTATTTGCGTTATATTTTTAGTAGTTGTCTTATGGATTACAAAATGCATCTATAAATGATCACAATACAGTTGACACTGTATTGTTTCACATTTAAAATAGAAACCTTGTAACAGTATAGTTCCATATACTCCCTCATCCATCATGCTGTTGATGTCATGTATATTACTCATACATATGATATAATTTCCACAACACAGAGTTATAACGTTTCTTTAAAGAGCCTTTTAAACTTTTTTCTTATTTTATTTTATTTTTTTTGTGGTACGTGGGCCTCTCACTGTTGTGGCCTCCCCCGTTGCGGAGCACAGGCTCCGGATGCACAGGCTCAAGTGGCCATGTTTCACGGGCCCAACTGCTCTGTGACATGTGGGATCTTCCCGGACCGGGGCATGAACCCGTGTCCCCTGCATTGGCAGGTGGATTCTCAACCACTGCACCACCAGGGAAGCCCTGTCTTAGACTTTTAAAGAACTAAAAGAAAAAAAGAATAAACATTTATAGTTTTCTTAGATATATATACCATTTCTAGGGATCTTCATTTCTTCCTATAGATCCAGATTACCTTCTAGTGTTATTTCCCTTCAATCTTAAGAACTTATTTTTGCATTTCTTGGTTTGCCAGTGATCGATTCTCTCAGTCTTTTCTTATGTAAAACATATTCACTTTATCTTCATTTTTGAAGGATGGCTTAGTTGAATATACACTTCTTGGCTGACAGTTTCCTTCTCCTATCCCCTGCTCTTTATAGGTTTCCATTGTTCCTGGCCTCTATTATTTCTGTTATGAAATCAGCAAAAATTTATTTTGCTATCCTCATTATACAATGTTTTGTTTTTTTCTGGCAGCTTTCAGAATTATTTTTAAGGTTTAGTCTTTTTTCTTTGAATTACAACAATTTGACTATGAGGTACTTAGGTGTGGTTTTCTTTATATTTATCCTGCTTGTGTTTTGTCAAGATTTCAGGATTTGTAAACTGATACTTTCCATGCAGATGGGAAGTTAAAATTTTTTTCTGTTTTATTTTCCTTCCTCTTGTTTATAATTACGTGCGCACTGAAATTTTTGATATGTCTCACTGATCTCTAAATTTCTTTCATGTTTCTTTAATCTTTTTTCCCTTTGTTTTTTTAGATTGAATAAGTTGTATTGTTCTGCCTTCAAGTTCACTGCCTTTTTCTGATCTGCTGTTAAGTCTATCAGTGATTTTTTTTTTTTAATTTTAGTAGTGTTCAACTCTAGAATTTCCATTGGTATTTTTTGTATTTTCTGTATCTAATAATAAGATACCCTATCTATTCAGCCACTATGTATATATCTCCTCCTAAGTGCTTGAACATATTTGTAATCCCTACTTTAAAGTTCTTGTTTGCTACTTGCAACATCTGGGTCATCTCTGGCTTGGTTACTATAGACTGCTTTTGTTGTTTTTGTTTTCATGAGTATGTGTCACCATTTTTTTTTTTACTTATTAACATTTTGATTGACTACTGAGCATTATGAATGATATGTTGTAGAGATTCTGGATTCTGTTATGTTCCTCTGAACATGTGCTCTAGCACAAAGATATTATGGCTAGACAGATTCCCAGCTCTGTCTCCCTTGCCATGGACATTGACTGAAATCTCTGCTTAGATATTTCACTTTCTAGCTACTGTGATTTTACAGGACCCTCTGAGGTCTTTCCCATGCCATGCATAGATGATGCAAGTGTTTGAGGTGGATTTATATGCAGATATTGGGGTTCATGCCTTCTGCAGCTCTTCTCCAAATTTATTGCCTGATCTTCTAGTCCTAAACTCTATCTTCTGACCCCTCAAGCCAGTTTAGTAATGCTGCAGCCTTCTACTAAGCTGCACAGTTGGGGGAATTTCCTCAGGAAAAAGGCTACTAACTTGTAAGTCTCCTTGGGTAAATCTTCCCTTCTCAGGGTAGACTCCAGTGTTTGAGCCCTTCTGCCATCTGCCCAGATGGTTTCTCTCTATTGCTTTTGACATATAATTTTCTTTGTAAATATTATGGGAAAGAAAATTAAAATTTATTGTCTATGCAACAAAATCAAACTTCTTACATTATAATATCATCACCTTTAGACTAGAGTATTATTCTATAAAGAGATGTTTAATTTATACACACAAATATAATTACTTCATTTCATATATAATAATTATTTTAATTCAGATATAGGAATTTTGAGGAAAACTAAAGTGTATGAAATCTATGTAGTTTTTTATCTAAAATATTTGGAAGTAACTGTCTGCTTGGTTTTATAAATTGCTTTCATTTGGTCAACAAGTAATATTTGTTTGAAACTAAGGGTTTTTACCTACTATTTCCTTTATACTTTCTAGGAAAATATATACTTAGAGAAAAACATGTCAAATATTTACCTTAAATATTTCTGAGATTTGATTTTAGAGCAGTAGGAGTTTTGAAAACATAGAGGTTTCAGTTAAAGAACTGGAATAACTCTTAGTGACCTATTGATGATCAAGATATAAAGGCTTGAAAGTAAAGCATATTATAACCTCCTTTGACTTACTTTTGGTGTTTAGCAGAAAACTAATAAAGCAGATTTCAGAGTTATAAAGTAGTTTCAATAATCCTATTGCCCCCCCACAAATCTTGAGAACTAAACTTACTAGTAAATACATTTTCTTTAAATAGGATGCATGGTTAACAAGTCTATCATCATCATCCCTTAAAGAAAGTCTCGGAAATTCCTCTTCACCAGTATCTGGGGAAAAATCCTCCATCACAGGTGATTATATCAAATTATTCTACCTTATTTTATTTATGAACTCTGTATTGCTTAGAATGCTATTTGTAAAAGAAATAATACTTTACACAGTTATAGGAACAATATATGTTTGTGTTTGCCTGAGTTTTAATCTGTAGATGCAGAACTTCATGTCTCAATGCCTCAATCCCCCAAGTTATAATAAGACCAATCTCATAAGGCTGTTGTGAAAATTAAGTGATACTATGCATTTTAGCCACTAACTCAATTCCTGGCACAAGTAGAGTATTCACTAAATGTGAGCTATTATTATGTAGGCGTTGCTGCAATAGTCAGCATAATGGTTAGGTGAACTTTTAGAGTGAGACTAAGCTGGATTTGAATCTAGGTACAACTACATGAGAAAGTAACTAACCTTTCTGGCCCTGTATGTTGCTCTTTAAAATGGGCTTAATAAGAGTAGGGTGGTTATAAGAATTAAATTAGTTTTAATACATGTAAAGCATGTAGAACAGAACCATCGTTAGCACATAGTAAGTGCTATGAGTAGTTAAAGTGAGTATGAGTAGTTAACATTGTTTCTTTCCTTAGTCTTATGACATATAACTTAATGAGAGCTAAAGGCATAGCTGTTTTTAAGACTGGGATGTATAACTTATATTTATTAAGTGCTTACTATGTAGTATAACTTTTGTCATATTACGGATGAGAAAAACTGAAGTGCAAAGATATTGGGAAACATACCCGAGGTCAGTGATGGAGCCATAATTTGAATCTTTTGCTCCAAAGTCTTTGTTCTTTTCACTGAGTACTTTGATTAGCAGCTCTAAAGAATCCATTAATGATACTTTGAATCATGAGTAGTCTCCAAATATGAATGTATAACTGGAATTATAAAGTGATATTATATCTAGCTTACCTAGATATAAAATGAGTTCCCCAGAAATGGCTGGAATGAAAGCCTCGTAATTAAGACTTTGACAGTAAAGATACAGGTTGGCCAGTAGGTGGATCCTAGTAGAACTGAAAGTTGGTGATCAACGCAGAAAGCACTGATTTTCTGTTGAACATTCTAAAGTGTGGTAGAATCAGAATAATAGAAGCAATTCTGTAAAAGCAAAACTGAATCCTCCATGCCAGAGCTTAAGCCTGTCCCTTGAGCACTGAGAGGGTAAATACTAGGCCTTCCTTTCCTGCCCTTTTGGTATCAGAGGCAACACTGCATCTTAGTGGGAGTAAAACTCTATAAAGGATGGCTTTATTCTCTGTGTGGTGGCCTCTTCTAGAACTGCATTGATTCTTGGTTCTCTCTACACCTGTACAATATTATAAGTGCATTGCTAGTAACTATAGTATCTTAGAAATCTGTGCCTCTTGCTCCAGCTAAGAAACACAGGCTTTTGAATAGAATAGATATTGCCATTTCACTTACTTGGTTTATACACCAACAAGGGCTTGTGGCATGTCTATGGTTTAGGGTTGTTATTCCATTTTCTAAGGTGTGTCAAATGCTTTAGTAGATTTAGTAGCCATTTTTTCTTTTGTAGCTCACTTGGGAAAAAAGTTTATTCAAGTTGAATATGATAGTTTTCTCCATTTATTATTTTGCAAGAAAGATTATAGACAGTTTTCGTTTAACAAAAAGCAAATGAATCTGTTATCCACCTTATTAATTCAGAAGGGAGATTTAGTTCTGTTACTCTGTCACAAAATAGATCAGAATGAAGAATGCACTGAAAACCATAATTCCTTGAAATCAGTTGAAAATGAAGAGAGCTCAGTTTTGATAGACTTTGTTACTACACTTGAGAAACCCAAGGAAAGTCAAGTGACTGCTGATGACCTTGAAGAAGAAAAGGAGAAAGCTGAACTGATTATGAATGATAACTTAACAGTTGATGATCCACCACTGTTTCAACTTCAGAGTATCTTATGCACTGAGTCTGCAAAGGTATTTATATAAAATTGTACCTTCTATACTACAGCTTAAAATTCAAAATAGAACTTTTAAATATTTTATCTTCCATGTCAGGTACATCTGAATTATTTGTGGAAATAATGGTATTATACTGTCAAGTGATTCTTATTCAATAGAATTTTAACTTCAGGGAAGGTTTGCAGTGAAAATAATAAAACCCAACATTTCATTAAAAGTTAACAGAAGTATATGATCATAATATACTTTTAATATACCCCCAGAAGTGGGTATGTTTCTGTAGGTCTTCATGTTATAAAAATGCAGCTGTCTGGAATAATTTCTAAGGTTTTGAGTTAGTGAAGGATATTCCTTTGGATATCATTTTAAAATATTTTATAAATTTTAATGAAAATCTTTAAGAAAAGTTTATCAGCATCCATACTTATTTAAATGGATGGACAGGATCATTATCAGGAATATAATTATTATTACCTTGAGAACCAGATTTGTGATATGTAGGATTACTTGTCCCTACACTACGTTGCACCAGAGTACTATACTGTTAAAATTTATGGGGAGCATTTTTAGTCTTTATTTCTCCTAAATTTTCTTTTTTGTGTGTGTGGTATGCGGGTCTCTCACTGTTGTGGCCTCTCCCGTTGCAGAGCACAGGCTCCGGACACGCAGGCTCAGT
This sequence comes from Phocoena phocoena, assembly GCF_963924675.1. Taxonomy (NCBI): domain Eukaryota; kingdom Metazoa; phylum Chordata; class Mammalia; order Artiodactyla; family Phocoenidae; genus Phocoena; species Phocoena phocoena. The sequence goes on along the minus strand of NC_089223.1, from coordinate 34,510,096 downwards.
GACCATGGCTCATGGGCCTAGCCACTCCGTGGCATGTAGGATCTTCCCGGACCAGGACACGAACCCGTGTCCCCTGCATCGGCAGGCAGGCTCTCAACCACTGCGCCACCAGGGAAGCCCTATTTCTCCTAAATTTTCTTTATGCAGTTTCTCCTGCAGTTAATTGGTGGCTATGTATACTTATTAGTAGGGAAGATAACAGTTAGCTGAAAACTTGTGGTTGAACAGGACTTTTATAAACAGAGTATTAAGTTTTTATTAAATTTTATGGAGAAGGTTCATTAAGCCACATTCCAGGTATATTGTCCTTAACCAGTTTCCTTAGGAAAAAGCTCTAATGCCAAGTTAGGGATGTGTTTACATCTGCTCTCACTTTAGTGTTAGCACCCATCTGTCCGTGTAAAGTAGAAAAGTTATTCCTTAAAAGGAAGAAGGGTATTCTGGAATTTATAGACAGGTCTTAGAAATGTTTAACAGAGGTAATTCTAAATTGGAACAGGTGATTTATATATAACAAGTAAGATTATAGCATAGTTCTTTTGAACGAATCCTTGGCTTTATTCTTACTCTCTACTGAGTGATCTGAAGTCTGATTAATCATTCCCCTCTAAGGTCTCTTTGTTGGATTCTCCCCATGGAATAAAAAGCAGACTCCTCACCACTGGAGATCTCATACGATTCTTCCCAGACCTTATACTCCTCAGCTTTCCCTGCCATTCACTGTGCCTCAGCATCTTTCACCTTTTTTGGTTTCTCAAAATTATCAAGCTCTCCATAGAACATCTTGTGGCCCTTTGTTATTCATCATTTGTCTGAGCTCTGATGTCGAGCCTTCAGGGAGGCCTTCCCTGACCAAATTCATTATTGTGGCTCGTCAACTCCACTCTGTCACTGTCACTGGACCCTAGTTTATCTCCTTCATGAGTGACATTAGTTTACGTGTTTATTGCCAGTCAACCTCCCTAGAATGTAATATCCTTATTTGTTCCTGGTGCCAGCTATACTTGACACATAGTAGATGCTTAAAAAACATCAATTTACTTGAAGATTGGCCTCTAAGTCTAACTGTGATCGATACAGTGAGTAATCCGTCTTTGGCTTTTTCTATTTAATAGAAAATAATTCAAGATAGAAATATGAAGAATAAAAAGTCAACAAATAATAGAGCATCCAATGCATCTGGCAGGTAATAAAGTTATCATTTTCCCTCAGTTATGGGTTTACATTCCAAGAAAACTAGTTTTAGTTTAACTTCTGTACAGTAAATTTCATTTGGTGTTACTTAATTTTCTTCATATGAGAAGAATGAAGTAGTTACTTCATGGTAAATCCCCCTAGTTGAATATATTCATTTATAAAAAGGAATTGATGGGCTTCCCTGGTGGCACAGCAGTTGAGAGTCTGCCTGCCGATGCAGGGGACACGGGTTCGTGCCCCGGTCCGGGAAGATCCCACATGCCGCGGAGTGGCTGGGCCCGTGAGCCATGGCCGCTGAGCCTGTGCATCCGGAGCCTGTGCTCCGCAACGGGAGAGGCCACAACAGTGAGAGGCCCACGTACTGCAAAAAAAAAAAAAAAAAGGAATTGATTAAGGATCCTCTCTGTTCTACATTGCTCCTGGGATATAGTTTCTTTCTCCTATTTTTCCTGAGACAGTAGATATACAGTGGTAATAAAGCTGAAGTCCAGCATTCACCTTCTCTATTAAATGTCTTTGTCCAACACATGAAAAGTTGTACTTTAAACTTAGAGGTTCTGTGGACTAAGTTGGTTTATTAAAATGATAAGAATTCATAAATGCTATTCAAAACCTTCTGAATCTTTTAAATTATCATTAGTCAAATATAACAGGGGTCAGCAAACATTTTCTGTAAATTCGTGAGTTAGTACATATGTCAGGTCTTGTAGGCCATATGGTCTCTGTTGTAACTACCCAGTTCTGCTATTGTAGCAGGGAAGACACTGTTGGCATTATGCAAATAAATGAAAAAGCCAGGGTGCAATAAACTTTATATACCAGAATAGATGGGGGGCCAGATTTTCCCACCAACCCTGAAATAGAGGTTACTAGTCTAACTTTATATTTAAGATGGTTTATGTAGCAAAATAACATAAGAAACTATTAAAACCTACTTATTAATACTGTCTTTTCCCATGTAACTTGAGTCCATGTTTGTTAAAAATGTTTTAATTACAAAACCTTAAAAGAAAAATGGCATTGAAGCTATATAACTTAAAGTAATAAAATTTAAATTAGATTGAATAGGGGTCTTTGTATACTAAGAACACATCACTTTATTAAATTATTAAATTATAATGTATAATTATAATGTATTAAATTATAATGTAGTTTTCAAATACAGTATTTGCAAAATCTAATGAATCTGTCTTCTACCAAGTGCAGTTGTAATAGTTTATCTTGATTCATTTGGATCTTTTCAGATTAGTGACCTCTGAGTTCTTAAGGAAACCTGGTTCTCTAAGGAGAACTCCGTTGACAGTTACCACTTCTCACTATTTAGGGACTTTGAGAGTCTTGGACCAAAAGCCCTCACAGAAACAGAGCACAGAACCTGACAGAGCAGATAACATAAGGGCAGCTGTTTATCAGGTAAAAAGGAAAATATTTTTTTTTAAATTAGAAGAATTAATCACTTACATAAGGTTTGTTTATCAGGAAGTAAAATGACCCTGTCAGAGATGATTTAATGTTTAATTTATTTCCTTTATAATACCTGAGCAATCCAAAGCTTTTTTTAATATATATATATATATACTAAATTATCTCCTTCTAGGCTTTGTTTAACTGATCCTAGTTGTTTTTAAAGAAAGAGAATATGCCATGGCAATTGATAAAAATACAGCAAAAGCAAAATGTAGTTGAGGTACACCTATGTTCTATACTTTTTCTCCTTTAAGTTTATATAGTTATGAACAAAAAGGGTTTTAATTTTTTTTTCTTTCCTGAGACTTTCTGTATTTGAGTTAAACTTACATAGAAGAAAGCTGTCCTAATTTTTTCACAATTCCAATAAAGAAGTCTTCTTTTTTTTTGTCTTATTTGTTGTACAGAATATAGTACACTTTGGAAAATTGTCCATGTGAATTTCTGAGAAAAATGTTAGTATATATAGTTGTACAGAATATAGTACACTTTGGAAAATTGTACAGAATATCGTACACTTTGGAAAATTGTTCATGTGAATTTCAGAGAAAAATGTTAATATATGTAGTCATTACATTACACATTATATTACACATACATAAATCATATACACATGATTTTCTTAATTCTTGCTCATCTTTACATATTAGAATATTATCAGAAAAAGAATGATACTAGTACATATAAAATCTATAAGTTTTATGTTTTGCTTTTTTAAAGTTTTAATCATATATTCAGAAATAAGAATTCTAATTCATTTGCAAAACTTTGAATATCATATAGCTTTTTTCTTGTTCCCACAGGAGTGGTTAGAAAAGAAAAATGTTTATTTACATGAAATGCACAGAATTAAAAGAATCGAAAGTGAAAACTTAAGGATTCAAAATGAACAGGTATTCTGAATATAGAAGTAAAAAATATTCTGGATTTTTAAGTCAGTAAAATAGTCTGAATGTTTAATACTTGTAAATCAACTGTTTTTTAAATGGTGAAATAAATTGTATATAAAAGAACTGATTTCTGATTTTATTTCTCTGGTACTTTATACATTTTTAGTTTGATATAAATATAACTGTTTTACATGAAAACATGGATACACAGAGATTTTTATTGTTTATATGTGAGCAATAGCTTTGGCACTACTGATTATGAACTTATTTTTTCTTGTGACCATGTACCTATTTCATTATTAAAAATTGACTTTGATACTACAACTTAGCCAGGAATATAAAGGGTCATCAGACATTAACCTTCAGTTTTCCCCTTTTCTATCTTGAGTTTTGTATGTATCTTCAAGACCAGCCTCTACCTGAGTATTTGCCCCTATCCTTCCCACTGACTGGAGCTGGACTCTCATTTCAGTCTCTCCTGTACTTCACCTTCTGCCTCTAACTCCTTCCTACAACATGCTCCAGTTCTTTCCCATCTTCTAAAGTAAAATCCCTGAAAAAAACAAAAGAAAAAAAACAACCCTTCATTGTGCTTTTTTTTTTTTGCGGTATGCGGGCCTCTCACTGTTGTGGCCTCTCCCGTTGCGGAGCACAGGCTGAGGACACGCAGGCTCAGCAGCCATGGCTCACGGGCCCAGCCACTCCGCGGCATGTGGGATCTTCCTGGACCGGGGCACAAACCCGTGTCCCCTGCATCGGCAGGCGGACTCTCAACCACTGCGCCACCAGGGAAGCCCCCAGTATGCTTTTAATACTACCATGGATAGAAACATATTTCCCCAGCACACAGCACTGTGTGGAGCAGCCCTGCAGGGGACGTGCCTGGACACTGGCACTGCCTTTGCAGCATTATCTGCCACAGTCAGCGCCAGACACCCCATTTGCTCTTCACAACTCAGTGAGGGAACTCATACTTTTACTTCTAAATTATGTTATCTCTATAATAAAGCTTTATATCATTTAATGCTAAGCAATATTATAAGGCAAACATAGAATATTATGGGATTAGATTGAAGTAAGTAAAGTAATAACATACTTGCTATATGTTCACCTACATATTTTCTAATCTGGCACATGTTTTCAACACTTGGGATATGTTTATGCAGTAAGAATTTTATGCTCTGATGTCAGTCAAAACTCAGGGTTAAAGCATAGATCTGTAGTTTACTGTGTGACTTGACCAATTTACCTTACTCTGACAGGCCAGAAAGGTAAAGTTAAAGTTAAAATATCAGGAAAGTTACAGGCCAGACAGGTAAAGTATATAACTTTATCTTTCTGGCCTGTAACTTTCCTGATATTTTTCTTTTAGTGCAATATTGCATTATGAGCACTTTGCAGTACCAGTTAGCCTTTTACAGTTTATTTTCATAGCATTTGTTCAGTATACTTCCAAAAAAAATTCCTTCCCATACATGGTAGTAGATCAATATCTGATAAATGTTTAAGAAAGGACATTTTAAAATGCAGTGAATAATTCAGATAACATTCTTTATCAATTAACTTCTCTAAATCTATTTTAAATAGATTGCTTTGAAACCTAATTTGATGAATATGAAGGGAATTAAAAAAATGAATGTATGTATATCTATATCTATCTATATTTGTCTATTTATACATATACATATTATTGTCTATTATTTTTCCAAAATAGAAAAGAGCTGCTAAGAGAGAAGAAGCCTTAGCATCATTTGAGGCCTGGAAAGCCATGAAAGAAAAGGAAGCAAAGAAGGTAGCTGCAAAAGAAAGGCTTGAGGAAAAAACCAAGAAGAAAACTGAAGAAAATGCTGTGAGAAAAAGAGAAGCACTGCAAGTATGCAATGGTTTTGAATATCTTAATTATCTTTAAAATATTTGAAAATTAATGATTAACTGTGGTTTTACTATTTTATTATATTCACATTAAATAAGAAAGTAACTCTGAACTTTTTCAGTCTTTTGAAAAATGGAAAGAGAAAAAGATGGACTATCTTAAAGAGAAAAGTAAAAAAGAGAAAGAATATGAAAGAGCAAAGAAACAGAAAGAGGAGGAAACTGTTGCTGAGAAAAGGAAAGATAACGTAACTGCTATTGAAAAATGGTAATCCAAAATAATAAATGTTTTGATAGATCTTAAATTAGTAACACTTTAGGCTTTTCTAAAATTCATTTACTTGAATGTTGCTAATGCTCTTAGTCTCATTATTGCAAAGACACATTAGGGAATCTTTATTATATATTCTCCTTTAACTTGCCAGTGTTTTGACTATCCTACATAGGAATGAAAAAAAGGAAGCTGTTTTCAAGGAAAAGGAAAAAGAGAAAATAAATGAGAAAAGAAAAGAAGAGCTGAAAAGAGCTGAGAAAAAAGATAAAGATAAACAAGCTCTTGATGAATATGAAAAATGGCTGGTAGGTGTTATTTGTTAATGCACTGTGTCTTTTAAATGTACTTGTTCTGACTTTTCTGTCCCTAATTCCAGTTCTATTTGTCCCATGCCTACTGACCATTTCTACCTGGAAGCTACCTTGTTGAATTCATTCTCTCCTACATATATCATAATTTATTTGATCTACTCATTTCTATTAATGATTCTACTATTCCTTAAAACACTCAGGCTTAAAACTTTAGTCATAATAATGTTCCTTACCTACATCCCCACATTTAGTCACTTACCAGTCATGCCCATTCGTCCTTTGCAATGATTCTCCTACCTAAAATTATAAAAAAGTGTACTGACAAGTGTATTACTGAAGGTATACCAGGTTAATTTAGGTGGAACTTGGTCCTGACACACAGTAAAATTGTATTTAATGAGAAAGTTATTCCATTTTTTATTTTCTTTTGATCTTTCTGATGACCTCGAGGAGACGGTCTTATTTAAGTGTTTTTTTAATGAAAGCAATCAAGTATGAACGTTGGGAGAAATGATATCTAGCAGGACTTTATATTCTTTGTTTCAATGTACTTATGTTTATAGTTACTTTTCAGTGATGGCAAGCAAAATACTGTTTTCTGTTTTAAAATATCAATATAAATATATATTTTATTCATTTATTTTTGAATAAGTAATACATTTCAGATGCATAAGTACTTTATGTGATAGTTAACACATTCACATGTTCAGCAATCAAAAAGTGCAAAATTTCTCCACAGGGCTTAGGGTCCAGTAGGGTTTCTTATCAAACTTTTTTGAATTCATGTCTATCAGCAAGTTAAAGAAATGTCATCCAGAGTATTTTTTTATTTGCATTTCTCTGGTTAGGATTGAGCTTGAGTATCCTTTCATTTATGTGAGGATAATTTATATTGTTTTTCCTGTAAAGTGTCAATTCATAAACTGAACATTTTTTCGTTGGTCTTTTTCTTACTGATTTCTAGAAGCTTTTTTATGTACTAGGGAAATTAGCCTACCATTTCTGATATGAGTTACAAATTTTTTCCCATTGTATTGTTGGTCTCTCAACTTTGCTTATATCATTATTTTAGTAAATTTATTTATTATTTATTTTTGACTGTATTGGGTCTTCGCCTGCGCACACAGGCTTTCTCTAGTTGCGGTAAGCAGGGGCTACTCTTCATTGTGATGTGTGGGCTTCTCATAGCAGTGGCTTCTCTTGTGAAGCATGGGCTCTAGGGTGCATGGGCTTTTTAGTAGTTGTGGCACGCGGGCTCAGTAGTTCTTGCTCACGGGTTCTAGAGAACAGGCTCAGTAGTTGTGGCACATGGACTTAGTTGCTCTGCAGCATGTGGGATCTTCCTGGACCAGGGCTCAAACCCGTGTCCTCTGCATTGGCAGGTGGATTCTTAACCACTGTGCCACCAGGGAAGTCTTATATCATTTTATTCCATGAAGAATTTTATTTTATTTTCAGGTGTCAAATCTATCAGTCTTTTTTTATGGCTTCTGATTTTCAGGTGTAGTTGAAAGGACTTTCTCCAAAACTTAGGGTCAAAGCTCCCATTTTTCTTCAAATAACTTTATGATTTTATATTTAACATTTTAACATTTGCTCCACTTAGAATTTATCCTAGTGTATGATGGGAAATATGATTACATCTTTATTTTTTCCAAATGCATCTTTCATAAAACAGCACATCTTTTACCCACTGATTTGAGGTACTGCCTTTATTATATGATACATTAGATCATTCCCATATTTTCAGGTCTGTTTATTTCTTAACTTTCTGTTCCATTGGTCAATCTCACTGTACATACTCCAGTACAGCACTGTTTCATCATCAGGACTTTATATATTTTCATATATGTTTGGGTTAATCTCCCTTCATAACTCTTCATTCAATGTATTTCTGAATATTCTTGGGAGGTTTTTTTCCACATAAATTTTAGAATCAGTAGTAGCTAGAGACACACACAGGACCCAAAGCAGGCTATTTAAAGATAGGATAAAAAGATGCAACACTTAGGAATAAACTTAGGAAATGTGCAATACCAATATAGAGAAAACTTCTGAAGGACACAAATGAATACCTGAGAAATTAGAACAAAACTGTCCTTGTATAGAAACAATCTTATAATGATGCTATAAAGATGTCAGTTTTCCCTGAAGTAATTTACAAATTTAATGCAATCCTAATAAAAATACCAACAGCATTTATTGTTGTTTATGTGTTGACTTTAGTACTGCTATAATGCTAAATACATGCAGATAAACAGTAATAAGGCGATCAAAATTGGTTCAGTCGTTTGAATGAGGATAGTAGTGTTCTATGATGATTTCCTTAGATTAAACTCTTAAATAATGCTTTGTTCTAAGAAAAATTTAAAATCTTCTTATATTAAGGAGACGTATGCTAATTCTGCTAGTATCTTTTAAAGTAGTAACTGAATGTAAATGTTTCAGTTTTCAGTTTTATTTTCACATTGTCTTGAAAATGAGATAGAATTTCCTTAGTGACTAAGTCATAGTTAGGTACACAATGTTTTATTACGGTGGTTTGTCACTTTCTCATTCTAATCAATCTTCTGGAAAATAAAAACTTATCAAAGACCTAAGACAAAATAACTTGTTTTGGTATACAATATATCCCTACAATAGAGCTCTACCTAAAAAAAAAAAATCCATGTACAACATGTTACAGCTCTGTTCCCCATCTTACCAATTTCTTATTGAAATTTGTTTGCAGAGAGAATGGAAAAATACCCCTATACAGAAGAGCTAATTACTTCAATTTTCATGTAAAGTAACATCTCAAAATTTTGATGTACAACCTAGTTTGGGGAGTGAGCAATTGATGGGTCACTGTTTTAAGTGAAAATTGTAGCCAAAGATCAGGTAAGATGCTTCTTCAAGCTGGTTCCCAGATTAATTCATAGTTACCTTTAATAAGAAAATAAGCAAAAGATTCAGACCCTAACAAACAATAGACAGGAGGACTTTTTAAGAAACCTCTTTTAATTATTACTCAAGATAACATTGATTCATGTAAATTGATATTAAGGTTGATAATTAATTGCCTATTTTCTGCCCTAACTTTTTAGCACCTGCCAGCAAACTCAAGGTTGCTTCCAGTTCCTCTCTCTCCCTATGTTAAATGGAATGGACAGTGAGGTTTTTTCAGTCAGTTTCTGAGGACACAGCATGGTCACTGCTTTTCTCTCACCTAGCTAGAGGGCCTGCCTCTCTCTAAAGTAATAAGATGATTGACCGTGGTCCAATTACAGCTTTTATTTTCTCAGTTAGGATTCTGAAAGGAGGTTCTCTGTTTATTAGAAATAACAAAGATGAAAACATTCTCATGACGAAGAGCAAAATGTTAAGACAAAAAGAAAATTTCACACCTCTCTTCAATCCTTCTGTTGTATGTGAATAATTGCATGTTAATGGAACCTTACATTACCATATTCTTCTTGTGATATTATCAATTCCATTTATGTACTGATGAAAGAAGCATAGACACCTAATAATTTACCAAAATACCACTCCTCCCAAGCCATTCAGCCTGCAGAGGCAGGGTTGTCCAAGTGTTCCGTGACACCACTGCTCTTTAGAATACAAGGAAACCACTAAACTTTATAGTTTTAGCAGAAACTTGAAGAAATGGAGAGACAGTCCAAGCTGCAGGATGAAAGGCCAAATGCTATTAACATTTCAAGTATTCCTAGATCATTGTTTAGATTTCATATTAATCCTCAGATACTCAGTCATTTCTTGGAAGGGAGTAAAGCAGGGAAACGAAATGGTTCTAAAATTCACCTGGTATAATAAAAATGTGAGACGATGGAAGATAATATTTTCAAAATAATATGAAGCAGGACTGTACCAATCAAGCAATGAAATATGAATTTACCATTTCACTCTCCTGTGAATCTGCATTCTTCTACCCTCTTGGATTATTCCCATCAAGTCTCAGGATAAGTAATCTTAATAAAAATAAACTCTCTTAATTCATTTCCCTCCAGCTATGATCCTCATCTTTTTTAATAGCTAAACTGGAAAGTTTGTTTACACTTCCTTAGTTCTTCATATCCTTTTCATCCTCAGTAAACCCCCATCTTATCCCTTTTCTGAAACTAAACTAAACTTTGAGAGTTACGATTTTGCCAGAGCATCTAGACTATGGTATGTATTCTTTTCTGCCCTGTTTCCTAGGCCTCTGGGCATTCTGCACAGTCGATTTTCCCTTCCACTTGAGCTGTCTCCTCCTCTGCTGCCATGTTCCCCGGTTTACCTCTCAGCATTCTGCCTTTCTTCTCCAAATCACCTGTTGACAGCTCTTTTTTTTTTTTTTTTTCAAACCTGTGTTCTAAATGTTACCATGGCCTGCCAGACCCCGCCTGATCTTACACGTATACCTTGTCATTCTCATCGGGACCCCGCTCCCATCTCCCTCCAGGCTTTATTCACACTGGCTCTCTGGCTTCCTCTCCCATCCCAAGTTTTCCCCACTTGTCAGAGTCCTCACACACACTCTTCTGTCTGTGTGGGGTGCCCTCCCCTCAGTGCACATCACCAGTGGCTCCTCTTACCCATCACGTCTCAAAGTGACTTTCCCTGAATCCACTTTTCTTTGAAAGCAAGTACTTCCTTTCATTTTTTATCAATCACAACAGCTTATTTATATGTTTCGTAGAATTTCACACAATTTGGAATTATCTCTTGTTTATGTACTTGTTTATTAACCATCTATTTTGAAAGTTCCCTAAGGGACAGGAACAGTAACCTGTGTGTTTGTATTTTATAATCACTTCATGCATGGCTCCCTGTATACTGCTTGACCCAGAGTAAGAGCTCAGTGCTTAACATTGAATGAATGAGCACAAATTATAGTATAGTACAAGTAGAATAATAGCTTCAGAACCTGTTACCTGTAAGGATGTACTATATAATAAAGGAACACAAATTAGTGGATGTGAGGCAATAACAATTGGGATTATTTGTGACATTTGGACATAAAATCACTTCAAACAATTACTTTACTGCAATACAAACTTCAGAAGATTTAAACATTAAATATAAAATGCCAAACAATAGAATACAGCATATTAATAATAAAAAATCAGTATATTTGCTGGCTGGAGGGTAATTTCCTACAACTTTGGAGAATAAATCATTATTGTCCAGCAAAGTCGAACATATTCATACCTTACAAACTGGCAATTTCACTCCTAGGCATATACTTGGAGAGAAAATCTTGGCTTATAAGCACAAGGAATCAAACAGGGATATATTTACAGCAGCATTGTCTTTGTGTGGAAAAAACATTAGAACATCATGTCTTCAACACCAAAATTGATTAGTAAACTGTGATATGTTGATATACTGGAATTCTGTGCATCAGTGAACTAGAGCTACAGCTCCATATAGATGGATCTTAGAAATATGGTCATAAATAAAAGATGCAAAAGAATATATAGCATGGTACCTTTTAGCATAAACTCAAAAAACCTGCAAAACTCAAAAAACCTGCAAAACAAAATTATTTGTTGTTTGGGGATGAATACGTGTGTGTGATAAAGGTATTAAGGGATGCACTGCAACTATAAGCACTAAATTCAGTAATGGTTATCTCTGGATGGTGGAGAGAAAGCAGGTGTGGTGAGGGAGTGGGTACAGGGGCTGCACAAGTATTGGTCATGTTTTATTTCAAAAGGCAGGTAGTGGGTACACAAATTTTGACTATATTACTCTTTAAACAGTTTAGTTGTCTATGGTTGAACTATTAATTTTTTGGTAAAAAATTAATGACTAAAAATAACGTAGATAAAATGCTGCAAGGATAATATTTATTATATTAAAATGTAAATTGCTAAAAATTACAAGCACCAATAACCATACAGTTAGAAGAGCCAAATAACAGAGCAAAAACTTCACAAAAGCACTAAAGAAATGAAAACGTACTCAAGCTCAATAACAAGCAAAGAAACATGAACCTCAATATTCAAATATTTTTAAACACTGAGAAGTATCCTCTGCTGCCGTCACATATTCAACCTTTGCACCCAGTAAATTTATTTCTGAGACTCTGTTCTCAGAAAGTCATCACTAACTTCTAATAATTATTCTCTTTGAATTATGGGATTACAGGTCTTTTTTTCCTATTTTACATAATTCTTTTTAAATATTATCACTTTTAATATTTAAAAAATTAAGTGGTGTGTTAACGCCTATTGATAGTATGCTCATAAATTAGCAATATTCCCTAGCTGTTATTACTTTATAACCAATTAAGCTAGCAAATGACATTTAAATACCTTATAATGATTATTTTGTTCTTCAGCAAGAAACTTGATTTGAAAATAATGGTCATATTTGTATATAAATTTATATATAAACAGTTTTCTATTTTCTCTTTAGGAAAAAAAAGAAAGGAAGGAAAGAATTGAACGGAAACAAAAGAAACATCATCCCTTTCTTGAAAATGAGGCACTTCCTCCATGGAGCCCTCCAAGCAGAACTGTGTTCTCAAAAGTGTTTTGATAATTCTTATTCTTGCATTATTTAGTTATTTATCAATTCACCAATTTTAGCCAAACTAAATTTAAAACTATTAATTCAATTATTTATAGTTAGAAGAGTCTATTTTAATTAAATTCCATTCACTTCTGCTGACAATGAAAAAGATGCTTTACAGTTTAATCAGTGAAAGCATTGAAAGCATTTTTGAACTGTAGATAAAGTGCTTCAAATGAAGAGCTAATAATCATATTGCTTTTACCATTGAAATACATAACCCTTTATCATGTCCTGATCATTTGTATAGTCTGATGATCCATGATCACTTTCCCTAACCTGTGCATGTTATTAGTATGTTTATTCTCCAATATAAAAAGAAAACCATCTAGGTACCATAATCATAGAAATAATTGAGTTTGCGAATGATTGCACCTCTAGATTCGGGTTTTAAAAAGAATGGTCACTGGGGAGTATGCAAATATTATTTCTTCTAAAACTAATCTTTAGCTCAAAGTAGTTGCATTTGCACTGTGCAAGTTAGACTTTTGGTCAACTGAGGCAGTAGTTCAGTAGAATCATGCAATCACTGAGGCATTTTATTTAAGAATGTTGCCATATGTTTTAATATGAGTATACTTTATCTGTTTTTGCTTAAGTGACAGTCATAGGCGCTTTATAATGAGCAGACCTCTGAAATGTGTCTTCCTAAATTCTATCTCACTTTACTATTTCATTGATATCAAAAGATGTCCATTTCATGGTAATTATATACATTACTTATGGAAATTCCACAAGAGTCCAAGGTCATTATCACTATTTTTATTTTCCAAACTAAAGCCATAAAGATGATAATGGCAATTTTTGTCCTCTTAGCTAATCCAGAGTCATCTACCTTATATTTAGAAGACAGCTGTATGGGAAGGTAATTTGTAGAAAATGTCCAAAGAATCTATTTATTTGATCTCTGCATATCCTCATTAATCGGACTCATACTTGAACTGGTCAACTAGTTTATCACAGACCAAATATATGCTCTCAGAGTTGAAATGCTACTGCAGCCAATGATGCAATGCAATGATAGATGAGAAAAAAGTTACTATTTATGAAGTACCTGTTGTATCCTCTCTACTAGATCTTTACAAGTATTATTTTTGATCTTTACAACAACTATTCAGAGTACGTGTTATTAGCTTCATTTTGCAGATAAAAATACTGAGACTCAGAGAAATCAAAGAACTTGCCACTCATTTAGCATGTGACTGAGCTGGGATTAGAGCTAATGAAGTCTCTCTACCTCTAGAATTCAGATGCTCATGTACATGCTCTCATGTGACCTCAGAAAACTGTAAATTCTGTCAAGACCTCTGTATTATATCAACCTTAAAAACACATTTTACTTCTCAGATCCTAAAATCATGTATTGTTTCCCAGAGATTATCTTTCCTTTAAGAAATAGCTGTTTGTTATTAGAAACAGTTAACCTCATTAGATCTTCAAAATGAAAAAAATAATTCATAGTATTTATGGAGTTAGTCAAATGCCCGTGTCTAGTATTAGAATGTCAGAGCACCCAGCGGGTTATGGAACTTAGGCTTTCAGATAGTTACTCGGGAGGTTTCACACTCTGAGGATTAGCCTTCTTGCTGCAGTGGATGTGCAAGGTAAGAAAGGTGTCGTGGATCACTTTGTAAGATCACATCAGGGCTACAGATAAATTTAAAAATTTCATAAATAAAACTGGAAGCCTTTTTATAATACTGGAACTAGGAGAATCTGTCATGAAATTGAACTAATTACCAGCAGTATCAGTATGGGATTTAGGGCCTCCCTTAGTTCATTTGTGTGTCCCCCACAGTACCAAACAGAAAAGATTAAGTATTTATTGTATTGAATTCTATTCAGGGCTTAAAAGATATTTGCAAATTCCAGGGAAGTAAAAGGAAAAATAGAAAAATGTACAGCTACTTTTATGAATGTGAGATCTTAAGTGTGTGTGTCATGGATTTCACATTAAATATTGACTTAAGCATTCTGAACATTTTCTTCTAATTTATCATGCATAGTGGATTAACTGTTATCACCTCTGAGTTGTGAGAATTGAAGTTAATTAATTAATATAAAGAATATGGCACATAAGAAAAGGCTTAATAAATGTTCATTGTTTTCACTTCTTACCTTGAGCCGTTTGTTTCCCCACCTCATGTTTGTGAGAAGGTTAACATGGATGAGGCTGATAATGATGAGTTAACATTTCACTTGGTTGGCATATAAGAAGAAATCTCTGCTTTCCTCACCAGTCTAGGTTGTAGCACTCAAAAGAGAATATAGAGGTGACCTGCGTTTGGGACCTTCTAAAAAGAAATCTAAATACTAATTCCTTAGCATTACTTGTGAGGTCAGTGAAAAGGGAAATTGAGGTGTTTGCAAAGACCCAAGTCATTTCCCTCAAATGGGATTTTCATCTTGCTACGCTAAATAATATATTATTTCCTGTTTACAGCAAGCTGTGCTGATTGAATTGTCTAGTTGAATGAAATCACCTCTTTGCCTATAGCAGAAATAAAGCTGAGTTCTCAGAGCTGGATGAAAATACAGTGCTACTTACTTTGAGATCCAAAGGGGAGAATCAAGCCAGGTAATATTCTCCTGAATGTATTTGTCTATTTAAAGTGTATGCTTTCCCCATATTTCTTTAGAAATTATCAGATATCAATATCATTAACTTTCATTAAGTTTTTATTATGAGGGAATGTTAATTCAAATGAAAGACACTAAAAGCCTATAGATTTTCAGATTAAACTTCTAGTTGTGTAAACTGTATTGAGCACTTAAAGAATGCTGACATTTAAAGTAAAAGGAATTTAATGAATATTTTAAAACATTACTGAGAATGATTTCCCTAGAAACTTAAATAATAATACTAAAAAGTAAAATTTTATTCAGAAATGAAGTTTCATAATAACCAAGAAAATTAGTGACATAAATAAAAAGAAACAATATGGCATTTTAGATCAGTAGGAGGTTAAAATTTTCTTAATGTAAGAAAATAAGAACTGTTTAGGGATAACAATATTCCAGTGGTTTGTATTGTACCACATTTTGAAAATGTTAGTAGTTCATTTATTGTTTTATATAGTATTGAAACTGATATTTTTCATGTTGCCAAAGCAGTACCTGATAGTAGTTAGGTGTCCAAAGGTATATGTACCTTAGAATGATATAACTGTGAATCTGAAAGGAATTTTAATAAGCCTGGCCCAGACTTATTTCTAAATTGAAGAAACTGATTTCCAAAGCCTCTGACTTGCTCAGGCTCACACAAATGACTATAAGAAATCTAGAGTGACAACTCAGGTATCAGGTTTCCCAGCTGTAGACTGTCCACCATTCCACAATTTTGATAATCTGATAAAAGTTTTGCACTAACTCTTGTAACTGTGGTTATTAATGTCATTGATTTTTATCCTCTCAGATGTGCCCTTGCTCTTTCACGGCCTTCTCCATAACTGTCCACCAGATCAGAGCTGTTTGTGCACCTACATTGTCACTGAAAATGTGGGGAAATACTGACATTTTTAAAATCCTGAGTCATGGGCTAAGATACAGTAGAGAAAAAGAATTTTACAAAATAGGAGAAATTGTCAAAATAGCTCCCAAGAATAAACTAATACAGAAAACACATTTTCCTGATTTAATTTTGACTCTGCTTTCAATAGTGCTCTATTAAAAAGTATTTAAACCCATATGCCTCCATTCTACATAAAGCAAAGGTACTATCAATTATCCTGCTTCCTAGGTACATTGGCTGACAGAAATAATGAATACTATGTAACATTTAACTGAAGACTTCTCTGAATTCTTTTTACTTTAAAATTTCCTGTGATTTGGTTATTTTGAAACATGTGTTACATATAGTTGTATAATGTTAACTTGGGTCAACTGAATCCTTGGTATTGGATTTAGGATGTTTTAAGAATTATTTTAGGAGATGTGTTTAATGTCTGCTTTTTAGTAGCATATTTTTATGTAATGTTTAATTAAAGTGAACCATACAAGATTTATTTTATTGGGTGATATTATTTATTGACTCTGCCCAAATGTATTTCATAATGATAGAAAATATGGCATGAGTTATATTTGTGGGCTAAAGGTGAAATAATCATATTTTGTTGATATATCTTATTAAAAATCACTGAAAATTTGGATATAAAACTTTTTTACTTAAAACACTACACAAATTACAAAGGTAATGTAAGTATATAATTATTAATAACTAGAAAATGCAAATAGCAAAAATTACCCACATTGTCTTTTCCCAGAGACAATCATAATCATAATTATTTTGTTTTCTTCCAGTTTTTATTTTCTAGTTCATTTTCCTCCATACGTGAAATTAAGCTGAGAGTCAATAATGTAGAAGTACAGTTTCCTCTCTTTTCTCCTCTAATTTTCTCTGTGTCTCTATTGCTCTACCATGCTGCTATATGTCTGTATACATATGTGTGTAAAGGTATGTGTGTATATTATATAAAATACAACGCATGCACATACATGCCTATATTCAAACATACATATTTTTATTCTTTAAAAATGAGATCAAACTACATATTTGGTAACCAGATTTTTTCCACTCAACAGTATATAATGAACATATTTCCATGTTATTACACCTTTCAAATAATCTTTGATGCAACTACAATTTATTTAACCTATTTTTGAGCAATTTGTTTCCTTAAGAATGTTGACTATAATAAGTAATAATACAGTCAACATTCTTGTAGTCAATAGCCTTGTTATTAGTGATGGTAGACCTCATTAAATTTGTGAAATGAAAAAATAATTCAGAATATTTAAGGGGTTAGTCAAACGCCTGTATCTAGTATTAAAATGTCAAAACAGGGCTTCCCTGGTGGTGCAGTGGTTGAGAGTCCGCCTGCCGATGCAGGGGACACGGGTTCATGCCCCGGTCTGGGAAGATCCCACATGCCGCGGAGCAACTGGGCCCGTGAGCTATGGCCGCTGAGCCTGCGCGTCCGGAGCCTGTGCTCCGCAACGGGAGAGGCCACAGCAGTGAGAAGCCCGCGTACCGCAAAAAAAAAAAAAAAGTCAAAACATCCAGTGGGTTATGGAACTTAGGCTTTGAGACAGTCACTCAGGAGGTTTCACACTCTAAGGGTTAGCCTTCTTGCTGCAGTGCATGTACAAGTTGAGAAAAGTGTCATGGATCGCTTTGTAAGATCACATCAGTGCTACAGATAAATAAATTTCATAAGTAAAGCTAGGAACAGATTCATACTGCCAGGACTATAAAACATGGAATGGGAGTTTAATGGGTACAGAATTTCAGTTTTGCAAGATACAAAGAGTTCTGGAGATTGTTTGCACAACCATGTGAATATCCTCAAAATTATGTAACTGTACACTTAAAAAGTGATTGCATTATGTTGGGAAAGCTTATGTATATTCTAATATTTACAGTTAAATAGATTGAGCCCTATCAAGAAAACTCTTCTTTTTTCTTGGTGTACTTCTTATTTTTTTTACTTTTTTTTTTTTTTTCGGTACGTGGGCGTCTCACCACTGCGGCCCCTCCCGCTGCGGAGCACAGGCTCCGGACACGCAGGCTCAGCGGCCATGGCCCACGGGCCCAGCTGCTCCGCGGCACGTGGGATCTTCCCAGAACGGGGCACGAACCCGCGTACCCTGGATCAGCAGGCGGACTCTCAACCACTGCGCCACCAGGGAAGCCCTTGGTGTACTCCTTTTAGGCAACAACAATGAAAAAGAAAAAAAGAAAGGAAGGAAGGGGAAGAAAGGAAAGAAAAAGAAAGGAAAGAGAGAGAGAAAGGAAGAAAGAAAGAAAAGGAAAGAGGGGAGCCAGACTAGGGCTCACTGGCTCATTCAATCTAAAGCAGTGGTCCCCAACCTTTTTGGCACCAGGGACTGGTTTTGGGGAAGACAATTTTTCCACGGACTGGGGGCGGAGATGGGGATGGTTCAGGTGGTAATGCGAGCGATGGGGAGCATCAGATGAAGCTTTGCTCACTCACTGGTCACCTCCTGCTGTACGGCCCAGTTCCTAACAGGCCACTGACAAATACCAGTCTGCAGCCCAGGAGTTGGGGACCTCTGGTTTAAAGAATGAATCCTGAGTAGAATTATTTTTTTAACTAGGGCTGAAATTCAGATATGCCCAAGTGTGGATGCTGAATCCAGACCCTGCAGCTGTGCCTCGACCCTGATGAGTGGAGGGAGTGGTCACTCTGTAGCTACTTGTTTCTCAGTAGATCTAGAGCTCAGAGTTACACTTTTAAGGCTTGTGATTTTGATCTCCACAAATGCTACCAGATGTTGATTGTTCTATATCAAAACTGTTAGTTCATCAAGTGGTGAACAAGCTGCCATATGCCAGACTCTTTTATGAAGCTTTTGGGATATGGCAGTAATAGACAGACACGGGAACTTATATGCAAGTTGGGAGGAGACAAACAGAAATCACTAAACAAAAAACAAAATAATTTTAGTCTCTGATAAATTCTGTGAAGAAGTTAAAATAATTTAATGTGATAAAGCATGACGGGGATCTAGAAGATGTTTAGCAATTTTTTTTTAGCAATAAGAATAGAGGAGGCATCTCTGAAGAAACAATATTTGAGTTGTGACCTGAAATGATGAGAAGACAACCCCAGGATGACTGTTGGAAGAATGGTCCAAGCAGAAGGCACACTGAGTGCGAAGGCTTTGAGGAGGAAAAAAGCCAACATTGCTTGGTGATGAACAAGGAGCAGAGAGTAAGGAAATGAAGCCAGAAAGGTACGTAGGCTCTAGCGTATGCAAAGACTTAGAAGCCATTTTAAGGAGTCTGAATTTAATTCCAAGTGCAATGGGAAGGTTTTAGTTTGGGACCTAAATGATCTGACATGTACCTTAAAAAGTTCCCTCAGGCTCCTGTGTGGGGGATAGCTTGTTGGAAGATTTCTTTCCTGTCCTGGTAGAGATTGATGGAGACTTGGTCTGGGGTTGTAGCAGTGGAGGTAATGAGAAGTGGTTGGATTTAAGATACAGTTGGGTGGTAGAAAAATAGACTTTTCTAATGGACTGAGTAGGAGATATGAAGGATAGAGAAAAGTCAACAACGACTTCAGGGTTTCATCATAGCCTTTGCCAATGGATGGGTGGTGATGCCTTTTATTCAGATAAGCATGACGGTGAAAGATTTTGGGGTGTGAGGGGTGGTGATAGATTTGAGGGAATTGGTCCTAGATATTTCAGAGCCTAGTTGAAGAGATTAGGGGAAAGAGATGCTGATTGACCTGAGTATATGTCTGACCCTGCTTGCTCCTTAATTAATGTATACCTACAAAATCCCATGACACAATTTCATTCAAGGGGCACTTCAAGCCTGGGCCATGATCTTTACCAGGATGCAGTCATGTCTTATGACAACCTATGCCTGGTATTAAGCCCAATCACACACAAGTCCAATGACCACTTCCCTTGCTGTTTGGTGAGTCTTTTCTGCCTTCTCCCACCATATTTAGTAGGGGCTACTTCAGTATATCATGTCCAGGGGTAATGGTAACAAAAGAGATTTCTCTGTGTTTTTACTTCCAGGAAGTTGCTTGCCCCATGTGACTTTTTTTTTCACTCTTTTTCCAGCAACTTTCTAATTTTGCATATCAGTAAATATATGGGAAGATCAATGTTTGTCAAGCAAAACACAAACAAAAACTTAATATTCTACTCCAGAGCTAACAGCTGATAGATTCACAAAATACTGAATTCACAAGTGTTTTATTGTGATTTATAATAAGAAAAATACATACATATGTAAGTATATATTTATATATATATAATATATACATTTATATATATATATATATGTATATATAGGTCTTCATCCCCATTTCTGGCACAGAGCTCCTAAAACGCTTGGAATTTTCTAGTAAGTGATGACAGCAACATAGATGTCTTGTGTTATGTTAATGAGGTCACTTTTGGAAAGCCCTTAGGTAACTTAAGGATGGAGGCTGGTTGCCAGGAGACCCAACTATGTGATTGGAGAATTGGAACTTTCAGTCCTACCCCCTAACCTCTGGGGAAGGGAAAGGGGTTGGAGGTTGAATCAATTGACTATGTCTAATAATTTAATCAATCATGTTTATGTAATGAAACATCCATAAAACCTCAAAAGGACGGGTTCAGAGTGCTTCAGGGTTGGTGAACACGTGGAAATTTGGAGAGAGTAGCATGCCTGGAGAGGGCATGGAAGCTCTGTGCCCTTACCCATATCTTTCCCTATGTATCTCTTGCATCTAGCAGTTCCTTAATTATATATTTTTATAATAAACCAGTAATCTAGTGAGTAAAATGTTTATCCGAGTTCTGTGAAAACTCTAGCAAATTAAACCAACCCAAGAAGGGGGTCGTGGGAACCTCCAGTCTGCAGCCCATTGGTCAGAAGCACAGGTGATAACCTGGGCTTGTGATTGGCATCTGAACTGGAGTGAGGTACTGGGGTGTGAACACAACACAATCTTGAGGAACTGAGCCCTTATATTGTCAGAATGGAGTTGAATTGTAGACACCCAACTTGTGTCACAGAATTGCTTATTGGTGGTGTGGGAAAACCTCCACACATCGGAATCTGAGTGCAGAACCCACTTAACCAGTTACAAAAGAGTATACAGTAAAAAATAAGTCTCTCTACTGTTCTCAGCCCCGGGTACCCCTTTCCAGAAAGCAACTGTCATTACTAGTTTTTTGTTTGTCCTTCCAAAGATGTCGCATATATTAAAAGTATATAATTATTCGTTCTCTTAACCCCTTCAAATGATAGTGTACTACATGTACTATTCTGCACATTGCTTATATCTTGGAAAACTTCCCAGATTAATGCATATAGAATTACCTTGTTCTTATTTATAGCTACATGCTATTACATTACATGGATATTTGATAGTGTATTCAAACAGTTCCCTTTTGAAAGACAATTTCTTTCCAATCCTTTGGTATTACAGTGTCAAGTAATAGATCAGCTATACAGTAATTTTAACATTAACATGCTATTTTACTCGTATACAGGGGAAACCAAGCAATAGATTGATTTCATCTAAAAATGAAAGAAAAAAAAGCCAAGAGGAATTATATAAGAGGAAAGAAAAAAAGGCAAAAGGAAGAAGAAAAACGTGCTGACAATGTGTATGTGTGACCTGTATTTTTCTATCCTTGGGTAAGCTGCTGACTACCTGGCAGTGCTCAGAGGCCAGTTGGGGTATTCTGCCTCGGACCATCTGGATAGATCATTAGAGAAAACAATTTCAGTTGGTTACAGAGTCTTTGAAAAACCTTGAGATTGGAATCAGTAAAGTATATCTGAAAGGCTGTCCCAGGAAAATCATTTTCTGTGTCTCTGGTTAGCAGTTTACCTTATTCAAGCCAGGACTGCACCATTTCCCTCATTGGATTTCCTCACAAAAATACTGCAGGGAAGAATTCTGTACATGTGATTTTACACGTGGAAAAGTATAATGGTAGCATCAACGCTGACAATTGGATTGCTAGATTGAAACATATGTGCATTTTAACTATGAGAGATGTTACCATACTGGCCTACACAATATACTGTCAACTTTTTCCACTTTACCTCCAACTCACATTTAATTTCTAGTATTTCAATACACACTGACTTGATTTAGAACACAAGAATATTTAAAATTTTACCAAGAAACTTAATTGCTCTTATTTTTCTTAAAACATGGAGCCATTTCTTTTTGTATTTTGTAAATAGATATTTATTAGAGTATAATTGCTTCACAATACTGTGTTAGTTTCTGTTGCACAACAAAGCAAATCAGCAATATGCATACACATATCCCCATATCCTCTCCCTCTTGAGCTTCCCTCCCATCCTCCCTATCCCACCCCTGTATGTCATCACAAAGCACTGAGCCAATCTCCTTGCGCTATGCTGCCGCTTCCCACCAGCCAACTATTTTACATTCAGTAGTGTATATATGTCAATGCTACTCTCACTTCACCTCAGCGTCACCCTCCCACCCCATGTCATCAAGTCCATTCTCTATGTCTACGTCTTTATTCCTGCCCTGAAACTAGGTGCATCGTACCATTTTTTTTTTACATTCCATATATATGCGTTTGCATAAGGTATTTATTTTTCTCTTGACTTCACTCTGTATGACAGACTCTAGGTCCATCCACCTCACTACAAATAACTCGATTTCATTTCGTTTTATGGCTGAGTAATATTCCATTGTATATATGGGCCACATCTTTTTTATCCATTCATCTGTCAGTGGACATTTAGGTTGGTTCCATGTCCTGGCTGTTGTAAATAGTGCTGCAAGGAACATTGTGGTGCATGTCTCTTTCTGAATTATGGTTTTCTCAGGGTATATGACCAGTAGTGGGATTGCTGGGTCATATGGTAGTTCTACTTTTAGTTTTTTAAGGAAGCTCCATACTATTTTCCATAGTGGTTGTATCAATTTACATTCCCACTGACAGTGTAGGAGGGTTCCCTTTTCACCACACCCTTTCCAGCATTTATTGTTTCCAGCTTTTTTCATAATGACCATTCTGACCAGGGTGAGGTGATATCTCATTATAGTTTTGATTTACATTTCTCTAATAATTAGTGATGTTGAGCATCTTTTCATGTGCCTCTTGGCCATCTGTATGTCTTCCTTGGTGAAATGTCTATTTAGGTCTTCCACCCATTTTTTAACTGGATTTTTTTTTTTTTTTTTTTTTTTTAGATTTAGCTGCATGAGCTGTTTGTATATTTTGGAGATTAATCCTTTGTCTATTGTTTGATTTGCAAATATTTTCTCCCATTCGCAGGGTTGTCTTTTTTTTTTTCTTCTTTTTTTGGTACGTGGGCCTCTCACTGTTGTGGCCTCTCCCGTTGTAGAGCACAGGCTCCGGACGCGCAGGCTCAGTGGCCATGGCTCACGGGCCCAGCTGCTCTGCAGCATGTGGGATCTTCCTGGACTGGGACACAAACCCGTGTACCCTGCATCGGCCGGCAGACTCTCAACCACTGCGCCACCAGGGAAGCCCCGGAGGGTTGTCTTTTGTCTTCTTTATGGTTTCCTTTGCTGTGCAAAAGCTTTTAAGTTTACCTAAGTCCCATTTGTTTATTTTTGTTTTTATTTCTGTTACTCAAGGAGGTGGGTCAAACAAGATCTTGCTGTGGTTTATGTCAAAGAGTGTTTTTCCTAAGTTTTCCTCTAACAGTTTTATAATGTCTGGTCTTACATTTAAGTCTTTAATCCATTTGGAGTTTATTTTTGTATATGGTGTTGGGTAGTGTTCTAATTTCATTCTTTTACATGTAGCTATCCAGTTTTCCCAGCACCACTTATTGAAGAGGCTCTTTTCTCCATTGTATGTTCTTGCCTCCTTTGTCATAAATTAGATGCCTATATGTGCATGGGGTTATCTCGGGGCATTCTACCCTGTGCCACTCATCTATATTTCTGTTTTTGTGCCAGTACCATACTGTCTTGATTACTGTAGCTTTCTGCTATAGTTTGAAGTCAGGGAGCCTGATTCCTCCAACTCAGTTTTTCTTTCTCAAGATTGCTTTAGCTATTCAGGGTCTTTTGTGTCTCCATACGAATTGTAAGATTTTTTGTTCTAATTCTGTGAAGAATGCTGTTGGTAATTTGATAGGGATTGCATTGAACCTGTAGATTGCTTTGGGTAGTATAGTCATTTTCACAATATTGATTCTTCCAATCCAAGACCATGGTATATTTCTCCATCTGTTTATGTCATCTTTGATTTCTTTCATAAGTGTTTTATAGTTTTCTGAGTACAAGTCTTTCACCTCCTTAGGCAGGTTTATTCCTAGGTATTTTATTCTTTTTGTTGCAATGGTAAATGTGAGTGTTTCCTTAATTTCTCTTTCTGATTTTTCATTGTTGGTATATAGGAATGCCAGAGATTTCTGTGCATTAATTTTGTATCCTGCAACCTTACTAAATTCATTGATTAGTTCTAGTAGTTTTCTGGTGGCATCTTTAGAATTTTCTATGTATAGCATCATGTCATTGGCAAACAGTGACAGTTTTACTTCTTCTTTTCCAATTTCTATTCCTTTAATTTTTTTTCTTCTCTGATTGCTGTGGCTAGGACTTCCAAAACTATATTGAATAAGAGTGGTGAGAGTTGACATCCTTCTCTTTTTCCTGATCTTATTGGAAATGTTTTCAGTTTTTCACCATTGAGTATGATGCTTGCTGTCAGTTTGTCATATATGGCCTTTATTATATTGAGGTAAGTTCCCTCTATGCCTATTTTCTGGAGACTTTTTATCATAAATTGGTGTTGAATTCTGTCAAAATCCATTTCTACATTGAGATGATCATATAATTTTTATTCCTTAATTTGTTAATGTGGTGTATCACATTGATTGATTTGTGTATATTGAAGAATCCTTGCATCACTGGGATAAATCCCACTTGATCCTGTTGTGTGATCCTTTTAATGTGCTGTTGGATTCTGTTTGCTAGTATTTTGTTCAGGATTTTTGTATCTATATTCATCAGTGATATTAGCCTGTAATTTTTTGTGTGTGTGATATCTTTTTCTGGTTTTGGTATTAGGGTGATGGTGGCTTCACAGAATGAATTTGGGAGTGTTTCTCTCTTTGCAATTTTTTGGAAGAGTTTGAGAAGGATCAGTGTTAGCTCTTCTCTAAATGTTTGATAGAATTCGCCTGTGAAGCCATCTGGTCCTTGACTTTTCTTTGTTGGAAATATTAAATTACCATTTCTATTTCATTACTTGTATTAGGTTTGTTTAGATTTTCTAATTCTTCCTGGTTCAGTCTTGGAAAATTGTACCTTTCCAAGAATTTGTCCATTTCTTCGTGGTTGTCTATTTTATTGGCATATGGTTGTTTGTAGTAGTCTCTTATAATCCTTTGTATTCCTGCCGTGTCAGTTGTAACTTCTCCTTTTTCTTTTCTAATTTTATTGATTTGCATCCTCTCACTTTTTTTCTTGATGAGTCTGTCTAAGGGTTTATCAATTTTGTTTATCTTCTCAAAGAACCAG
Source organism: Phocoena phocoena (assembly GCF_963924675.1). Taxonomy (NCBI): domain Eukaryota; kingdom Metazoa; phylum Chordata; class Mammalia; order Artiodactyla; family Phocoenidae; genus Phocoena; species Phocoena phocoena. The sequence goes on along the minus strand of NC_089223.1, from coordinate 34,484,499 downwards.
CTTTTAGTTTTATTGATCTTTGGTATTGTTTTCTTCATTTCTATTTCATTTATTTCTGCTCTTATCTTTATGATTTATTTCCTTCTAATGACTTTGGGTTTTCTTTGTTCTTCTTTCTCTAGCTGTTTTAAGTGTAGGGTTAGATTGTTTATTTGAGATTTTTCTTGTTTCTTCAGGTGTGATTGAATTGGTATAAACTTCCTTCTTAGAACTGCTTTTGCTGCATCCCATAGGTTTTGGGTTGTCCATTTTCGTTGTTATTTGTCTCTAGGTATTTTTTTATTTCTTCTTTGATTTCTCCAGTGATATCTTGGTTATTTAGTAGTACAGTGTTTCATCTCCATGTATTTGTGTTTTTTTACAGTTTTTTTTCCTGTAATTGATTTCCAATCTCATAATGTTGCTGTCAGAAAAGATGCTTGATATGATTTCGATTTTCTTAAATTTTCTGAGGCTTGATTTGTGACCCAAGATGTGATCTATCCTGGGTAATGTTCTGTGTGCATTTGAGAAGAAAATGTAATCTTCTGTTTTTGGATGGAATGTCATATAAATATCAATGAAATCTATCTGCTCTATTGTGTCATTTAAAGCTTCTGTTTCCTTATTAATTTGATGATCTGTCCATTGGTGTAAGTGAGGTATTAAAGTCCCCCACTATTACTGTATTACTGTCGATTTTCTCTTTTATAGCTGTTAGCATTTGCCTTGTGTATTGAGGTGTCCCAATGTTGGGTGCATATATATTTATAATTGTCATATCTTCTTCTTGGATTGATCCCTTGATCATTATGTAGTGTCCTTCCTTGTCTCTTGTAACATTATTTTAGTCTATTTTATCTGATATGAGTACTGCTACTCCAGCTTTCTTGATTTCCATTTGCATAGAATATCTTTTTCCATCCCCTCACTTTCAGTCTGTATGTGTCTGTCCCTAGGTCTGAAGTGGGTCTCTTGTAGACAGCATATATATGGGTTTTGTTTTTGTATCCATTCAGCAAGCCTGTGTCTTTTGGTTGGAGCATTTAATCCATTCATATTTAAGGTAATTATCAATATGTATGTTCCTATTATCATTTTCTTAATTGTTTTGAGTTTCTTTTTGCACGTCCTTTTCTTCTATTGTGTTTCCCACTTAGAGAATTTCCTTTAGCATTTGTTCCTTTAGCTGGTTTGGTGGTGCTGAATTCTCTCAGCTTTTGCTTATCTGTGAAGCTTTTGATTTCTCTGTCCAATCTGAATGAGATCCTTGCCAGGTAGAGTCATCTTGATTGTAGGTTCTTCCATTTCATCACTTTAAATATATCATGCCCCTCCCTTCTGGTTTGTAGAGTTTCTGCTGAGAAATCAGCTGTTCACCTTATGGGAGTTCCCTTGTATGTTACTTGTTATTTTCCCCTTGTTGCTTTTAATACTTTTTTTTGTCTTTATTTTTTGTCAATTTGATTACTATGTGTCTTGGCATGTTTCTTCTTGGGTTTATCTTTCCTGGGACTCTCTGTGCTTCCTGAACTTGGGTGGCTATTTCCTTTCCCATGTTAGGGAAGTTTTTGACTATAATCTTCAAATATTTTCTTGGGTCCTTTCTCTCTCTCTTCTCCTTTTGGGACCCCTATAATGTGAATGTTGGTGAGTTTAATGTTGTCCCAGTGGTCTCTTAGGCTGTCCTTCATTTCTTTTCATTCTTTTTACTTTATTCTGTCCCACAGCTGTGAATTCCACCATTCTGTCTTCCAGGTCACTTATCCATTCTTCTGCCTCAGTTATTCTGCTATTGATTTCTTCTAGTATATTTTCATTTCAGTTATTGTATTGTTCATCTCTGTTTGTTTGTTCTTTAAGTCTTCCAGTTGTTTGTTCTTTAATTCTTCTAGGTCTTTGTTAACCATTTCTTGCATCTTCTTGATCTTTGCCTCCATTCTTTTTCCGAGGTCCTGGATCATCTTCACTATCATTATTCTGAATTCTTTTTCTGGAAGGTTGCCTATCTCCACTTTGTTTAGTTGTTTTTCTGGGGTTTTATCTTGTTCCTTCATCTAGTACATAGTCCTCTGCCTTTTCATTTTGTCTATCTTTCTGTGAATGTGGTTTTTGTTCCACAGGCTGCAAGATTGTAGTTCTTCTTGCTTCTGCTGTCTGCCCTCTGGTGGATGAGGCTATCTAAGAGGCTTGTGCAAGCTTCCTGATGGGAGGGACTTGTAGGTAGAGCTGGGTGTTGCTCTGGTGAGCAGAGCTCAAACTTTAATCCCCTTGTCTGCTAATAGGTGGGGCTGAGTTCCCTCCCTGTTGGTTGTTTGGTCTGAGGCAACCCATCACTGGAGGCTACAGGCTCTTTGGTGGAGCTAATGGCAGACTCTGGGAGGGCTCATGCCAAGGAGTACTTCCCAGAACTTCTGCTGTCAGTGTCCTTGTCCCCACAGCCAACACTGCCTCTGAAGGAGACCCTCCAACACTAGCAGGTAGGTGAGTTTCAGTCTCCTATGGGGTCACTTCTCCTTCCCCCGGGTTCTGATGCTCACACTACTCCCAGAGTGGAGTCTCTGTTTCCCCCAGTCCTGTTGAAGTCCTGCAATCAAATCCTGCTAGTCTTCAAAGTCTGATTCTGTGGGAATTCCTCCTCTCATTGCCAGACCCCCAGGTTGGGAAGCCTGACTTGGGGCTTAGAACCTTCATTGCAGTAGGTGGATTTTTGTGGTTTAGTTGTTCTCCAGTTTGTGAGTCAGCCACCCAGCAGTTACGGGATTTGATTTTATTGTGACTGCACCCATCCTACCATCTCATTGTGCCTGTTCCTTTGTCTTTGGATGTGGGATATCTTTTCTGGTGAGTTCCAGTGTCTTCCTGTCAGTGATTATTCAGCAGTTAGTTCCAGTGCTCTTGCAAGAGGAAGTGATCACACGTCCTTCTACTCTGCCGTCTCAAACCAATCTCTAGTCAGCTGTTTCTTATGGACAGAAGTCCATGAGCTGCTAGAGGAGTTTCTTTCTTGGGTGTCCAAGAAGCACAACTATGGTAGGACCAATGGAAATGTGATGGCCTGGAGGCCAGGTGGAGTCTCCCAGAGGGCACAGTTCTGCCTTCAAGTATATGCTGCATTTTATAGTTTGTGTGAGTTTTCAGTAGCATTCAAGCTAACTGCAGGGTGACAGCTCTGACCATTCTCATCATGCAGGTGCTATTCTGCAAAACAGAGTTCCATGATTATTTTGGTATACTATATTTGACATGAAAATAGTATGATTTGAAGTCCATTTGCTTTGTCACAAGAAATTTTAACATTATAATTATTCATGAAAAACAAGAAGTCTATTTGGTTCTTTAGATATAATTCCAATTGTATGGTTTTGATTTATACCAATCAAATTGTTAAAAGTAGCAATTACCAATATGTAAGTTACAAAATATCTTTTCAAAGCTTTATTAACTATTATGTTAGTAGTATGTTCTGTCTACAGGGATGACTAAGAGTTGGAAGAGATTGTCTTTAAATGGCCTGATCAAGATTACATATGGAAATCTCAAATATAAAACCCAATTTTAAGAAGTCACATACAAAAAGCAAATTCAATTTGTTGTTTCAAATTTTAAAATATTTTATTTTGACAATTTTATACAAGTTTATTATTTAATTTATTTTCTAACAATTTATGTTTTTTTTTTTACTTTCATATAAGGAAAATACTATTAAATTTGTTAACTAAGCCTGATGCCGTCAGTAATAACATTGTTTTCTCTGAAGCCATTGAAGCATCTTCAAAGCACAGCTTTACCCTTTCTTCATTCTTGGATATCTCTTGTTTCAGAAATACATAATCAAAGTTGTGACTCTTCCAGAACAAAGAATATCTGTTCAGATTGACTCATTTTCTCCATGCTAGTTATAGAGATGAATGGCAAAAATTTCAATGATGCCTTCTTTTGTTGAAAGAAAATGGAGATGATGAATCATCCTGGGTAGTAGACAAACAGAATAAAAAATTGCAGAGAGAAAAATAATAGAAAAATAATTCTGTGGGTTACAGGAATGATTTTGGCACTATTAATGAACCTATATAATGTGGAAACCTAGTAAATGGACTGGATGTGCCAAGTGCTGGTCTAGGTACTCAGTAAGCCTGAACAGATAAAGCAAAATTTCTGCCCTCATGTAGTGTATATTCCAGTAGGGAAGAGAAACACTAAATGAACAAGTATGTATATGATGTAATGTTCATCAGTTCGAAGTACAATAACCTCCAAGCAGCGTAAAGAGATAGAATAATAAAGGCTATATGTACAATTATCAGAGGTCTGTCTGATGAGAAGAGGAATAATAAAGGCTGTATGTACAATTATCAGAGGTCTGTCTGATGAGAAGAGGTCTGAACAAAAAGCTAAAGGGAGTGAATAAGAAACCATGTGAGTACCTGGAGGAACAGCATTTGGACTTACAAGACATCACTAAGTGTAAAACAGACTGGTTTTATACTAAGTATTATAGTATAAAATTGGAGAATTAATTGCCGTGACCTCACAAGATCTTATGATACAGAAAATTTCCTTAGACAGTTGGAGGAACAATAGACTGTAGGAGGCAAGAGTGAAGAATTTGGAAGCTATTGCAACTTTTTAGGAGAAAGATGATAGTGGTTGAAAGAGCTGCCACATCATCAAATTCCAGGTGTGTTTTTTTTTTTAACATCTTTATTGGAGTATAATTGCTTTACAATGGTGTGTTAGTTTCTGCTTTACAACAAAATGAATCAGTTATATATATACATATGTTCCCATATCACTTCCCTCTTGCGTCTCGCTCCCTCCCACTCTCCCTATCCCACCCCTCCAGGCAATCACAAAGCACCGAGCTGATCTCCTTGTGCTATGCGGCTGCTTCCCACTAGCTATCTACCTTACGTTTGGTAGTGTATATATGTCCATGCCTCTCCCTCGCTTTGTCACAGCTTACCCTTCCCCCTCCCCGTATCCTAAAGTCCATTCTCTAGTAAGTCTGTGTCTTTATTCCTGTCTTACACCTAGGTTCTTCATGACAATTTTTTTTCTTAAATTCCATATATATGTGTTAGCATACGGTATTTGTCTCTCTCTTTCTGACTTAGTTCACTCTGTATGACAGACTCTAGGTCTATCCATCTCATTACAAATAGCTCAACTTCGTTTCTTTTTATGGCTGACTAATATTCCATTGTATATATGTGCCACATCTTCTTTATCCATTCATCTGTCACTGGACACTTAGGTTGTTTCCATCTCCTGGCTAATGTAAATAGAGCTGCGATGAATATTTTGGTACACACCTCTTTTTGAATTATGGTTTTCTCAGGGTATATGCCCAGTAGTGGGATTGCTGGGTCATATGGTAGTTCTATTTGTAGTTTTTTAAGGAACCTCCATACTGTTCTCCACAGTAGCTGTATCAATTTACATTCCCACCAGCAGTGCAAGAGGGTTCCCTTTTCTCCACACTCTCTCCAGCATTTATTGTTTCTAGACTTTTTGATGATGGCCATTCAGACTGGTGTGAGATGATATCCCATTGTAGTTTTGATTTGCATTTCTCTAATGATTAGTGATGTTGAGCATTCTTTCATGTGTTTGTTGGCAGTCTGTATACCTTCTTTGGAGAAATGTCTATTTAGGTCTTCTGCCCATTTTTAATTGGGTTGTTTGTTTTTTTTGTTATTAAGCTGCATGAGCTGCTTATAAATTTTGGAGATTAATCCTTTGTCAGTTGCACCATTGGCAAATATTTTCTCCCATTCTGAGGATTGTCTTTTGGTCTTGTTTATGGTTTCCTTTGCTGTGCAAAAGCTTTGAAGTTTCATTAGGACCCATTTGTTTATTTTTGTTTTTATTTTCATTTCTCTAGGAGGTGGGTCAAAAAGGATCTTGCTGTGATTTATGTCATAGAGTGTCCTGCCTATGATTTCTTCTAAGAGTTTGATAGTTTCTGTCCTTACATTTAGGACTTTAATCCATTTTGAGCTTATTTTTGTGTATGGTGTTAGGGAGTGATCTATTCTCATACTTTTACATGTACCTGTCCAGTTTTCCCAGAACCAATTATTGAAGAGGCTGTCCTTTCTCCACTGTACATTCCTGCCTCCTATATCAAAGATAAGGTGACCATATGTGCGTGGGTTTACCTCTGGGCTTTCTATCCTGTTACATTGATCTATATTTCTGTTTTTGCGCCAGTACCATACTGTCTTGATTACTGTAGATTTGTAGTATAGTCTGAAGTCAGGGAGCCTGATTCCCCCAGCTCCATTTTTCGTTCTCAAGATTGCTTTGGTTATTCGGGGTCTTTTGTGTTTCCATACAAATTGTGAAATTTTTTGTTCTAGTTCTGTGAAAAATGCCAGTGGTAGTTTGATAGGGATTGCATTGAATCTGTAGATTGCTTTGGGTAGTAGAGTCATTTTCACAATGTTGATTCTTCCCATCCAAGAAGATGGTATATCTCTCCATCTGTTTGTATCATCTTTAATTTCTTTCATCAGTGTCATAATTTTCTGCATACAGGTCTTTTGTCTCCTTAGGTAGGTTTATTCCTAGATATTTTATTCTTTTTGTTGCAATGGTAAATGGGAGTGTTTTCTTGATTTCACTTTCAGATTTTTCATCATTAGTATATAGGAATGCCAGAGATTTCTGTGCCTTAATTTTGTATCCTGCTACTTTACCAAATTTATTGATTAGCTCTAGTAGTTTTCTGGTAGCATCTTTAGGATTCTCTGTGTATAGTGTCATGTCATCTGCAAACAGTGAGAGCTTTACTTCTTCTTTCTGATTTGGATTCCTTTTTTTCATTTTCTTCTCTGATTGCTGTTGCTAAAACTTTCAAAACTATGTTGAATAAGAGTGGTGAGAGTGGGCAACCTTGTCTTGTTCCTGATCTTAGTGGAAATGCTTTCAGTTTTTCATCATTGAGGACGATGTTGTCTGTGGGTTTGTCATATATGGCCTTTATTATGTTGAGGAAAGTTCCCTCTATGCCTACTTTCTGCAGGGTTTTTATCATAAATGGGTGTTGAATTTTGTCAAAAGCTTTCTCTGCATCTATTGAGATGATCATATGGTTTTTCTCCTTCAGTTTGTTAATATGGTGTATCACATTGATTGATTTGCGTGTATTGAAGAATCCTTGCATTCCTGGAATAAACCCCACTTGATCATGGTGTATGATCCTTTTAATGTGCTGTTGGATTCTGTTTGCCAGTATTTTGTTGAGGATTTTTGCATCTATGTTCATCAGTGATATTGGCCTGTAGTTTTCTTTCTTTGTGACATCCTTGTCTGGTTTTGGTATCAGGGTTATGGTGGCCTCGTAGAATGAGTTTGGGAGTGTTCCTCCCTCTGCTATATTTTGGAAGAGTTTGAGAAGGATAGGTGTTAGCTCTTCTCTAAACGTTTGATAGAATTCGATTGTGAAGCCATCTGGTCCTGGGCTTTTGTTTGTTGGAAGATTTTTTTTTTTTGGAAGATTTTTAATCACAGTTTCAATTTCAGTGCTTGTGATTGGTCTGTTCAAATTTTCTATTTCTTCCTGATTCATTCTTAGCAGGTTGTGCATTTCTAAGAATTTGTCCATTTCTTCCAGATTGTCCATTTTATTGGCATAGAGTTGCTTGTAGTAATCTCTCATGATCTTTTGTATTTCTGCAGTGTCAGTTGTTACTTATTTTTCATTTTTAATTCTATTGATTTGACTCATCTCCCTTTTTTTCTTGATGAGCCTGGCTAATGGTTTATCAATTTTGTTTATCTTCTCAAAGAACCAACTTTTAGTTTTATTGATCTTTGCTATCATTTCCTTCATTTCTTTTTCATTTATTTCTGATCTGATTTTTATGATTTCTTTCCTTCTGCTAACTTTGGGGTTTTTTTGTTCTTCTTTCTCTAATTGCTTTAGGTGGAAGGTTAGGTTGTTTATTCGAGATGTTTCCTGTTTCTTAAGGTGGGCTTGTATTGCTATAAACTTCCCCCTTAGAACTGCTTTTGCTGCATCCCATAGATTTTGGGTCATCGTGTCTCCATTGTCATTTGTTTCTACTTATTTTTTAATTTCCTCTTTGATTTCTTCAGTGATCACTTCGTTATTAAGTAGTGTATTGTTTAGCCTCCATGTGTTTGTATTTTTTACAGATCTTTTCCTGTAATTGACATCTAGTCTCATAGTGTTGTGGTTGGAAAAGATACTTGATACAATTTCAAGTTTCTTAAATTTGCCATGGCTTGATTTGTGACCCAAGATACGATCTATCCTGGAGAATGTTCCATGAGCACTTGAGATAAATGTGTATTCTGTTGTTTTTGGATGGAATGTCCTATAAATATCAATTAAGTCCATCTTGTTTACTGTATCATTTAAAGCTTGTGTTTCCTTATTTATTTTCATTTTGGATGATCTGTCCATTGGTGAAAGTGTGGGGTTAAAGTCCTCTACTATGAATGTGTTAGTGTCGATTTCCCCTTTTATGGCTGTTAGTATTTGCCTTATGTATTGAGGTTCTCCTATGTTGGGTGCATAAATATTTACAATTGTTATATCTTCTACTTGGATTGATCCCTTGATCATTATGTAGTGTCCTTCTTTGTCTCTTCTAATAGTCTTTATCTTAAAGTCTATTTTGTGTGATATGAGAATTGCTACTCCAGCTTTCTTTTGGTTTCCACTTGCATGAAATATCTTTTTCCATCCCCTTACTTGCAGTCTGTATGTGTCTCTAGGTCTGAAGTGGGTCTCTTGTAGACAGCAAATATATGGGTCTTGTTTTTTTATCCATTCAGCTAACTCGTGTCTCTTGGTGGGAGCATTTAGTCCATTTATATTTAAGGTAATTATCGATATGTATGTTCCTATTCCCATTTTCTTAATTGTTTTGGGTTCGTTATTGTAGGTCTTTTTCTTCTCTTGTGTTTCTTGCCTAGAGAAGTTCCCTTAGCAGTTGTTGTAGAGCTGGTTTGGTGGTGCGGAACTCTCTCAGCTTTTGCTTGTCTGTAAAGGTTTTAATTTCTCCATCAAATATGAATGAGATCCTTGCTGGGTAGAGTAATCTTGGTTGCAGATTTTTCTCCTTCATCACTTTAAATATGTCCTGCCAGTCCCTTCTGGCTAGCAGAGTTTCTGCTGAAACATCAGCTGTTAACCTTATGGAGATTCCCTTGTGTGTTATTTGTTGTTTTTCCCTTGCTGCTGTTAATGTTTTCTTTGTGTTTAATTTTTGACCGTTTGATTAATATATGTCTTGGCGTATTTCTCCTTGGATTTATCCTGTATGGGACTCTCTGTGCTTCCTGGACTTGATTTACTGTTTCCTTTCCCATATTAGGGAAGTTTTCAACTATAATCTCTTCAAATATTTTCTCAGTCCCCTTCTTTTTGTCTTCTTCTTCTGGAACCCCTATAATTCGAATGTTGGTGCATTTAATGTTGTCCCAGAGGTCTCTGAGACTGTCCTTAGTTCTTTTCATTCTTTTTTCTTTATTCTGCTCTGCAGTAGTTATTTCCACTATTTTATCTTGCAGGTCACTTATCCGTTCTTCTGCCTCAGTTATTCTGCTATTGATCCCTTCTAGAGTATTTTTCATTTCATTTATTGTGTTGTTGATCATTTTTTGTTTCATCTTTAGTTCTTCTAGGTCCTTGTTAAATGTTTCTTGCATTTTGTCTATTCTGTTTCCAAGATTTTGGATCATCTTTACTATCATTATTCTGAATTCTTTTTCAGGTAGACCGCCTATTTCCTCTTCATTTGTTAGGTCTGGTGGGTTTTTATCTTGCTCCTTCATCTGCTGTGTGTTTTTCTGTCTTCTCATTTTGCTTATCTTACTGTGTTTGGGGGTCTCCTTTTTGCAGGCTGCAGGTTCGTAGTTCCCGTTGTTTTTGGTGTCTGTCCCCAGTGGCTAAGGTTGTTTCAGTGGGTTGTGTAGGCTTCCTGGTGGAGGGGACTAGTGCCTGTGTTCTGGTGGTTGAGGCTGGATCTTGTCTTTCTGGTGGGCAGGTCCACATCTGGTGGTGGGTTTTGGGGTGTCTGTGGACTGATTATGATTTTAGGCAGCCTCTCTGCTAATGGGTGGGGCTGTGTTCCTGTCTTGCTAGTTGTTTGTCATAGGGTGTCCGGCACTGTAGTTTGTTGGTCGTTCAATGAAGCTGGGTGCTGGAGATCTCTGGGAGATTTTCGCCATTTGATATTATGTGGAGCTGGGAGATCTCTTGTGGACAAGTGTCCTGAAGTTGGCTCTCTCACCTCAGAGACACAGCCCTGATGCCTGGGTGGAGCACCAAGAGCCTTTTATCCACCCAACTCAGAATAAAAGGGAGAAAAAGTAGAAAGAAAGAATTAGTAGAAGTAGAAAGAAAGAAAGAAAAAAAGGAGGGAGGGAGGAAGGGAGGTAGGTAGGGAGGGAGGAAGGAAGGAAGGAAAGAAGGAGGGAAGGAAGAAAAAAATATAAAATAAAGTAAGATAAAATATAATAGTTATTAAAATAAACAAAATAATTATTAAGAGAAAAACAAAAAAACAACAGACAGATAGAGCCCTAGGACAAATGGTGGAAGCAAAGCTCTACAGACAAAATCTCACACAGAAGCATACACATACACACTCACAAAAAAAGGAAAAGGGGAAAAAAATCATAAATCTTGCTCTCAAAGTCCACCTCCTTAATTTGGGATGATTCGTTGTCTATTCATGTATTCCACAGATGCAGGGTACATCAAATTGATTGTAGAGCTTCAATCCGCTGCTTCTGAGGCTGCTGGGAGAGATTTCCCTTTCTCTTGTTTGTTCTCACAGCTCCCAGCGGCTCAGCTTTGGATTTGGCCACGCCTCTGCGTGTAGGTCGTCAGAGGGCGTCTGTTCTTCGCTCAGACAGGATGGGGTTAAAGGGGCAGCTGATTCGGGGGCTCTGGCTCACTCAGGCCGGGGGAAGGGAGGGGCACGGAGTGCGGGGCGAGCCTGTGGTGGCATACTCTGGTGTGACGTTGCACCAGCCTGAGGCACGCCGTGCGTTCTCCCGGGGAAGTTGTCCCTGGATCCCGGGACCCTGGCAGTGGCGGGCTGCACAGGCTCCCCAGAAAAGGGGTGTGGATAGTGACCTGTGCCCGCACACAGGCTTCTTGGTGGCAGCAGCAGCAGCCTTAGCGTCTCATGCCCGTCTCTGGGTTCCGCGCTTTTATCCGCGGCTCGTGCCCATCTCTGGAGCTCCTTTAAGCAGCGTTCTTAATCCCGTCTCCCCACGCACCAGGAAACTAAGAGGGAAGAAAAAGTCTCTTGCCTCTTCAGCAGGTCCAGACTTTTCCCCGGACTCCCTCCCAGCCAGCCATGGCGCACTAACCCCCTGCAGGCTGTGTTCGCGCCACCAACCCCAGTCCTCTCCCTGCGCTCCGACCGAAGCCCGAGCTCAGCTTCCAACCCTGCCCGCCCCGGTGGGTGGGGAGACAAACCTCTCGGGCTGGTGAGTGCTGGTTGGCACCGATCCTCTGGGTGGGAATCTCACCACTTTGCCCCCTGCACGCCTGTTGCTGTGTTCTCCTCTGCGGCTCCGAAGCTTTTCCCCTCCGCAACCCGCAGTCTCCGCCAGTGAAGTGGCTTCCTAGTGTGTGGAAACCTTTCCTCCTTTACAGCTCCCTCCCACTGGTGCAGGTTCCATCCCTATCCTTTTGTCTCTGTTTATTCTTTTTTCTTTTGCCCTACCCAGGTATGTGGGGGGGTTCTTGCCTTTTGGGAGGTCTGAGGTCTTCTGCCAGCGTTCAGTAGATGTTCTGTAGGAGTTGTTCCACGTGTAGATGTATTTCTGTTGTATCTGTGGAGAGGAAGGTGATCTCCGCGTCTTACTCTTCCGCCATCTTCCCGGAAGCCCGCAAGGCTGAGTTCCCAGGTGTGTTTTGAGAGAGAAGCTGCAGGATTTACTGATGAGTTCAAAGAGTGTGTTCTAATAATGGAAGAATCAAAGATGGGCAGAGTAACTGAGTGAATGATGGTGCCATTTATTAAAATAGGGACACTTGGAAACCAACTTTGGGAGGGAAATGAAGAGTTCTTCACTGTAAATGTTAATTTCAAAAGGAAATATCTTTGTAGGTAATTTGGATATTCAAATCAAAAAAGAAAAGCTCCAGCAATGTAAATCTGGGCATTACCAGGATACAGGTGATATGGTATTAAAACATGGGATTAGGTGAGGTCACCTAGAAAGACATTATAATAGAGAAGAAAAAGGGGTCCCGGACTAAACTCTAGGGCAACCCAATATTTAGAGGTCAGAAAGAAGAAAAGGCACAGCACAAGAGACTGGAAGAGATGTGCCAGTGTGGTAAGAGGAAATCCAGGAGAGATGGATTCCCTGGAAATCAATGGAATCAATGTTTCAAAAAGGAGAATTGATGCACAGCGTCAAATCTTTTCGAAAGATCAAGTGATCAGGAGACTGACAATTGACTTATTTTGTAAAATGAGAGTCAGTGTGACCTAAAAGTAAGATTTCAACAGAGTAATGGGGATGAAACCTGATTAGAATGTTTCTAAGAAAAAGAGGGAAGAAAGGAAATTGGACAAGTATAAACCACTCTTCCAATAGGCTTTGCTGTAGCCAGGAATAGAGAAATGGAGGGGTGCCATAGCTTAAGGGGATGTAGGGTCAAGACTGGGTTTATTTGTTCTTAAGAAAGAGAATTTATAGCTTATTTGCAATAATTAGTTAACAAAGATAGAAAAGAATTATGCCTCGTGTGTTTTACAGGCAGGACATATTGCAGAAATCAACTAATTTACATGAAAATGATCTATGCCATTCTGACAATAATGTTCGATTTTTCCCCCTTAGCAAGCATAATCTAATAACAAAAAACTATCTTAAGTAATGAAATTAAAATGCAATGCTTATATGTCATAAAAATGATTTGATGCCTGTCAAGGTTCTTTCACATCAATGTTACAAATTTCTACACTTGTTACTTTATATTAACCAGCCCTAAAAGTTGGCAATAATGAATGTTTATCTGGACTATTTACAGACAAAAATACAAGGCTTTCGATAAAATTCCCTAAGCAACAAACACGTTTATTTGGAAATTCATTTAAATAATTATAATTGACTATATAGTAACATGTAATTATTTAACATGTATTAAATAAATATATCCACAAAATTACTTTTTATGTTGAAAGAAACACTTTTGAGGAAAATAAATAGAATATATAAGTATTAAACATTCATATAGAGTACATCAAAATTCTCATTAGTTGCTGAATATGTCAGCTTAAACTACCCCATCACAAAAAGAAGAAAGAAAATGTCAACTTTCAAATAAATGATAATAATTATCATTCATGCGTCATGACAGCAAATGAAATCTGTCATAAATATATCATATAAAAGCAGCTTCTGGATTTTTTTTTTTTTTTGGCCATGCCGTGTGGCATACTTGATCTTAGTTCCTGGACCACAGTGGAAGCACAGAGTCTTAACCACTGGACAGCCAGAGAAGTCCCTCCAGACATTTTTGACTGTGTGAAAGTATATGTTTTATTTATGAGTCATACAAGAGAGTTGCTTAATTAGAAACTCCTGGTAAAATACATCAAAAAGGAAGCCAATGTGTTTTTCATTGCCATTAACACTCAAACTCAGAAAGGAGATTATTAGCTGATTAATTAAAAATTAATATTAAATTAAATTGAAATGTTAAAATTTGATTAAATAGATCAGTATATGGTACAGTTTGAGGCTTTAATTCAGAAAACTTTTATATGTACTTTCTCTTTTCTTTCCCGCATCATTTTAGAAGTATTTATACACATCATATATTTTTAAAAATATCTTCCTCACTGTGTGGTGAACCAGAAGCAAGTACATGAATACAGCTGGGTTTTCAGGTGGCAAGTGGTTTCCCAGGTGGAAGCATAAGTTATAAATATATGACAATATATGGCCTTTTCAGAGATAGATTATTTTGGTTAGCTTTCAGCATTTGGTAAAAGTAGACTCACTCCTTTTTCTGAGTTTCTGTATCCCCTATATTTGTCTATACCTAGACCCAAAAATCAGACACATTAGAGTTCATTGTTAGCCATATAAGTTACAGATAGTGTCACTTACCTAGCCACTATTCATTTCTCAATTCTTCCTTGATAACAGAACCATACTAATGTCTGGGGCAACAAGGTACCCAGTAAATATTGACTTTCCATCCTTCCTGTGGCTAGTTGTGACTAGATGACACACTTCTGCCAGTTTTGAACGGATGTCTGCTGAGAAGTATATATTCTTTGACTTTCCTGATTTTATCAGGAAACAGATGCAGTGCGCTTTGCTATCTTCTTCCTGCCCTATACATGGACATGTTAGTGGGAGCTGCAGCCATAATATTGCAATCAGGAGGAAAAGCAAGAGATTCCCAGATATACCGGCTGCCGAAATAAGGGAGTAACTGCTACTTCTGGATCTCTGTTCTATAAGAAAAATAGCCCCCTAGGTGTTAAAGCTGCTGGAAATTGAGTTTTTAATTGTAAAGCAATTATACTCCAATAAAGATGTTAAAAAAAATGTAAGATGGAGAGTGCCATGAAATAAAGCTACTGATTACATGGAAACAAGTTCTGAATGCCTAGGTGAAATATTTGTAATTTTATTATAGAATATAATTCAAAGGAGGACCCAGGTTGAGTTATAAATTGAGTATACTAAAGCCCAGGTAAAGAGAGAATTTATTAATCTAACAAATAGTATCAAATTTAGTATTAAACACGCAAATTTAAGTTCAAAAAGATAAGATACAGAATAACATGCAGAACATTGTTAACATTTGGTCGGGACAAAAGATTTATACGTGGATATATATTTACATATCCATAGGAATATTTATATATTTACATCTTCATAGGAATGCACAAATACAGTGGTTATTTCTGGGAAGGGGAAGTGAGTGATGGGGACACAGATAAAAGAAAGGCATAGTTTTCATTCTATATGCCATTTTGTATCTCTGGAGTTTTCTACCATGAACTTGTATTAGCTATTGTAAAGTATAAATTATTTTATAAAGTACCAGCAACATGAGCAAAAACAAAGAGGTTTGAAAGAACAGATGTGTCTGAGAAGACATTTGGTAAGGCTGATCAAGTAGAGGAATGGTGGGATGTGTGGCTGGACAGATGTGTGAAGATTCCTTTATGTTTTCCTCAGGATTTGTTTAAAATTACATCTCTGTCAGCTGACAAGACTGGGCCACAGAAAGTGGTTAATATTTTAATGAATGAAAACAAAAAGCAAAATACTGCAATCCATGAAGCTGCTCCTGTATGACACTGAGTGTTCTATACTCCTCTCTGAGCCTAATTTCTTACCACTAAAAGAAGGGAGTTGGGCCAGGATATTTTTTAAGATCCCTTCCTGTTCTTATAGTCTATGGTTTTGATGCACAATTCTCTTCCTTTTGGCTAAATACAAGAGCTCTGATTATTTCACATCACTGAAGCGATGATCAAGAATCAATTCTCTTTTGTCAGAAGATTTCCTCAAAACTAAAACTTTTCATCCAGACTCTCGCATACTTATTATCTTCAAAATACAGTGAGTATCTTCTGAAGAGAGTGTTTTCAATGGTAATTTATTATGATAATAGTGATATCAGGCTATGAAGGATGTAAATATTTTACTTAGGTTCTGTTTACTAAAATTCATAAGTAGTTAAGAAGTTACTAAGGACAGGTACTACATTGAGAAAGTACAGTTTCCAATCTGAACAGCATGTATCCAAGACTCACCTTCCTATGGCTACAACACTTTCATTGCCCCCACCAAACGCTGCCTCTCCCAATGTAGAACATCTTTTTCCTCAGTCCTGATGAATAAGTCATAGAAGTTCTAAGACTTTCCTTACTTGGGCTGTTAGATTAACTCTACAGTCTCTTCTTCCTTTCTTTTCTCCCCAGACTCAGGTGTGTGTCCACAGTGTAAATACCAGTAGAATTGGATATCCATGAAGATAGATGTGTTCACTAAAGGCTGTTCTTTTGCATTGTTTGCAAAAGACAGGATGTTTTTGGAGTCTAATCTCATACTCTCATAGTTTGTCGAATCTTAGACTATTCAGTTAGTCTTTTTCTGACTTTTTCAATTAGTCTCAGCTTTCTCATATCTTTGAAGAAGGGAGGTTAACATCTGTGCAGGAATTTGACAATGCCTCTATCTCCAAATTATTTCCACGTCCAATAGTAAAACTTAACCCAAACTACATCAATCTGATACAAACAGGGCCACTGAAGACAGAGACCACTAAGGAATAAAGGTGTGAGTAATGCTAATAAGTGATTATGACCATGCTCTAAAACATAGAAGCTAAAATGTTCTGAAGAGGTGAGTAAAAAATTCTATAACCAATAAATAAATTATGCAGTAGATTTATTGAGCTAATTTTTCTTTCTAACAATATATATTTCATAGGGAATGTACTACCTGTTCATTCTGATTAGTATAGTATGCCTCCACTCTGAGCCTTAATTTATTCACATGTTTCAGTTCTTTAAGCAATGTCAAGACCTCTTAGAAGAGTCCTTCTTCATACACCCAACATTATCAGACATGCATCAGCAACTCAGCAGTGAACTAGATCCATGCTTGTTCTACCCAGAAAAAGAGCCACCCTACCACTAAATGCCAGGCACTGGAACTAAAGATAGGCTCCCACGTACTTCACCCAGGACTGGTGCTATGAGGGACCAGGATTCTAAACCTCAGAGCAACACAACATCAATATCCGGCTTTAGCACCAAATGATAAAATGGAAAAGAAAAATAAGGAGAAACTCTTCAAAGTACATTGATCCAGGACTCCCAGTTTTAAAAAGCTATCCTACCAGTGGCCTGCAAATGCATTAGTGAACCTAGCGAAGATCAGCTGAACCTGGCACAGGTCAGGAGACCCATAGATTCTTTATGAATAATACCTGGTTTTAAACCACTAAATGTTGCAGTTGTATGTTATGAAGCAACAGGTAGTGATACAGTTCTTCCTGTCCTAAGGCTATTCCTTACCTTCCCCTTCCTTATTGGCAGAGCCTACCTCCTGTATATTTGCCTTTTACAAGTCATGCATATGACACATGCTGGCCCATGGGGCCTGAAGGGAAGGCTTCTGCAAACTTCTCACAAGAATCCTCTCCCTTCCTCCATCCTTTGAACTTTTCTGGGAGGATATGAGGCTTGCTGCTGCTAAAACCGCTCTGTAACCATTAATATCCATAGGGAGGATTTAATCAATATGCCTATGTAATGAAGCCTCCATAAAACCCCAAAAGGACAAGGTTCAGAGAGCTTCTGGGTTGGTGAACATGTGGAGATTCAGAGAGAGTGGTGTGCCTAAAGAGGGCATGGATTCTCTGTGCCCTTTTCCCATTACTGTGCCCTATGCATCTCTTCCATCTGGCTGTTCCTGAGCTATATCTTCTTAAAATGAACTGGTCATCTAGTAAGAAAATATTTCCTGAGTTTTGTGAGTCACTCTAGCAAATTAATCAAACCCAAAGAGGGAGTCATTGGAAGTTCCAATTTATTGCCAGTGGATCAGAAGCACAGGTGACAACCTGCAGAAGTGGGGGAGGGCAATCTTGTGAGACTAAGCCCTTAACTTGTGGGATCCAGGTAACATTCTATCTACTTTTTTTTTTTTTTTTTGGCTGCGTTGGTTCTTCATTGCTGCACGCTGACTTTCTCTAGTTGTGGCCAGCGGGGGCTACCCCTTGTTGTGGTGCTTCGGCTTCTCATTGAGGTGGCTTCTCCTGTTGCAAAGCATGGTCTCTAGGACACGCAGGCTTCAGTAGTTGTGGCACGTGGGCTCAGTAGTTGTAGCTCACAGGCTCTAGAGTGCAGGCTCAGTAGTTGCGGTGCACAGGCTTAGTCGCTCCGCAGCATGTGAGCTCTTCCTGGACCAGGACTCGAACCCATGTCCCCTGCATTGGCAGGTGGATGCTTAAACACTGTACCATCAGGGAAGTCCTGGTAGCATTCTATCTACTTGAAGGTAGTATCAAAATTGAGTTGAATTGTAGGATGCCCAGCTGGTGTCAGAGGATTGCTTGGTGGTGGGGGAATTTTCCCCCACCAGTGGAATTGGGTGTGGAATCTTACTATCTAAAATATAACTTTTCTTGTTTCTGATCATTATTTATAGTTGCTTCTCTCTGAAAACAAAGGATATCCTTCATTTTTAATGCAACACTGTTTACATTTTGTGATCTTTAATGTTGGCATTGTTCATGTGAATAAACAAAATTACTACAATGGTAACAGACAAAAGTGGAAAAAAGACTGAACTAGTAACCAGGAGAATGGAGTGTTTTTGGTTTTTTTTGTTAGCTCTTCCATTTGCAAACAGTGTGGCCTTGACACATCTTTGAGACTTGTGCTCCTCAATTTATTCACTTGCAAATTGAGGTGATTGATTCGATTATTTCTAAGACATCTTTCAGATAGAGTTTATGACTTAAAAAATCTTTTAAGTGAATCTTCATAAAACAGTCCATTAATAACTGGTTGAAAAAAATCTCATAACACATTGGTTATTAACTGTTTTTGTAGATCTCCTTGTCCTTATTATTGTAGAACCCTTGGAGCAGCTGTTCTAAGCACTGAAGTCTCTCTACTGGAATTGAGCACTTGGGGAAAAAGTGCAGGTTCAGGCTAGTACAGCTCATTGCATTACTTCTTTACTTGCTCTTAGAAGAGACAAACTTAGGCCTTGGCAGGGACAACACCCATAAAAATGTCATTTAGCTGAACATTTTGTGTGAGATATTTGTCTTTTCCAGAAAAAGAAATGAAGCATCAACATTCAGAGGAAGTACAAATTTATTGCAAGGATTTACAAAAACTTCTACTTAAAATGGAAAGAGTACTGTTAATATTGTCAAGACTTTCATAGAATAACTGTCAATCTTTAAATTTCTATCATGCTCTAGTACATTTTATATAGTACATGACAATTTATTTACATCTACTGTGTAATATATTTAGTCCACGCATGCGTGTTTTCCTATTTTTCTGTCTTGGAAGTCCACAAATTTTTTTCTTTTTCTTTTTTTTTTTAGTAGTTATACATATAAAATATTTACATGGACTGGGGAGAAATTTTAGTGACCCTGTTTCTGCTCTTTTTATCAGCATTCAGTGTGAAAGACTGCGTACTTGCCAGTCCCACAGCTAGATTTCCTGTCTTTATTTTATTGCTGATACAATACCACTTAAAGAAGATTTTTGGCATCCACATACTTTTTAGGCCCCTCCCTAGTCCCCAAGGAGGAGTATAGTTTTGCTCAAGCCAATCAAGACAATTCCATCGTACTTGCCAATGATTCCTTTAAGCCTGGGTGTCCTGGCCAGAGGAGTTTAAAGGCAAGTATTGGTGGGGTTTCTGGGGCAGTGTTTCCATTCCTGTCTTTGTACACTGAGTGCCTGATGTTGGGAGCTTCTGCAACCATCTCAAGAGTATGAGGGAAAAGCCAAGAGGATCACAGAATTTTGAGCTAGAGTGCTGACTCTGTTGAGTTGTTGAGGTAAACAACCTACCTTAGAACCAGGTACTTCCAGACCTTTTGTTATATGGAATAACATGTGTTTCTATTGATTAAACCACTTGGGGTAAGTTTCTCTGTAATTTGCAAGTGAAAGCATCCATGTTATTTCCATGCACTCCTCTCATTGTCCTATGTGGTCCAGTCAGGAGTTGGGAAAGAACTGTCAGTACAGATTCTGTATTCCCCCAAAATGGGCCTGAGATTGTACCCATCAAATAACAACGTTGGAGTGTACTATCATCTCATATTAGTCGTAAACAAAATGCTATCGGAGGACTCTGACCTTATTTTACAAAAGAAACAGCACAGGAAATGCGCGTTTGGCAATTTTGTTTTATATAAACAAATATGAATACCTTTTCAGATTCTCCAACTATCTGTGTTACAGAAAATTCTGTACTTTAAACCACTTTCTTTTAATAATTTCTCCTGTATTCAAAATCTCTTCTGGTTTCTTAAATGGTTATTAACATTGATTTACAAGATCTCAGAATTTTCCTGGAAGTTGCATCTAATACTTCTATTTGTATCTCATTTACCAGAATTTAGTCACATGGCCACTTGCTGCAAGGAAAACTGAGAAATGAAATATTTATTCTGAGTTTTAATGCCCAGCTAAAAAAACAGGGTTTTATTACTAAGAAAGAGAGATGTAACAGACCCTGGGAACTGCTAGCCTTCTTTGTCATGTAAACTTAGAGTGGCGTAAGACAGCTTGATTTTCACTATATATTTTTCTGCTCATTAAAAAAAATTAAATTGAAAATATTAAATATCAAGTTTTCAGAAAACTTGAAAAACATAGAAAAATAAAAGTGTAAAAATAACAATTATAATCCAACAAAAGGTAAACTGCTGGCATTTTGAGATATGCCTTTTCAGAGCTTTCCTATTTACTAATATATTTTTCTACACAATAGCACCTAAATATCATTGGTGGTCATCTTTTGTCTCTCAGCAATGTGTCATTAATATTTTCCCCTGTAAATAAATTTTTTTAATGGATTCTGTCTTAGAAAAGTGCGATAGTTAAGTTAAATATTTCCTTATAGTAGGTGACTGATTGCTTCCAGGCTGTGGATATTGTGAATGTCTTATGATAAACATTGTTTTATTTAAGAAATCTTCTTATTAATCTATTTCATCATGATCAATTCCTAGAAGTGGAATGCAGATCATATGTCCACTGGCAGTTTTAATGACGATGCCTGTATCTCCACATTTTCAGTTGCTCAAGCATCCCCAATTCTCTACCAGTTGGCAGGTAAAGATAATTGCTATTAAGGACTTCCCTGGCAGTTCAGTGGTTAAGACTTAGTGCTTCCACTGCAGGGGATGTGGGTTTGATCCCTTAGTTCCCCTTGGGGGAACTAAGATCCCTTCATGCAGTGTGGCCAAGAAATTAAATAAATAAAATGTTAGAGGGAAAAAAGCTTGACTTTAAAAAAAAGATAACTGTTAACTGTTGTTATTGCTTTATTTCTTTTATAACTAGTGATGATAAACTTTTTCTTTCAAATTCTTTAGTCATAATGTAATGATTTCATTACATTTACCAGTGCAGGATCATATATTTAAAATCATAGATAGGCTTAGGTCTTTGATGCTATATGCAAAGCTAGATAAAATTTCTTCTTACAGTGATTTTTAAGCTTTTCGATGGCAGGAAAGTGACTACATTTTGTCATTTATCTCTGTGAAGTGGAACCACAATCCATGCTGAAAAGATAATGAACAAATAAAGGATTTTATGTCTTGAGTCTGCACTTTCTGATTGTCTCAGCTAATTATTTACATGATTAGATATAGAATTCATATAAATTTCCACTTTTTAAAGTGCCAGCACTATATCTAACATACAGGAAGGACTAAACCATTCCTTGAATGGGTACATGAATGAAGAAATAATAGCTAACACTGATTTTATTGTGAATGAAATCTATTTGTGCAAATTGTGTGAACAGATTTGTTTCCACGTGTTTTCAACATTTTTAATGTTATTTTATTATAATCTCAGTAATGCTAGAAATATTTTCTCCATTTTCTTTCAGTTTTAAAAGGAAAATCAGAAATTTTTGCTCCATGTTTAGAATTTTGCAATTCAGTTTTATATATGAATTAAATTATGATTGTAGAAGGTGTAACAGTAAACATTAACAGAAAATAAAATCCTTAATAGTAACTTATTTGGGCCTTCTATTCTGACTATCGGTAAGAAACAAAAAAGACACCTCACTATCTAAACATTATTTCTGAAAATATTTCATAGTATTCTTAGGATAAATCATACTCTGTATAATATTAATTTTATTTCTTTTCTGTTCTCACAGAGATAAATTAATTTTGATCCCATGAATTATACACATATGGCTTTCGTTTTTCTGGGTTTAATTTTATTTTCTCCTGGGAATGTTGCTAATTTTATAAAATTTTGTGCACTAAAAATAAGCTGAATTGTTTTAAATGTTAGATAGCTACACAGAACTTTTTAATATTATAAATATTTATTTAATAACTGACAAGGCTGCTTGTGGAATTTATAAGATTATATTTATTACTAACCTAATATAATTGATAGATTTTGTTAAAACAATACCTTGGATTTATGAACTTAACTTGTCTTTGATCCCATACTTATTGAGGGCAAAAACTACTTTTTTTTTACTCATCCATAAGATGGGTAAATAATCACAGCTACCTCAGGTTCACTGTAAATAATTTAAGGCAAATTAATTGTTTAGGACAATGACTGGAATGTACAAAGTGTTCAATAAACATTAGCTGATTCATTTTCTTTCCATTTGTGTTGTTATTATAATCTTTTGCCTATGTTAACCCTTCAATGTTTACTAAATGAATTAAAAATATTTGGGGAGACTTCCCTGGCAGTCCAGTGGTTAAGACTCCATGCTCCCACTGCACAGGGTATAGGTTCAATCCCTGGATGGGGGACTAAGATTCCACATGCCGTACTGTGTGGCAAAAAAAATAATAATAATAATTAAAATACTTGGATATTATATCATAGAACTTTAGAAGTGTGAACAGAGACCATGTTTTATACATCTTTTATGTTCTGCAGGGCCTCTCATAGGGGCTGGGCATTGTGTCAAGTGTTAATTTGAGCTATCTCTTTGATTCCATGTTCAAGTTTGCTAGATCTTCTTCATTCATCTTTTAAAAATAATTGGCAAACTTTATATGCCACACACATTTTCCCAGCATAAAGATAAGGATACAAAAAGAAATGGACCTAGATTTTATTTTCCTATGAATATATGGGAACCTACATTAATTGTTAAGAATGTCCAAATATTTGTAATACAGAACATTATCCTTTATCTTAAAAAATTTTCTTATAGTCATCTCTCTCCAATGTTTAATAATTGTCTATTATTTATGAAGAAACACAAATTTTAAAACATCTACAATATAGCATTAGAATTTCTGTCTTAGAACTTTAAAAAGTGTAACAGATCTATTACATAAGAGTAACAAGCTATCTGTACTTATTAACAGAGAAACAAGTGGAGAAAAGACTCAAATAAATTAGTTTATCAACATATAAAAATTATTTTATACAGAGAAAAATAACGTTTTTGTACTTTCACCATTATCATCACAAAAATTTACACAGCTCACAGCATAGATACATAATGAAATGTCATTAGCATATGTAGAAAATATTCTCTTCTAATGCAGCAGGACCCTATGGGGCCTTCCCAGAACAGGACCTCCACCATATCTTCTGCTTTATTTCCTCTCTGAAGGACCTAGATAACAGTATTTGATGCTCACTTCCTGAGTTGTTTTACAGATATGAAAACCCCCCACCCCCACCAAATGAAAGAAGTTAAGTAGTTGATGACCATGAGCACAGAGCCCCAGGCCTCTTGGGTCCTAAGGACTGATACTGTTAACCCCTGTGACACCACCCTGTTACCTCGCCATCAGCCAATCAAAGAATTGTGCATGAGCTGATCACATACCCTGAGACCCCCTTCCCTCATCTGGCTTTTTTTTTTTTTTTTTTTTTGCAGTACATGGGCCTCCCACTATTGTGGCCTCTCCCGCTGCGGAGCACAGGCTCCGGACGCGCAGGCTCAGCAGCCATGGCTCACGGGCCCAGCCGCTCCGCGGCATGTGGGATCCTCCCGGACCAGGGCATGAACCCGTGTTCCCTACATCGGCAGGCGGACTCTCAACCACTGCGCCACCAGGGAAGCGCCTTCACCTGGCTTTTAAAAATGCTTTGCCGAAACCCTTTGGAGAGCTTGGGGTTTTTTAAGGCATGAGCCACCGTCCCCTTGCATGGCCCCTCAAGAAACCTTTCTCTGCTCCAAATGAGACATTCTGGTTTGTTTGGCCTCACAGTGTGTCGGGCACAGGAACTTGTGCTAACACTCTGACTTCACGTGACCTATGGGGGTGGTGTAAGGTTGAAGAGATACCAGGGTATGGCTTTTAAGCTTTATAATAAATGTGAGAGTTGAAAAATATTGTCTCATAAGAGAAATGACACTGTGTTTGACACAGTTCATCAATTCTTATTTGAAACTGTTTCAGGTAAGAAATGCATATGCATGAAAAACACATAATACTCAAATTTGCTGCAAGCTATTACTTTAATGACAAATCAGCAAATGCCACGGAATACATCCGTGGGAGGGTGACTGGGTAAGAAATAGGTTCACTAAGGAGAACAGTCTCCAGTGGTTCCATTCAAAACTTTTGTGATTGGAAATCCTATCAACACTTTACCAGTAAGTGGGTTATTATATGAAGAAACTGGGGTCAAGGATTCTAGAATTATTATTCCTTGTAAGACATGAATTAACTAATTTTTATTCTGGTTTTAGCTGGGTTATAAATACCATAATCTTTTCTCAACAACTGGTGGTAGGATATTCTGTTTCTCTTAAACTGTCCATCAGCTAAAATTCAAAGCCTGGGATTGTTCCTGGTGAATTTGAGGTTCTTGATGTCTCGTTGCAGAAAGAATTCAGTGAGAGACAAACTGATAGGTAAGAAGTAGATTTATTTAGAGAGAAACACAATCCACAGACAGAGTGTGGGCCATCTCAGAAGGCGAGAGGCTTCAAAATATGGTGTGGTTGGTTTTCATGGGCTGAGTAATTTCATAGACTAATGAGTGGGAGGATTATTCCAAGTATTTGGGGGAAGAGGAGAAGATTTCCAGCAATTGGGCCACTGCCTACGTTTTGGCCTTTTATGGTAAACCTCTAAACTGTCATGGTACTGATGGGTGTGTCATTTAGATGCTAATGTATTACAATGAGTGTTTAATGAGGCTCAAGGTCCACTGGAAGTGGAATATTCCACCATCTTGGACCTAGTTGGTTCTAACAAGTTTTTGTCATGTCTTATGGCTATGTCATTCTTTTAAAGGTTGTGTCCTGCCCCCTTCCCTCCTGTTTCAGGATGATCATCCAGATTCATCTTTTGGGTGACTATCCAGATAAACAAAGCAAAACAGAGAACATTGGCCTAAATTATTAACCATGAGGGAATATTTTCCTCAACTCCACATTTTGCAAATTGGGTTTATAATGGGTAGTTTACAGGACACAGCAGGCTTCCCAGCTTGATAATTCACTCTCCCTCACTGCAGGAGTAAGACATGTCTGGGCATGCCCAGTGGGTAAGCAGGTTGGGCTCTTCAGAGGACTCTTGGTGTAAAGGTTTGAGGCCTACTGGAGGAGAAAGGGGACGCACAAGCTTTGCCTAAGAGTGACAAATGGAATATTGCCTGCCATATCAGTAAACAAAGGATGTCACAGTCATCAGTGATTGCAGCCACCAGCCGAAGGTGAGCTCGTGAGCTCTGAGGGACCTCAGGAAAGAAACAAAGAATACCTGTCATCTATCAGCTATCAGACTGCAGTCACCCCCTGACTGTGAGTGAGCGAGCCCTGAGGAAGCTCAGGATGTGAAGACTCAGGATACTGGACCCAGATAGCTGAGGTACATATCAAAGGAGTGTTCTCAGTGATCCCAGACTCTTGCATCTTTGTATACATATAAAACTGCTGCTTTCCTTAATTTGAGATATCTGGTTTTCTTTAATTAACAATAATCTTTTGATGTTCAGACTACCTACCTTTTGCAAAACTCCTATATATAGTGGCTCCCTCCTTCGTCTCCTTGAAGCAGTTCTCTCAGAGTTATTTGAGATGCTGCCTCCCAGGCGTGAAGTCCTAAAAATTTCTGCCAAATGAAACATCACTCTCAACTTTTAGGTTGTGAATAATTTTTTATTCGACAAGAGCAGTTTCATATTATCAGAGAGGAAGAGTGATTTGGAGAAATCTGCAGTTCAATTTTGTGGGCAGAATATTTTCTGCCCACCTTCAAATTAATAGGTTTTGGCCCTAACACTCAGCACCTCCGAATGTTGCTGTGTTTGGCAACAGGACCTCTAAAAAGGTAATTAAAGTTGTTGGGAGAGGGCTTCCCTGGTGGCACAGTGGTTAAGAATCCGCCTGCCAGTGCAGGGGACACAGGTTCGAGCCCTGGCCCAGGAAGATCCCACATGCTGTGAAACAATAAGCCTGTGTGCTACAACTACTGAGCCTGCACTCTAGAGCCCGCGTGCCACAGCTACTGAGCCCGCGTGCCGCAACTACTGAAGCCTACGTGCCTAGAGCCCATGCTTTGCAATAAGAGAAGCCACTGCAATGAAAAGCCCGCACACTGCAACAAAGAGTAGCCCCTGTTCGCTGCAACCGGAGAACACCTGCAAGCAACAAAGAGGACCCAACGCAGTCAAAAAACAAACAAGCAAACAAACAAAAAGTTGTATGGAGAAAAATCTTTTCCTCCACCAACTTATGATCTGGTGTGCGTGTGTGTGTGTGTGTGTGTGTGTGTGTGTGTGTGTGTGTGTTGGGGGAGTTGTGCAAATTAATTGACAATACACAGATTAACAGAAAAAAAGACAAAGTTTATTCACATGTATACAAGAGTACTCATAGGTGAGTAACTCACTGAATAGACAGAGGTAAAGTTTTATATGCCAATATATCAAAAGTAGGTGATTAAGGGCTTCAGTGGGATAGTATGGATAGCTCTATTAGGCTAATTTTGTTGCTAATGGGAATTGGCTGGAAGCTCCCCCAGAGGGGGTGGTTTATAGCAACTGAATTTCCACTACTGGTGCCAAGGGTCAATCTCCCAAACATGAAACTCTCTCAGTGTGGGTCAATGGCAGCTGTACTTTCAGAAGGCTCTGCTTAAGTTTAAGTAATGCTTCTTTCCCTGGTTGTTGATTGTTCAGATATTTTCAGCTTAAAGTAATCTTTATATGATTTTGATAGGCTATTAATCCCTTCATGGTTAAATGGGGTCATTAGGGTGGACCCCAATCCAATATGACTGCTGTCCTTATAAAAAAATGAGACATGGATACACAGAGGAAGAACACCATGTGAACAGGAAGACAGCCCATGTACAAGACAGAGAAGCCTCAGAAGAAGCCAACCCTGACAGTACCTTGATCTTGGACTTCTGGCCTCCAGAACTGTGAGAAAATTAATTTCTGTTGTTAAGCCACCCAGTCTGTGGTATTTTATTATTGCAGCCTTAGAAAACGAATATACACAATTTTGCTTTGTTTTGTTCTTTCTTTCTGATTCTTATGAATTACATCAAAAAGTAACAAAGTCTGCATGCAAGGATAAAATAAAGGAAGTGTTTACTCATAAGTCTTTGTGAAATTTGGGGTGTTCAAAGAGGCATTTTCTAAGGTCAAGTGAAAAGGTGGCAAGAAAGAATTAACCAACTTTAGTACAGGCCTGTCAGTACTGTAAGGCTCTGCTAGAGTACAACTTGGTGGGAAGGGGTTATTAATAGCCAGAGGCACCATCTCCAGCAATAGATACATCTTCTAGAGGCCATGCTTTTAGATAATGCATCAGAGCCTTCAGCGCGTGAAACTATAGTAAAGCACAGCAAGGCAGAGCTCAGGAGACACTGAATGCTAAGAGGACTTGCTTGTGGCCATATATGAAGCCCCTCTAGAAACACCTGGAAGTAATTTGGAGAAACACTAATGGTGGGAGATGGGATAGATGGATATGGGTTAATAATCTACCATAGCTGGATGGTGTCAATCAGCACCAGAGAATTCTTTCTCTTTTCTCTTCTTCCCTTTGTCTTCCCTTCCCTTCCTCTCTCTCCCTTTCTTCCTTCCTTTCTTTCTCTCTTTCTTTCTTTCTGTCTCTCTTTCTCTCTCTCTTTTTTTTCTTTCTTTCTCTCTCTCTCTGCCTCTCTTTCTTTCTTCCCAGACCAGGGCTCAAACCCATGTCCCCTGCATTGGCAGGCAGATTCTTAACCACTGCGCCACCAGGGAAGTCCCCAGAAACCATTTTAAACAACATAGTTGTCATCAAACAAGGCCAGTGGGTATGGTGGAGTAAGGCACAAGCAAGAGCACTCTGTGATCATGTCATCACATAGGATCAAAAGAGAATTATGAAATCACAAAAATGAAGAAATATTCTCCTAGTCTAGCTAACAAAACTGACTTGTTTCCTTACAAGTTAATTTTAGCTCCAGTCCAAATAAGCCAACCAGTTCTAAGACATTCTTTCTTTTCCCTCAATAAAATGTAACTCCATCCCTCATACCTTTTTCTACTGAAAATACACATTCTACTTTCCTAGTGTACATTGAAATGTTTCCATATTATTCCTATTAGTTTTAATTACATGTTTAAATTAGAATCCTCAACTCTTAAAAACCTTAATTTTTAGTGAATGTTAAGAAGTAAGCAATTATGAACTGCCTTTAACATTAGCATTCTGTAGATTGGTGAACATAAATATTAGTGATAATTTCTAAAAGCATTTGTTTTCTTATAGAGAACATCTCAGGGTGGCATCAAACATTTTCACTAATAGTCCTAGATGCCTTTAGTTTCTCTACTTAGGAATTGATATCTCAGTATCTTATTGTTTTCTGGAAATTTATCTAGCTATTTAAAATCCTTTCATCACTTAAAATTAGTACAACTCTAGAACTTTAAGTCACAAAGTACCTGGAAAGATCATTTCTAAAATATAATTATTTTTAAAGAGTTTACTCATAAGTTCTTATCTCATTTACATTTAAAGTCTCATCATATGACGTTATTTTCCTTGCAACAAGTATACTAAGGTCTTATCTGACTTCTATCAAGCCTCGGTACTGTATAGTATTACACTTCATGTTGATGACTCTAACAGTGTTAGACCCAAGCGGTCTACGAGGGATTCCAACTCGCCCAAGAACCGCCAAGAGTCGAGAGCCGTTGCAACACGCAAGAGGTTTATTAGGAGCCGATGCACCGGGGTTCCCTGAACCTCACGCAGGAGGCCGATGGGGAACCCCTAAAAGCGGAATCACATACTTTTTATAGGTTTATTTACTCATAGGGCGGGTATATTCTCACAATGATTGGGTAAATGTGGTGACTTTTGAATTCATTGGCTTAGGAACTTTTGTCCCACCTTCTGGCCGTTATAGTTGTCTGTTCATTGTGGCGGTTAGGGCGTATACCTGTTACGGGCAACTGGAAAATTACCCGCTGTCTGGCAAGTCCCCGTCAACTGAAAAACTCCAAGAATTGGTTTCGATAGGGAGAAGGAGTGGCGCACGATAGGGAGAAGAATTGGTTTCGATAGGGAGAAGGAGTGGCGCACGATAGGGAGAAGAATTGGTTTACGGGAACAAGTGAGGGGGTGGAAAGTCCCTAAAGGCCCCACATTCCCCCCCTTTTTTTTTTTGTAACTAATTTCAATCATGGAATTTCAGTTTCTTTTTGCGAGTTTTGGTATTGTTGCCTTAGCATTAAAACTTGTACCGTACTAATGCGTTCTCTAATAAAGGCTATCAGGCGATTCAGAATGCATGGTCCAAAAGTTAAAAGCAACAATAAAATAATGAGGGGCCCTAACAAGGTGGAAACTAAGGAGATTTATCAAACCATGATTGAAACCATCCTTTTTGATTTTCCCTTTTCTGTTGTCTTTTGTCCAGGCGCTCCCTAAGTTTGTCCATAGTTTTGGTAATAGCCCCAGAATGATCAATATAAAAACAGCATTCTTCTTTTAGTGCAGCACATAGTCCGCCCTCCTTAAGGAACAGCAGATCTAATCCCCTCCTGTTTTGCATTACCACCTCTGAAAGCGAGGTGAGGGATTCTTTTAACTGAGTTATGGAACTTTCTAATGCCCGGAGGTCAACATCTACAGCTTGCCTTAAGGCATCATAATAGTGGGGTTGTTGGATGAGGGCTGTTGTACCCGTTCCTACCCCGGCTGCCATTCCTAGTCCTAGGAGTACAGCCAGGGTGAGTGTTATGGGTTCCCTCTTAAACCTTCCTCTGCCCTCATATTCATCTAGAAAGGATGAATCTGAATGATAAATGAGTCTGGGGACCAGCTGAACTAACACACAAAAATCGGTTGAAGCTTTAAGGACCTCTAAAGAAATGCAGGGGGTCAATCCTGTGTTACATGCCCACCATCCATCCGGAGGAGGGAGGAGATACCCTGAGCCCTGTGGGAGGCTTAAATTGGCACAAAGATGTCGGTGGGACGAGGGGGGCGTTCCTACACATGTACCGTTTCCTAATACTGAGGCCAGGGTCAATTTACTATTTCCTTCTTGTTTCCATCGACATTGATCTGGAGTGTTAACATTATTATAATTAGAATTATATCCTATAGCATCATAATAAGGGGCAGGAGCAGCATAGCAAAGCCAACATGATTTGGTAGCCTCCGGGTTTGTGGCATTTAAAACCTCAAAAGCCGCCTGGACCAATGAGAGCCTTCGGTCCCGGGGGGTCTTGGGCTTGATTGTTATTCCTTTTGGCTCAGAAGTTTGGTTTCTTATCTCTGGTAACGCTGTGGGAGGGGCCAAAGGTAGCGAAGAGTGCCCTATCTCAGGGTTGGGGCTTATAGGAACTGGAGTAGGGGTTTCAATTTTTAGTTTGATGGTCATTAGTAATCCATCATTATATCCTTCTTTATAAAACCTGATTCCCCATGAATGGCCATTTATCCAGTTTTTATCCTTTTTTCCTGGTTCACTAAAAGAGATCTTAAGGGGATGGCACCATTTAGTACATTTAGGCCTATAAGTTAAGGGGTTGGTTGGGTGTGTATAATTGGCTGTCACCTTAATAAAATCCCAGCCAGAGGTGGGCTTCCAATAGGTGTCTCCTGTGGTTTCACACCCCCAGCTTTTACAATAAAAATGTTCCTTTCCCCCACATTGATAATTTAGGGACCTATGGCGATGAAATCCCGGGCATACATAAAAGGTAGGGTTGCTAAGTTTCTGTCGCGTACCCGAGTTTTGGCAGCCGTATTGGCCGGCCCGACCGGGTATGGATGGGGCATTTTGACGATCATGGGAGTGTGCTGTGTCCCAATTGGGAGCTCCTATGGCTAATTTACAAACATCGGGGAAAAGGTCTGGCCACCAGGTCCAAGGAGCAGCAGTATGGCTAACAGACCATATTACATCTTCAGTTTGGGAAATTACCTGCCAGGTTAAATGCTGGGGCAGGTGAGGACTAAAATTACTCACAGTCAGTAGGGGTAACAAAGTTAAAGTTATAAATCTGATGGTCGCAGAAGCTTGAGCTTGAGCGGGTTGCTGGTCTTTTGGGCTTGCCATTCCGATGTTGCAGATGCTGGTGCGGCCTTCACGTGTGAAGCGTGGATCCACGCAGCGATGCCGTCTACCTTTATAGCCGTGGGGGTGGTGAGCAGGACGATGTATGGTCCTTTCCACCTAGGCTCTAGAGTCTGGGTTCGGTGCCGACGGACGTACACGGAATCTCCGACTTGGAAGGGATGAGCCTCTGCTGGTGTTCCTGGTCGGTAAGCCTCTGCCAGCTGGGACCACACCTCCTTTTGGACCAACTGGAGTCCCAACAGCCTAGCATATAAGTCAGTGTTATTCTGGCAGTCAGGACTTAATTTCTCCCTTAGCGTAAAAAGAGGAGGTGGGGCCCCGTATAGTATTTCAAATGGAGTAAGATAATAGCGGGAGGGGGTATTTCTAGCCCGGAACAGGGCTAAGGGAAGGAGCACCGTCCAATCTGTACCGCCAGTCTCTATGGACAATTTAGTTAGGGTCTCTTTTAGAGTTCTATTCATTCTCTCTACCTGTCCTGAACTCTGGGGTCTATAGGCACAATGTAATTTCCAATCAGTCCCCAGGTATTTGGCCACACCCTGACTTACCTGGGCGACGAAGGCGGGACCATTATCTGATCCTATTACCTTTGGTGCCCCGAACCGGGGGAAAATTTCTTCTAAGATCTTTTTGGCCACCACAGTAGCTGTCTCCTTCTTCGTCGGGAAAGCTTCTACCCATCCTGAGAAGGTATCTATAAAAACTAGAAGATACCTGTTACCGTACCTTCCAGGGCATATTTCAGTGAAGTCGACCTCCCAATAGGCTCCTGGGCGGTCTCCTCTGAGCCTTTTTCCGACCTCAAGTTTTCCTTTATGGGAGTTTACCTGTTGGCATGGAATGCACTCTCGTGCAATCTGCTCAGCTATTTTGGTTAATCCAGAGGTATCATAACCTGTCTTATGTAATAGGGATACCATCTTCTTGGTTCCCAAGTGTGTCCATCTGTGAATCTGTTGTAGCATGGATTTTGCTTGTTGAGGAGATAATGTTCCTTTAGTTATGGCTGGGGTAATTGTTCCCCTATCATTTGGTTTCCCAGGACTCTCATCTGATAGTTCTAGTATGATTTCCCGTAGAGCCACTTCTCGTGCCACCCTATCTGCCATGTTGTTGCCTCTTGTCACCGGGGTATTGTCCTTCTGGTGTCCGGGGCAATGAATGATGCTGACTTTAGTGGGGAGCATGAGGGCAGCTAGCAGTGCCACTATTTCTTCTTTGTTTTTAATTTCTTTGCCCGCCGAGGTGAGCAACCCTCTTTGTTGGTAAATGGCCCCATGGACATGGGCGGTAGCAAATGCGTACCTACTGTCCGTATAGATGTTTACCTTTTTGTTTTCTGCTAGTTCCAATGCTCTAGTCATGGCGATTAGTTCAGCCCGTTGGGCCGATGTCCCTTGCGGTAACGCGGCTGCCCAGATGACCTCTTTCCCGTCTACCACGGCAGCTCCCGCCCGACGCTTACCTTCCTCTAGGAAACTGCTTCCGTCAGTAAACCAGGTAACGTCGGCATTGGGGAGGGGCTGATCCATCAAGTCTGGTCTGCTACGGTGTGCTGCAGCCAGTACTTCCTGACAATCATGGATGACGGTAGTGCTTTCCAGGTCAGGGTCGGGTAGCAAGGTGGCCGGGTTGAGTTCTGTGGCTGAGGTAAACTTAATACGATCTGAGTTTAACAGCAGGGCTTGGTAATGAGTCATCCTGGCATTTGTTAGCCATCTGTCGGGTGGCTGGCGAATTACACTTTCTAATGCATGGGGGGCTGTTATCGTTAGGTTCTGCCCCAAAGTCAGTTTGTCAGCATCTTTGACCAAAGCGGCCACCGCGGCGATTATTTTTAAACAGGCGGGCCATCCTGCTGCCACAGGATCCAATTTCTTTGATAGGTACGCAACCGGGCGATTCCAGGGGCCCAGTTTCTGAGTTAGTACTCCCTTTGCGATGCCTTTATTCTCGGCCACGTACAGATGAAAAGGCTTAGTAACATCTGGTAGCCCCAGAGCCGGGGCTGATAGTAGGGCTCGTTTAATTCGGTCAAAAGCCCGTTGTTCTTTATCACCCCAAGCAAAAGGGATGCCATTTTTGGTCAGGGGATATAAAGGGGCTGCTAATTCAGCAAACCCCGGAATCCATAGCCTACAAAATCCGGCCGTCCCCAAAAATTCCCTAACTTGTTTGGGACTCTTGGGGGCCGGTATCCGGGCAACAGTGTCTTTCCTGCTTTCCGAAAGCCATCTCTGTCCTCCTTTTAACAAGTACCCCAGGTAACTAACCTGTCGTTGACATATTTGTGCTTTCTTTGCTGAAGCCCGATATCCCAATGTTCCCAGTTCTGTTAACAGCCTCTCGGTTCCCTTGATGCAGTCCTCTTGGGTTTCAGCAGCTAAAAGAATATCATCGACATATTGAAGTAGAGTTACCTGGGGATTGGATTCTCTATAAGATGCCAAATCCTGGTGGAGAGCCTCATCAAAAATGGTGGGGGAGTTCTTGAATCCTTGTGGCAGGCGAGTCCATGTCAGCTGGCCTGACATCCCAGAGGCTGGATCCTTCCACTCGAAGGCAAAGTAAGGCTGACTGAGAGAAGAAAGTCTCAGGCAGAAGAAAGCATCTTTAAGATCCAAAACAGTGTACCAAGTGTGCTGAGGTGGAAGAGTACTTAAGAGATTGTAGGGGTTGGGTACCGTGGGGTGGCGGTCCATCACCCGCTTATTTACCTCTCGTAGGTCTTGTACCGGTCGGTAATTATTAGTTCCTGGCTTTTTAACTGGCAAAAGAGGGGTATTCCATGCAGATTGGCACCTTACCAGGATCCCTAATTCCAGTAACCTTTGTATTTGAGGACGGATGCCATCTCGGGCTTCTTTACTCATGGGGTATTGGCGGACCGTCACTGGGGTGGCGGTTGTTTTAAGTTCTACCACCACAGGGGGCCGATATTTTGCCATTCCCATACCGGCAGTTTCTGCCCAAGCCTGTGGAAACCTAGTCATCCAATCCTGCATGTCAGCTTGTGGAGGCGAGGGTGTTTCATATATCCTGTGTTCATCTTCTAGTTTCATGGTCAAGATTTGGAGTAATCTCCCTTGGTTGTCAGTTATGGTGGGCCCTTCTGGTTGAAAGTGGATTTGGGCCCCCACCTTAGAGAGTAAGTCTCTACCTAGCAGAGGGTATGGGCACTCAGGTATGACCAAGAATGAGTGGGTTACTCGTCCCACCCCAAGATCTACTGTCCTTCGGGTGGTCCATGAGTACTGCTTATTTCCAGTGGCCCCTGGACCCATGACCTTTTAGTTGAAAGGAGGCCCTTTGAATGAAGGAGGACTGAGTGCTGGGCTCCGGTGTCCACCAAGAACTGGACCCTCCACTTTAAGAGTTACCCTGGGCTCGGGGAGAGGGTCCGAGCCCTGACTTCCCTAATCTTCCTCTTCCAATGTTAAGATTTTATCTCTGGTTGGCCTTCCCCCGTTCCTTTTTTTAGGGCATTCTCTTGCCCAATGACCTTTTTCTTTACAGTAGGCACATTGGTCCTTGTCTAATGGCCGCCTTCTATCCGTTGTTTGCCCTTCCTGTCTATTTCTGTCTCTACTGTTTCCTCCTCTGACTACAGTGGCCAGTATCTTACTCAAATGTCTTTCTTGCCTCTTATCTCGTCTTACCTCACGAGCCTCTTGTTCCTTCTGCTTTCTTTCTTCCCTTTCTTCCTCTGTCTCCCTCTTATTATATACCTTATCTGCCTCTTTTACTAAGTCCTGAAGGGAGAAACCTTGTAGGCCATCCAGCCTTTTTAATATCAGGGGCCGCCTGGTCAATAAAGGCCATTGCTATGGTGGCCTTATGTTCCTCAGAGGTTGGATCATAAGGAGTGAATCGTCTAAAAGCCTCCATTAAGCGTTCTAGGAACATGGTTGGCGATTCCTGGGGCCCCTGAGTTACCTCTCTTACCTTAGCCAAATTCGTGGGGCGCCTGGCCGCTCCATGGAGACCCGCCACCAGAGCCTGGCGATACATTTTCAGGTGCTCCTTACCTTCCAGGGTATTAAAGTCCCAATTCGGCCTGACGAGTGGAAAACCGGCATCAATCTCATTAGGCAACTGGCTAGGTTGTCCATTGGCGCCTAACACATTCTTTCTAGCCTCCAGGAGAACCCGTTGCCTCTCCTCAGTTGTGAGGAGAGTCTGGAGGAGCTGTTGACAATCATCCCAGGTGGGTTGGTGGGAGAAGACAAGAGACTCTATTAGAGCAGTAAGAGCCTGTGGGTTTT
The DNA here is from genome assembly GCF_963924675.1 of Phocoena phocoena. NCBI lineage: Eukaryota > Metazoa > Chordata > Mammalia > Artiodactyla > Phocoenidae > Phocoena > Phocoena phocoena. Next base: position 34,448,946 of record NC_089223.1, on the reverse strand, counting down.
CAGAGAAAGTAGGGTTATGCATCTTCCAATTATAAAGATCTGCGGAGGAAAAGGGCCAGTATTGCAGGGGCCTATTCCCGTGGTTATCGGGGGGGCCATATTCTCTAAGGGGTAAAGCAGTAGAATCCGGGGAAACAGCCCTCCGGCTTCTGGTGCCCGCCGAGGGACCCCCCCTTTCCGCCATAACAGGTGGCCCTACTGGTGCGGAGGGTTGTGAAGCTGGGGGTCCTAGGGGCGACATGGGATTTAGGGCCGGAGGATAAGGAGGTGGGGAATCTAGAAGAAGCAAATCAGACTGCAGGTCAGGATATATCGCCTTTGGCGGGTCCGGGGCAGCAGATGACTTTTCCGTGTCTGGGGTTTTCTTCAGGGCCAATATCTCCGATTGTGCTGGAGCGCATGCAGACGTGCCTGTTGAGGAAACAAAGGGCCGGACCCACGGAGGCGGTGAGAGAACTAGATCTTCCCAGACCAAGATATATGGTATCTGGTCTGGGTGTCCGTGGGGTCCTGTGTTAAAGACCCTAGACTTGACTAGCCCAACCTTATCTAACAAAAAAGATCCTTCGGGTGGCCACCCTGTCTGAAATGTAGGCCACTCAGAGGTACACAGCGTTTGCCATTTTCCTTTCCTTACTTCTACCGAAAGGTTGTGGGCCCTAGCCCTAACTTCGGTCCAGTGGCTTAGGGTAAGAGAAAGAGGAGTCGTCATAGTTTGTCCCATTGTCGTCCGTCAAAAGAAAGATAATAGTACAGAAAAACAATAAAATTTCAAAAGACACACATTGATATTGCCGCCGCGAACTTAAACCCGAAACCAACTCAAATTCAGATGGCAGCTTATATAACCTGCCAGAACCAGATGAAGGGGAGACAAAATTTGTTTCTCCTTCCAGATGGACCACCAGGGCGTCCCCCGGGGCCCGTGGACACCAGCTTTCGGCACGTCTGCCTAGCCAGGAGTCCAATACAGATTCCACAGCAAGCCGGTTCGCACGGCTTTTTCCTAATGGCGGCTAGCAACAAACAAACGACAAACAAACAGACAATTGGGCTCGAGCCTACCTGATACCTCCGACTCCCGATGTTCTTGTGACCCGGGGGCGAGTGGGGATCCCGGACGAGCCCCCAAATGTTAGACCCAAGCGGTCTACGAGGGATTCCAACTCGCCCAAGAACCGCCAAGAGTCGAGAGCCGTTGCAACACGCAAGAGGTTTATTAGGAGCCGATGCACCGGGGTTCCCTGAACCTCACGCAGGAGGCCGATGGGGAACCCCTAAAAGCGGAATCACATACTTTTTATAGGTTTATTTACTCATAGGGCGGGTATATTCTCACAATGATTGGGTAAATGTGGTGACTTTTGAATTCATTGGCTTAGGAACTTTTGTCCCACCTTCTGGCCGTTATAGTTGTCTGTTCATTGTGGCGGTTAGGGCGTATACCTGTTACGGGCAACTGGAAAATTACCCGCTGTCTGGCAAGTCCCCGTCAACTGAAAAACTCCAAGAATTGGTTTCGATAGGGAGAAGGAGTGGCGCACGATAGGGAGAAGAATTGGTTTACGGGAACAAGTGAGGGGGTGGAAAGTCCCTAAAGGCCCCACAACAGCATGTCTATATTCATTAGATCAACCAGCTTAAACTTTAATACCAGGTATCAACTTAATATTGTTTATTTCTCAGTTCACGTGAATCTGAAAGTCATTTTGGCTGGTTTCTTTATTTGTAAGTGCTTTCTTTTATATTAAATAGAGCTAGTTATAAATTCAATTTTGATAATAATTTCCAGAGGTAGAGATATCCCATATGTATAATGTGTACACAGACATGTAATATAAACAGGCACAACTAGAGATCTCATGGCTTCACTTAAAAACTTAGTTATGAATCAGGTATCACTTATTAGTTTACAAAGAACAGTTGGAATACATTAAAGTTCCTTATTTAGATGACTCAGGCTTTACTATTTGTAAAGTTTGCCTGAGGGAGCATTCCCAGTGGTTTGAATTTTAAAACTGCCATTTTTTCCCTTGGTTTCAGGTCTTGCCTGATTGAGCTAATTAGGCCCAGTGTCAGGTCCCTGTGGCCTTATTTACATTCTGGTTTGTAGAGATCTGTATGAGAAAGACAGTTGCTTTTAGTTCCCCAAAGAGCATGTCTGTCACCTAAATGATACTAAAAGATTTTATCAGTGACACGATTTCTTACTAAACTGAAATTTATTTTATGAGTTCTATGTTCTAGAACTTTAGAGTTTTAATTTATCATGCCTTCAAAGGTTTGTATAAGGCATTCAGCAAAGACCTTCATTTTGAGTTCACAAGTTAAGCTCAAAGCAAAATCACTATTTTTATTTTTATTAGCCCTTTTTACTTATTAGTGTGGCTCAGGTAACACTATTGGTTTCCTTTAGTATGTTTAATATTTTCTGAGGGGCAATATATATGCCTTGTCTTCTAATACCATGGAGGGGAAGCATTCCCTAGTGAAACATGCCTATCCCACAATATAATTTAAAAAAAGGGATGTAACCATCTTATATAAAGTCCATTTAAATATACCAATTTTATACAGCTTCATCTCAATTCTGTCAAATTTTATACCTTTAACTTTAGCTTTCATTAGGATCCAATCAACAAGCTTTTATCTTACAGGAGGAGTTCTAAAAGTTTTTCTTTTTGTTCTCTGTCCATTTTATCTATTTTTATATAAAAGGCTCTGGGATCCCCAGAGTAGGGTTGAGCCAAGAACTCAGACCATTTTGCCTAACTGTTGCCCCAAATAATTGCTGGTCAGGTATCACAGTGTAAATTTTTTTTTCAGCCTCTTAAATATATTTTAAAACTGGGTAAATAGAATGGACTTGTTTGGTTTTAATGTTGAGAACCAGTAGGGAGTCCCTTCTGGTCCATTTAACCTTAGGTAGTGTAGTCATATCAAAACCTCGTGTTTTAATCATATAAATGTCCATTTTATTTATCCCATTTAAATAACCATCTAAAGATTTTTTTATTCATTTGAGATAATTCCTTTCAAAATTTCTACCTTGCTGGAAATAGTATCTAGACTTTCCTTACAAGATTTTTCCTGTTAACATTAATTATTCTAATGCTTTATTAGCATCTATAAGACTCATTGAGGGGACACAAAGTCCCCAAATGAAGCTTCCCAGACCAGTTTTCCTGTTCTAAATTAAAGACATCCTTAGGTTAATCATTAGATATATTTTTCCACCTTTAATTTGACTTTTGTTTTTATAGTCACCAATAAAACAGCTGTTTATGAGAGTGCTCTAGATTCACCAATTTGTTAGTTTCTCCAATTTTAAAAGGATCCATCATTCGGCCATGAATAATATATATATATTAATAGTGATTCAAACCACTAAGACACAAGTGTTTTCCCCATAAAAGAGTGGGGGAGGATGCCCCGTCAGTAAAATCCAGAGAGTTTACTCTCACAAATAGTATGACAGAGGTCAAGTTTTCAAAACATGTACATGCATATTCACACAGAATGTCCTACAAAGATCAGGTAGAACACTTACATCTCAAAAGACACAGAGAAATGCATGTTTCCCCTTAGAAGGCCTTTGTTTAAAGTCAGAATTCTGGAAGGATGTTTTTACCAAGCAGGCTTTTTAACCTCAATTTAACTTAGCTACATATGCCATAAAGGAGCCCCCTCATTTTTAGGGTGAAATTTCCAAGTAAGTAAATACTTGTGAGTTTTGTACATACATTAACTTGGCTGCGGTATTAGTTGGAGGCTGGCAATCTGTCATTCTTTTTTTAAATTTTGAAACCTTTATTTCCATTCTGTTTGTCAAAATAAAATTGCTAGTGACGATCGTGTGGTGGGCCAGTGTACTGCTTGAGAGCTTAACTACTCTAGTTTTTGCCCCAGAGTTGTTTCAGCCCCCTCTTATGTGTCTTGGGCTCTCCCAGTGGTGTATAAGACTACCACAGGTGCTCAGTTTGCGGAATGGCCAGTTGTTATGTGTACCCGGTTGAGCAAGTTGTTAATTAAATGAGTGGGTTTCTCTACAGGGACAGCTGCACAGCATGAGGTCTCACCTCCACCACTCCTGCAAGTTTCTCAGTTGCCTGAGAAAGCCGTTGCCAGCCAGGAGGAGAGAATCCCTTCTTCGGAGCTCAGAAGGTCTCATAAGATTTTAGTTTTTATTTCGACAAACTCTATTAAGGTAGCCAATTCAAGGAAAAATGACAGTGCGGTCTTCCCCCTAATAACTCAGTCCCATCTTACTCAGTGTCTAACTGAGCAAAGTCTTCCCAGTCTCTAAACTGAGGATAACTACTCAGTATCCTAACTGAGTCTGTCTTCCCAGTGCCTTTTACACTGAGGATAACCCACTCGAGCAAAATCTTCCCAGGCCTTTGACTGAGGATTACCCAGGTACCTCTTCTTGAAACCAAGTTTCAAGGATAACCTATTCCCTCACTGGATAACACTTAGGATCATCAACCAATAATGTGAGATCCTAGAACCAGGAGAGACTCACCAAATTAGAGTGGACTGGCCGAGGAGGCGGATGGGCACAAAAGGCCTCTGCTGACACCAAGGCTCCGGATCCTCGTAGAGTTCAGGAGAAGGAGAGGAATCTGCTCTGCTCCCTTCTTCAGTCACCATAACTGTGGACTTAAAAAATTATTCACAACCTAAAAGTTGAGAGTTATGTTTTATTTGGCAGGAAGTTTTAGGACTTCAAGCCTGGGAGGCAGCATCTCAAGTAACCCTGAGAGAACTGCTCCAAGGAGGCGAGATGGGGAGCCAGGTTACATAGACGTTTTGTAACAAAGAGTAGGTAGTCGGGAACATCGAAAGGTTATTGTTAATTAAGGAAAACCAGGTATCCCAAGTTAAGGAATTTTGTGCTTTTCTATGTATGGGAAGATGCAAGAGTCTGGGCCCACTGAAATCATTCCTTTGATCTGTACCTCAGCTATCTGGGGCCAGTATCCTGTGTTTTCACATCCTGAGTTTCCTCAGAACTTGTCGTAGGGAGTGGCTGCAATCTGATGGCTGCTGATGGCAGGTGTTCTTTCCTTCCTGAGTTTCCAGGGCTCACTGGCTCACATTGGAGGGCTTCAAGTGCTGATGACTGTGGCATCCTTTGTTTACTGATAAGGCAGGAAATATTCCATTTCTCAATAGGAAAGAAGCAGGTTCTTGCATTAGCATTTGAATAAAGGAGGCAAAACTATAGATGCATCAGAGATCACACTTTGTGGTCAATGCATTATTCTGTCTCCAGAATAGAATTTTAATCGATTAGATCCTTCTCCATTAAATCCACCTGGATTTAAATCCACCTGGATTGTATATTAAAAAATAGTTTATCCTTCCCAGATTTGTGTTGATTTAATAAGGGACTACAAATCTCTATCTTTATTAAGGACCTGAGCATCCTATGAAAAGTAACTGGTTAACTAATGCAGAAAAGTGTCAAGCAAACTTCATTGATTTAGTAGAAGTCTGCCTTTTAGAAAATACTAGCCATGAAAATGATTTAACAGAAGGAAAAGAAAAATGCTAATTCAATAGTTTTGAACAATAACCTTGGTTTATCTAAAGAATGTTCCTTGAATTAAAAAACTATAATACAGTATTACATTTTAAAATTATCATTTTTGCCAAAGGACTTCGAATCATGTATTGAGGTGTTATTTTATATATTCTAGCTCAGCATACCCATGTGTCAATATCATCACTGTTTTATTTTATGAAGAATCAGAATTCTTCTCTTGCTGTTTACAAAGTAGCTACATCAATGTCTTAAGACCTAAAAGATGACAGTAGTGTGTTTGCAACCCACACCCAAACCATTTTAGAGATTTCAGCTGTGCTACAGAAATGACTTTTAAATAGCATACATGTAATTAGTGGAAAGAAGGGAGTGGAAACACCTTGATAAATTTTGCTTCTTGATTAAAGGCATACAGCCTGTGTGCAACTTCAAATCTGTCTCCTGCACTGGCTCCTCACCTGGAGGCTCCTTCTCCATGGCTTGCCCACCCCTGCATCTCACTCAGGTGTCAGTTCCTCAGGCAGACCTTGCCTGGCACCTTATTTAAGAGAGTACCCTCATCCTTCATTACTCTGTTTTTTGTTACAGCACCTATTCCACCTGAATTTAATAATACAGGTTTATATTTCCTTAGCAAAATTATTTGAGAACAATTAATTTTAGAAAGAAAGTGTGTGGTTTTTACTATATATTTGTAACACCCTAATACCCCTGGTCTGGGCCACCATCTCGTAATGAAATTCATTAATATCAATTTCTAGTAAGATAAATAAAGACTGTAGATAGCTTCATGTCAGTTCAAGGGAGCTATTATCATGAGATAAGTTATAAAAATTTATATCTTTGGCTTTCAGGCCTCTTGGTGTTTAGAATTGTAAATAGGGGATTTGGAGAAATATATATGTTTCTATATGTATATAGAAACAAGCATATATTTATTAAACAAATTATATATATATATATATTTTCTTCCTCTCCCACAAAATGTAAGTTCCATATTGGGGCAGCAAGGCATGTCTGTAGATACACAATAAATTTTTTATGACTAAATTAACAAAACCACTTTCCATGTGATGATTGCTTTGGACCACAATCAGTAGACAATAATTTAGACTTTCCAAAATCTTTCAAGTGGATGTTAGAGTTGTTGATCTGAGTAGCACTGGAATCTGACATAGCAGAGGGAGTGTCATATAGTGGATAAAATTATGAACTCTGAGACCAAGCCAAACTAGCTTCCTAGGATGACATTTGTCCTATCATATTCTGTCTTCATCTGTAAAAGGAGTTTCAATGTCTTCATCTGTAAAAATAGAGAAGATAAAGTATTGTGGATAAATGAGTGCACCAAAGTGTTAGGAAGGAATGGGGAAAGGATTCCCAGAGTTATCAGGAATATCAATCCTTTTCTAAGTGAAGGAAGAACTCTGCTAATTATCCTTCTCTAAATTTTAAGTGATTCCTTCCTTTTTAAAAAAAAAAATTATTTATTTGGCTATGCAGGGTCTTCATTGAAGCACTCAGGATCTTTAGTTGTAGCACGTGGGCTCTTTAGTTGTGGTATGCAGGCTCTTGTAGTTGCAGCATTAAGGATCTAGTTCCTTGACTAGAGATTGAACCTGGGCCCCCTACATTGAGAGGGTGGTGTCTTAAGCATGGGACCAACAGGGAAGTCCCTAAGTGATTCCTTCTTTCCTTTTTGTCCCTAGCAAATCAATTCTGCCCCAGTGATAGATATGAAGTTCTAGTAGACTGTCCTCTTTGTTGTTAAGGTAAAACTAGTTATATTACTTGAGGAAAAAATGTTGGAAATTTAAAATTTTTTGAGGTTTGCAAAAAATCTGTAATGCCAGTAATCAAGATAGTGTGGCCTTGGCAGGAGAATAGATATATAGATCAATGCAGCAGAATAGAGAACCCAGAAATAGACCCTCACAACTACTCCAACCTCATTTTTGACAAAGGTACAAAACCATTCAGTGAAGTAAGAACAGTTTTTTCAATAAATGTTGCTGGAGCCATTATACATCCGAAGACAAAAATATGAACCTCAACCTAAACTTCATACTTTATACAAAAATCAATTAAGAATCAACCATGGGCTTAAATGTAAACTACAAAACTTTTAGAAAAAAATATATAGTAGAAAATCTTTGAGACTTTAGGGCTAAGCAAAGAGTCCTTAGACTTGTCACCAAAAACATGGTCTATGAAAAGAAAAAGTGATAAAGTTGATCTCATCAAAATTTTTTTTAGAAAGACCAAGTTTTGCTCTGTAAAAGACCCTGTTAAGAGGATGAGAAGGCAATTTACAGACCTGGAGAAAATATTTGCAAACCCCATATCTAAGAAAGACCTTGTATCTATATATAAATATTAAAACCTCTTAAAGTATATTCTTGAATTATATTTATATTGAATATGTTAAAACTCTCAAAACTCAAGTATAAAACAAGCAATCCAATTAAAAAACAAAAGATATAAATAGACATCCAACTGAAAAGAATATATAAAAATGATAAATAATCACATGAAAGGATATTCAACATCATTAACCATTAGGTAAATGCAAACTTAAAGCCACAATTATTAGATATCCCTACACATTTATCACAATAGCTAAAATTAAAAACAGTGATAATATCAAATGTTGGTGAGAATGCAAAGATACTAGATCATTCATATATTGCAGGTGGGAATATAAGTAATACAACCATTCTGAGAAAGAGTTTTGTGGCACTTAGGCAACGCCCCAACTGTTGTACTCATGAACATTTATCCCAGAGGAATAAAAAGCATATGTTCATACGAAAACATGTACACACATATTTATAGCAGATTTATTTATACTAGCCACAAGCTGTAAAAAACCTAGATGTCCTCCAATAGGTGAATGATTAAACACATCCATACCATGGAAAATTACTCAGCAATAAAAAGGAACAAATTAGTGATACATACAACTACATGAATTCCTCTCAAGAGAATTACGTTGAGTGGAGAAAACAAGTCACTGTCAAAAGTTCATATACTATGTGCTTCTCTTTATAAAACATTCTTTATTTTTTCATTACATAAATTTAACTATTTAATTTTAGTACACGATTCTGAATTTGTGCATGCCATCAAACATACCATATCCCAATTCCCAATTTGTTTTTTTTTAATATATATGAATCAGTTATATATATACATATGTTCCCATATCTCTTCCCTCTTGCATCTCCCTCCCTCCCACCCTCCCTATCCCACCCCTCCAGGCGGTCACAAAGCACCGAGCAGATCTCCCTGTGCTATGGGGCTGCTTCCCACTAGCTATCTACCTTACGTTTGGTAGTGTATGTATGTCCATGCCTCTCTCTCGCTTTAAAACATTCTTGAAATGATATTCTTGAAATATGGAAAACATATTGTGGTTGCCAGGGATTAGGAAGACGTCAAGAGCACAGCTGGAGGGGTGTGTGACCATGGTGGGATATTTGTGCTGATGGGATTGTTATGTATCTTGACTATGGATGGGCTTCAGGGCCCACTACCCCACAATACAGCACCTTGGCAGATTGAATACTGTATCTTAGCTGAAGGTGTTTGAGAAAATGGCAAAACCAGAAAGGTTATTCTGACCTCCCCCTGCCCTTCTTCCCTAAAATCAGGAGATAAATCTCCCATGTGAGAGGTACCCTTCTGGGAGATATTCTTATCACCAGAGACAGGGAACTAGGGTTTGAGAAATCTATGCAAAAAGACCTTGTTGAACTAACCCTTGTCTTCCTAGTTACTTCTTCATTATTTACTACTCCCAGCCCAAACCCTTTTGCCTCTTCACAGATTTATTGTTTTAGGTCTAAAAGATGTAAAAGTCACTTCTTCAGGTCTTCATTCGTTAATGAAGGCTCCCATGTACATGTAAAAATTTAAAGTTTGTATTCTTTTCTCCTGTTAATCTGTCTTTGTCTGTTAAATTTTCAGACCCAGCCAGGAATGCAAAGAGGCTCATGGAAAACTTTTTCCTCCTCTGCACTGTGATGGTGGTTAAATGACTCTATACCTGTGACAAAATTGAATAGTATTAGTAAAACTGATGAAATCTGAATAAGTTTGGTAGGTTGTATCAATTTCCTATGTCAATTTCCTGGCAGTGATTCTACACCACAGTTATGCAGGACACTTCCTTTGGGGAAAACTGAAGGGTACTCAGATTTTTCTGTATCATTTTTTACAACTGCCTGTGAATTTACAGTTAGCTCAAACAAAACAATAATTTAAAAAATGGCTGCTCATGAACACTTTTTTCTCTTAGGATGAACCAGTAAGTGAGATATATTTTTTCTGATTCTTAATAATTTAATATTTTTTATCCTTTTGTAGTCTGGAATTTTTCCATCACTAGATGATAAATGACTCATATAAAAGGGTTAGCAAGCAATTGAAATTCATTAATTAGAAAATGAATATTACGAACACGAATCAGCTTGAAATGGAAATATTTACCCTTTGTGTCTGGAAAACTTATCTTTCTACTTTAGTCAGCAGTTGGATTTTAAATTCATGCGTTCATAACCAGATAAAAGTCAAAATGTTCAGAATTTTGGCAAACATGATCAATATTTCACAGAAACATTTGGTTTTGATTTTCCTATAAAGCCAATAAGCAATGATAATTGTACTCACAACTAATCACTTAAATTCCTGTTTAATAAAAAGGTAGATATGTCTGTCATAGATAAATATAATTTTTAATAAATGTTTTATTTTATAATTGTTTTAGATACTCCACATCTAATTTCCCATGTTTTCCACATCTTACATTATTATGGTACATTTGTCACAATTAATCAACTAATACTGATACATTATTATTCATTATTATTAACTAAAGTCTATACTTTATTCAGATTTCCTTATTTTTTGTCAGCACCCCTTTTCTGTCCCAGCATCCCATTCAGGACACCACAATACTACATTCAGTTATCATGTCTCCTTGGCTTCTCTTGGCTGTGATGGTTTTTCAGATTTTGCTTGGTTTTGGTGACCTTGTTTTGGACAGTTCTGAGGAGTACTGGTCAGATATTTTGTATGATGACCTCTAAGTGGTATTTGTCTGATTTTTTTTCACAGTTAGACTGCGGTTATGGGTTTGGGGGAGGAAGACCAGAGGTAAAGTGACATTTTCATCACAGTATGTCAAGGATATTATATGATTTTGACATCTGGAAATTTAACATGAGGGAATCTACCAACAGCTCTGGAGAAACAACCAGGAAGAGTGGGCTCTGGTTCAGTTCTAACAGAAGCAGCTGGATGACTGTGACCCATGAGCTTGCCTTCTCTATGTTCTTGTTCACCCATCTGAAGACTACATTTTCTTCTATTCCTAAAGTTCTGCTATTCACACCAGCCAAGGACATTGGGACTATTCTGTGGAATCTGGGCCATCTCCATGAACAGACATTTGTGATTCATGCAATGCTGGTAAGAAGAACAGTCTAAAGGCCTGCATCCTAAGTCATGCTGCCTGAGCCATAGGGCAGAGCACCTGCTTTTTGCTACTGGAAAACTTTATCAGTGCCAAATCAGGAATTTAGTTCAAAAAATGAAATACATCCCTCCTCCATACCTCCTCTGTCTTGCCACCCCTCCTGCTTCTCTGTCACCACCATTACAAACCCAGGCCTGAGTTAAGTCAACTTTCAGTTACTGCAAGTTTAAGAATTGTTATAATACTTAATTGATACATATGTAAACCTCTTGTATCTGCTTCCTTTTACACACAGAAGTTAAAATCAGATTTTTCAGAAGCACCACAGCTAAAAATTTTAGTATTTCTTTTTTTTTTTTCTATTTTTAAAAATTCCTCCTCTCATCATTTGCTATAGTTTCCCAAAAGCACTAAAAAGGTAGCAGGACAAGAGAAAGGAACTTGGGTGGTCCACAAATTGGGTCATGTGTCTTTGACAAACTGAGAATTTAACTGTGGTGAGTGGTGTCCTGTGTCCTCACCTCTTTCCCCTCAAACTTGCAGGACTTAGGAGGCTTTGTCCTTGGTGTGTGGTCATTGATAGCAAGTCACCAAGAGAAATCTAAGCAAGGCATAAATCCCAGATCCCTGCAATGTTCAAAAGTTTGACAAATACAGATGGTTCCTTCTAAGAGATAGGTAAATACATCAATTTTCCTCTAGTGGAAAACTGCTATACTAAAGCAGAAGGAAAATTTTCCCTGACATTTGGAAAATATCAGTGTCCACAGATGGGAAGAATAGTCTATTGGCAGTAGAATTAAACTTCTACAAACACCAATCCCAGAGTGTACACTATGCATGTATGCATTGTTTGCTAACTGTTATTCTAAAATAGAATATTTTGTATATTTCCATTAAAATTTTATTTCTCAACTTTTTGTATAACATTTAAAAAAATTATCCAGAATTAACCATTGACCTTGAGGAGTGACTTTAATGTTTGGGAGAAAGGAAGCTGAGTCATGGCAGGAAAATTTCTGCCTTGACAGCTTAGCCCCCTTTTTTTTAAAACAGATTTGCTTATTATCTCAAACTGTTTGTGTTCCCCAGAATTCCATGTGTACCCCTATTACTTTATCACTGAACCTGAAATCTCTGAAAATCAAATGGAAACCTAAATGTTCAGCTGAAACTTCGGTACATTTACACCTTGTTCACCCCTAAGCTCTCCAGCCCTCTACAAATCATACACTATGACTCAGTAATGCAGTGTCTAAAATGAAAATTCACTTCCAAGTACCTGCACTCCAGAGACTCATTTCTGTATTCTTCCTCATTGGCCAAAGCCCAGCAATATCAAGATTGGGGAAATTTTTGAATATTTGCTCATAACAAAACTTTATTCTCAACACTTTTCAGCATCTCCCTTTCCCCCTAAAATTGTGTGTTAGAAAAAGATTACTAACAATCCTTTTCATAGTAAAAATAAAATCATAACAATTAAGGAGTATCTGTGTTTTGAGTGCTGCCCACATGTAGGGAGAAACCTCCAATGTACCATGTTTCTCCTATTTTTCATCTTCCTTGTCCAACAATAAAAATTCCTTGTCCTCAAGACCAGGAAATTCCTTTTAGTTAAAAAGAATATGGAAGAAGTCGGTGCTTTAACTAGAATTTCTTTAGAGGGATGACAAGTAGTTACTTAGGGAAATGTATGGGAGACTGAGGAAAATCTAGGTATATATTTAGGAAGTACTAACTTAGATGGTAATAAACTGGTTTTACTCACACTTCTGACATCAAATATGTGGGTTTTCCACAGCAAGCAATTCTTTAATTATCTGCAGGTACCAATTGGATGCCTTATAATTTAATTCGATTCTTACACTACCCAGAGTTAGAACAAACCCCAAAGGGTAAGGACTCAGTCCCACAAGACTCTTCCCCACTTCAGGCACCAGTCCCAAGTCCCAGATTGGCACTTATATTTCTGACCAACCGGCTGTAAATCGGGGACTCCCATAACACCTTACTTGGGTTTGATAATATGCTGTAACTGCTCACAGATTCTTGTTACTTAAACTTTACTTATGTTTATCAGTTTATTATTAATAATATTATTAGTATTATTATTATAAAAGATACAAATGAGCACCCAGATGAAGATGTACATAGGGCAAGGTCCAGAAGAATCCTGAAGATAAGAATTTCTGTCACTGTGGAGTTGGGTGCACCACCCTCCTGTCATGTGAATGTTTTCACCAACCTAGAAGCTCTCCAAACCCAGTCCTTTTGGGTTTTTATGGAGGCTTTATTGCATACACATGACTAATTAAGTCATTGGCCATTGGTGATTAACTGAAATATTCAGCCCTCCTTGGTCTTTCTGGCAAGGAACCCTATCCTGAAGCTATCTGGGGGCCCCCACTATAAGTCCTTAGTATACAAAAAGATATTCTTAACACAATGGAGATTCCAAGGGTCTTAGAAACTCTTGTATAGAAACCAGAGGCCAGGACAAATTATTAAAAAAAGATACTCCTATCATCACCCCTATTATTTAGAAAATTACAAGGGTTTTAGGAGCTCTATGCCAGGACCAGAGACAAAGACCAAATATATATTTACTTCTTATTATATTACATTTTCATACATGTTATGACAGAAAACCATATGTATTAAAAGGAAATCATGTGTGAAATATCCCAGTTGTCATAAAGTATCTGACAGAAGATGAATAAGCTTTAAGTAGGCAGCTGTCAGCACGGTGAGCCCTCCTTCTTTAACCACAGTCTGCTGTTCTCTTTGCCTTTCCAGAATTTCTGAATGGGGAGGGGGCTCTTGTTGTCCATGTGTCCCCAGGAACCAAGCTAAGTCTGATAATTCATGCAGGGAGAAGAAGAAATCCCATAATTCCTTATGCCTACATTTGGCATGTAAGCTTTAGAGGTCAGCATGGAATAAAGAGAGATTCAAGATAATAAAAATAGGTTCTAAGTTAGTAAGACTAAAATTTTGAAATTTGAATAGTTGCCCCCAAATTATCCACTTAATTACTCTTCTCTGAGTTTTTTTTTTTTTACCTTCCTCCTCTGCCTTCCTCTTGTCTTCCCATCTTTTCTCTAACATACAATCCTTTCTCCACCCAGATAATTATTTAGAGTGTTCACTCAACTCAATTATGCCAAATAAAGAAGCAAGCATCTCAGACTTTAGTTATCTGCAGAGCATTTTCGGGTTCTTTTGTTTTGTTTTGTTTGTTTTGACCACAACAAGTGGCATGGGGGATCCCTGACCAGGGATGGAACCATGCCCCCTGCAGTGGAAGCACAGAGTCCTAACCACTGGACCATCAGAGAATTCCCCAAAGCATTCTGTTATTGAGTTTAGAAGAGGTATTAGTTTTCTATTGCTGCACAATAAATGAGCACAAATTTCGTGGCTTAAAGCAGCACACATCAATTATCTCATAGCTTTTCATAGTTAGGAGGCTGGTAACAGTTTGAGTCCTTTACTTACGGTCTCACAATCAAGGTGTTGGCCAGGATGTGTTCTCATCTGGAGGCTCTGTGAAGGAAGGATCTGCTTCAAAGTTCATTCAGGTTATTGGCAGAATTCATTCCCTTTCCAAGACTGAGGGCCCAAGATGCTTGCTAGGTATGAAATGGTGATGTAATGTAAGAGGCTGCCCTTAGCTCCAGAGACCAGGCATGGTTCCTAGAAGCTGCCCATAGTGCCTTGTTATGTGGTTTTTCCAACAAGGCCACTTACTTGACCAAACTAATAAGGAGAATTCCTAGCACGAGTGTTCTAGCAAGAGTCTTATATACTGTAATATAATTAATCACAGAAGTGACATTTCATCACTGTTGCCATATGTTATTGGTTATGAGAAAGCCTGAGGTCCCACCACCCACAAGAGGAGGGGATTACACAGAGTAACAAAAACTAGGAGGTGACCATCATGGGGAGACATCTTATTTCAGCCTACCACAGTAGAGGTTGGGAACACTAAAGAATTATATATACAAATTATATATATATATACACATATAATATATATATAATAAAGTAAGATATATATATATATATATATATATATATATATATATATATATATATATATATATATATATATATATAAAACTTACATGCCTTACTTGAAATTGATCTCCAGAATGGCTACAGGTTAACAGTAAGCTTAAAGGTAACCTAGCATGTTGATACGTGTCACGTTGTATAGTGCTCAGGGGTGACCTTTTATTAAAAATTATGATTCCTTTTAAGGAAGCACATATAAGAGTGTACAATGGACTTCTTGCTACTCTTATGTATTGCCCATTAGCTATCTTATGCACAAAAATATTCAATACCAGTGTTTCATCCACCGCACTCTCACATCCATCTGAGTCCAGAGACTAAGATATCAAGTGCCTATATTTAACAAAATACATTTCCTACTAGGAAAGATACACCGTGTCTACTGAAAAGTTAAACTCCAGAGGATTCCAAAAGAACTCTTGCAAGCTGTGCTCATAATTCTACCTATTTTTCATAATCTTTACCCAGAGATGGTAAAGTCAAACAATATATGTACTGAAATTCAAATAAATAATTTATATCCTCTGCAGAAATATATAACATTTTTTCACCAAAGACATTACATTTTAAACTTCTTTCTTTCTCACAGGTATCTGTACTAGCACAAAAGAATTCAGGCTACACATTAATGTTTTCAAAGACCATGTATAAAGTATTTCAAAATTAATAGCTGGCAAATGATATACATCAACACACACTGATCACATATCCCTACAATGCTCAAATCCCAGAGAGTAGGTTCAGAAAATGAAATTTTAATTTAAAGGAGGATGCAAATATTTAATCAAGATTATCATGGGTTCTTTTGCATAAATTACCTTCTCTTTGCATATCTGGGGGTAAGGATGTGCAATTATACCACCTAAATGCTGCTCTGATTTTCTCCTTCTCTCCATCTAGTGATCTCGTCTGGGCCACTTTTACTGTCCATCTCTCTTTATCCAGTTTTTCCACCCGTAGTCTATGTTTTGTAATGTAATTTTTCTAATTAAAAACCTTCAATGGCTCCTCATTACTTGCAAGGGAAAACCCAGATTACTTAGCAGAACATGCAGACTCTTCCATCATCTGGCCTCAACCTTCCTTTCCAGGATTAGTCTTTGCTACTCTCTGTCTCACCACACAGAACTATGCTCACTCATCTCTAAATGCATATATTTTTGCAAGATCCTTTCCATTTATATAAATAGTATTTCTATACAATGTTCACAAAACTAGTTCTCTTCTCCTCATTCTCTTGATGATCTCCTGTGCATCTGTCAAGACCAGACTGGAAAATCTACTGTCTTGTTGATATAATGTACCTTACCCAGCTTTCCAAAGAATTACAAAAAGGATTTATTCTTATTGCAATTTAAAAAGAAAGACATAATTGAACTATCGTGTAATTATTTGTTCCCTAACTAGACTGTGAACTGCTCAAAATCAGGGATTATATCTTATATTTTTTATTCTAAGCACTTTCCATGGTGGTGCTCCATGATGTAAAGGCTCTCTAATTGTTTATTAAATTAATGTTTTGTTTTATACATATTTGAAATCTGTTTTTTTGTATCACTATTCATTTTAATTATTAAATTAATATATGTATCTCTATTTATTTAGTCAACTGTGTTGTTTTTTCCTATTAAGAAAATACAGAGATGTGTCAATAAACACTTTAAAATTCTTCAAATATAAATTCATCAAACATTTATTGGACTCTCACTATACTTAATATGCATTTATTGTACCTCTACTACACTTAAGACACTGCTTAAACACTAGGAATGATCTCATAATCTAAAAATAAAGAGATTAATATAAACCAGAAAAACTACACTATATTTAGTGCTATGCTAGAGATATTTATAAAATGCATGGGAACATAGAAGAATAAGTAATTAATTATGATTAAAGAATTCAGAGAATAATCACTGGAGTGTTGGCATTCAGGCTGTCTTAAAAGATATGTCAACAAGTTTGAAATATGGGAGTGGAGGATCCTAGAGAATGCCATGTACAAAGATGTATAAACATGGAAGAAACAGGAGACAGTTACAAGACAGAGTTTAGAGTGAAAGGGATACAGGTGAGAAAGTCAATCAACATAAGTCTGTAAAGATAGGTTGTGAGTTTGGTTATGTAAGAGGAAAGCACAGAAGGGAGTGGGGATTGTATTAAGTTGACAGTAGGAAAGCTTCACAATCTACTCCATTTGACTTCCATTTGTTATCTATTCCTGTTTTTATGACCATGTTAAACTTCCAAACAAAAAAAGAATAACATCATCTTCCACTTAAAATGATGCAATTCTTCCTGTACAAACCAGGATGAGCTTAACTACTGTCCCCCAAATAAAATCAAAGTCCCAAAAGACACAGTATTCATATCTACAGTACGTTATTTCCTCTTTTAACTAGTCACAGTCCTGAATATTTTATAACCTAGAGACTGATTTATTAATTTAACTACTGTCAACACTCCCTATGTAAGATACTTAGTTAAACAAAGAGGGAAAATGAATACATAACAAAGAAGGGAAGAAACCATGTATAGCTGCTAGAGTCCTCATCTCTGTAACTGGTCATAGATCGTAGATGATATTAACTGCATCCCTGGGACCTAAGAGCTCTTAACTAGTAGAACCCAAGGTTGTATTGATGGTAAGTAACCACACATTTTGTGAATGTGTCATTAGGTGTTGGACAGGGTTTTATCAGCCTTAACACTATTGACATTTCGGAGTGGATTATTATCAGTTATAGAGGGCTGTCCTGTAGGATGTTTAGCAGTATCCTTGCCCTCTATCTCTAGATGCTAGTAGTACCCTCACAGCCATGAAGATAAAAAATGTCTCCAGACATTTCTAGATACTTCTGGCTGGTATGAGAGGTTAGGGAGGAGACAAAATCCTGCCCAACTAAGAAAACTACAGAGAATGATAAAAATCACTTTTTTACACTTCTTGTTTCCTGAAACTTTATGTACTGCTGTTGTCTCAAAGCATACATCAAAACTTTATTTACAGCTCAGCATCCTTGAAGGGTTTGCCATCCAGGTAGGGATGTGACTAAACCATTATCAGGTTATTCCTCCATTTCATCATGCCAGCTGATGGGGTATGTGACAATACCTGTGACTCTCACGAGTGCTGGCTTTTTCCTCACCTATTTTACTGTAAAATGAGTTCTTTGCTGAGTGTTGTGTCAGATACCATAATGGCATTCAGTAACTCCACAGATGGTAATACTGATGGAAGCACTGCAGGTAGGAAATGTAAATTTATACCCAGAATTAGTGTCTGTTTGAGAACAAATCCTCACTGCTGCCTCTGTGTGATCAATCCACCAGCGAATATTTTGTTGGCTTTCTGATGAATGGTGCTAGCTAACGGGAGGGCTCAACAATGATCTGTATTCTTGACAGGTTTGACACACAGCTGTCCACTTACTAGCCAGATGAGCCATCATGTCTCCCTCATGACTCAGACTTGGTGAAAAGACAGATCAAATGCTCTCTGCTCCTGGTTGCACTCTAGTTGATTATGGTAGGAGGAAGAGCAGCCAAAGCAGGAAGTGAGGGAGAAGGGCTAGAGTTCTGACAATCCTATTTCATTGACTCTTTCCAAGGCCCAATCTTTATTTTACTTGTTTCCCAAGTCCTTGTGTTTGTTTTCACTAATTTGAGATTGTAAAAAGAATTCAGGATTTACAATTTGTTTGGATATATGGCAGTCTGACTTTCAGAAGTCCAAGATCACAGTTAAAAAAAGCTTCATTATTGCTGCAAGATAAGTAGCTTGAGATATAGTAGCCCACAACTCTAAATAACTCAGATGTTTTTTGACTAATTAATAGATAAACCAAGCAGGTTATCCTCATGCAATGGAATACTATGTATCAATGATAAGGAACAAACTATTGATATACGCAATAATATGGATGCATCTTATATCTCAGAAAACAGCATACCGAGAGGAAAGAATCCAGAAACAAAATTGAACACTCTGTATGACTTCATCAAAATGAAATTCTAGAATTGACAAAACTAATCTGCATTTAGCAGAAACCAGATCAGTTGTCTCTACAACTGGGAATCGGACAAATGAAATCAAAGGAACAGGAGGGATTTCTTTGGGATGATAGGAAGGGGTATCTTGAGTAGGGTGGTAGTTACATACGGTGTATGTATTTTTCAAAATAGTTTCTACACTAAACATAGTGTATTTTTAATGTAAATTTGCCTCAACTGTGTTCGTTTATAAAGAAAAAAACAGAAATACAGAAGGAAGAGCAAATTTCAGCGATGAAGGCAATGAACTCAGGTTTCTCAAACAGCCTACTAGGCAGTTGAAAAGAATTGACTTCAGGTTCTCAGACACATATTTAGCAGAGGTTTGAGTTCAGGATCTTGAATATTTAAAGCAGTGATTCCCAACCACAGCTGCCTGTTAGAGCCGTTAGAGGAGATGCTGGGCACACTAAATGCCTGGCCTTTCCCAGACATTAGTTAGTTTGGAGAGAAGGGCAGAATGTAGCATTTTTAAAAAAGCAGACAGGTATTTCTCATGTGCCATCAGGCTTGGATACTGTTGCTATGAAGGGTTATTGAAATTATGGCATTAGATCAGAACATTTTTAGATAGCTCATAAACGGAGAAAAGAGGAGGAGTAAAGATCATAGTCTACAGGATAGCAATATTTAAGTCTAAACACTTAAAAAGTAATGAATCTTTAGTAGAAGTCTTAGGATGGTAAGTTTATCAACAAAGACATTAAAAGGATAATAAAATAACACTATGAAAAAGTTTATGCAAACAAATTTGAAAACTTAAAAAAAAAGATAAAATTTTGGAAAATACAACTTACCAAATCAACATAGGAAGAACTAGATCTATATCTATTACAGAAATTAATTTTTTTTAACAAAACCCTCTGAAAAGGAAACTGCTGGCCCATATGGTTTCACTGGTGAATTATATAAAAATATTCAAGGAGGAAATAGCACTAACCTTGCACAAATGAGTTAGAGCAGGTAGAATAAATGCCCAGCTTATTTTATGAGGCCAATATAACATTAGTACTAAAATCTGACAGACATTATTAAAAAACAGAAGAATATTACAGATCAATAGGCCTCATGCAAATAGATGAAAAAGTACTTTTTAAAACTTAGGAAATGAAATCCAAAAATCCATAACTAATGATAAATTGTCCCTTCGGCACAGGGATTGACCATCACAGAAGAACCATATGGGATGTGGGAAGAGCAGCTTCAGAGTGAAAATGGACATTTAGAAAACAAACAAAAACGACTAGTGCCTACAACAAATGGTGCAATTTCTGATTATTTCTAATATAATTATGCATATTTTTGCTAAGGGTGAATAACCCAGAATTTAAGGGTGTTAATTTTTCTTGAGTAAATGAATGTACCTCCCTGAATATCAATGGAGAAGTGCCTAAGACGGAGGGAAGAATATGTTTCATTAAAAAGACCCCTAAACCAGTAGAGAGTGGTAGGAATAAGATTTTAAACCTTCATTCCATAACACTCCTTAGTTAGCATAATTAAACTTTCAAAAATGAGTTCTAAGCTCTAACAGTCTTGCTTATTCTCTACTATTAATGTGCACTTAATATACTCATTATAAATCTGATCATTGTGACCTAATTACTATACAATACCTTGCTTCTAAAGTGGGACATATTTAGATATTTTCTATCATCTCTGTATGATGTAATCATCATAAAAGCCAGTGGAAGATATTACTTGTCTCTACTTTAAAAACATACCATATTCATGATATCTAAATAGAGCAATATATAGCCAATTAAGCCTACTCTAAGTAGAATGTGTGAAGCTTCAAGAAATATGCTCTTTTATGTCATTTCAATTACATTTGAAAACTTATGTCTTGTGATCTGGCATCCACTTTCCTATTTGTTCTTTGCATTATTGGCTGGTACCATAGAAATTTAAATTAAAACCATTATTTTCTTGCTGAGCTATGATCAGGTTTAATCATGCAACAAAATTACCCGGAAGAGACTTCATTTTTTACTAATCTTCAATCTTATCCACAATTTGGAAGGAAAAGTGGAAAAATAAGATCATTTGAGATGCTGGACAGGGCACTTGGCTTGTCAAGGCTTACTGTTTTAAGATGTTCTAAGGAGAGGAGGATAGAACCACTGTAAGTTATGCTATCTTATATCATAGATCAGAGGAAGTAGCTCTTTCTATCTCAGTGACAATAATCAAGCTAGATGGTATTCAGAAGTGCTACTCACTTGTAAAGAGATGATGGGGTTCTGTGTGGGGAGATCAGTGAAAGGAAGGAGAAGAAAGGGAAAAAAGACATACAAGGAGAAAGTCATGTAAAGATTGATAAAGAAATTGAAATGACCAGATACTTTCTAGGATCTAGTGCTAGAAAACAACTGTCATGGTAGGCTAGATCACATGATAGTAAAAAGTAACTTCTGAATTGCTGTGGCTTGATGCCCCACACAAACTGCATGCTCCTTGCCTATCATGATCAGCTAAGGAACTCTGCTCATTGTAATCACAGAGGGGTCCAGGCTGGTGAAGCAGCTACCATCTAGAACATTACCAGTTCTGTACCAGATAGCAAATGCACACCAGATCTTTGTTTTCCCTATGAAATGACACATATCATTTCTCTCAATTCTATTGGCTAAACTAAGAAAAATGGCCCCACCTATTTTCAAGGTGGTGTGGAAGCACTATCCTGACAATGCGCCTTGTAAGGGAATCATAAATATTTGGTCAAGTAACAAGCGTATACGATACTATATTGCCCTGCCAAAGAGTGAAGTATATACCCAACAGAGCACTGTGTTCAATTTACTACACGGTATCCGATCTCCCTTTATTTCCTATCAACAATATTGTTTTTCTTCAGACGGTAATCTGAACATTTAAAAATGAAATTTTCCATTTTCCTTTGTATATAGAGGTAGCTTTTGACACAGTTCTGGTTAACAATACATGGTGGGGCTTCTAGGAAGACTGTAAAACAGGTACAGACTTAGCCAGCTCACACCTTTCTTCCTTACTTCTGGGAAATGGATATGATGCCAGAGGAATGGGGAAAAGAGATATCTTGCAACTATGAGGACAAGAGAAAGCCTAGGATGCTAATGAGACTGGGATCTTATTGGATTACCAAATTTCAAACTCCCAGATGTGTAAAAGAGAAAAAAAAAAAACCCTCTATTTCGTTCAGCCACTTTAAACGTGATTTTATTTTATATATGTTGCTGAATCTATTCGTATGTGATCCAGAATTTGAAACCAGTAGTATGGTGAAACAAGTAATGCATTCTAAAGTACAGATTTGACTTTGTTTAAAGACACCTTGCAGCAGTAGGAGTTAAGATTCTACCCACTTGTATTTCCCTGAATCTCATTAAGCACTAGGGCAACAAAACAGCAACAACAACAACAACAAAAGAAGTCATAAGGATCCCTAACGCCATGTCTTTTTTTCATTCCTCTTCCTTCATTCATTGATTTCTATACTTATTCATTAAGTAAATATTTATTGAGTTACCAACAGATGCTAAACAGTGTTAGACAGTGAAGCTGCAAAGCGAGATAGAACCCAGTAGACCATTTTCTCTCTCTAGAGTGTCATGTCACCATTTCCATACCAACTTTATATGAGGATTAGCAGAGCAACAGTGTGAGTCTCTTCATTATTCTTATGGAAGTTGATGCTCTTTATTTAAATATCAATAAGTTAAGGAAATCTAATGTAGAGTTTTATCTTCCTAATGTTTTATTGAAAAAGAATTTTCTGAATGGATTTTGGTTTTATAATACATACCATTTAACCCCACTAACTAAACTTAAAAAGGATTCTCTATACCCACTTAGCAATTTTTTTTAAAGATAGCATCGCTTTGCCCTTTCCTTTTGTTTTTTTAAAAATATTTATTTAGGCTGCATTTGATCTTAGTTGCAGCACGTGGGATCTTTAGTTGAGGCATGCATGTGGGATCTAGTTCCCTGACCAGGGTTCAAACCTGGTCCCCCTGCATTGGGAGCACAGATTCTTACCCACTGGACCACCAGGGAGATCCCCACTTTAGCAATTTGATTAGAGCTTATGTCATAAATATTTGAGTTGAAACTTTACCCTTCACTTTTATTTCTTTCAATAGAAGTTTCCTTCACCCCTAACTCTTTCAATTATTTGCTCTTTCCTTGTAAAACTCATACATTTCTATGAGCCACTTTAAATCTTTTGTAGATGAAGGTTTACTGTAAAGAACAAAATTGTCTAGCGTGTCTCTTGGAGAATAAAGGTGAGTGTAGCTCTTTATATGGATCATAATATTTAAGTTGTTTTTAATAGCCAGCATATTAAAAGCAACTTAAAAAAATTTCATATACAATTCCATAGTTAAAATGAACACTAAGATCTTAAGAACTAAGAGTATATCATGGTCTAAAGAAGATGTGGTATATATATATATATATATATAATGGAATATTACTCAACCATCAAAAAGAATGAAATCATGCCATTTGCTGCAACATGGATGGACCTAGAGATATCATACTAAGTGAAGCAAGTCAGAAAGAGAAAGATAAATACCATATGATATCACTTACATGTGGAATCTAAAATATGATGCAAATCAACATATCTATTAAACAAAAACAGACTCATAGATAGAGAGAACAGACTTGTGGTTGCCAAGGTTGGGGGGTAGGGGAGGGAAGGATTGGGAGTTTGGGATTAGCAGAGGCTAACTATTACATATAAGATGGATAAAAAACAGGGTCCTACTGTATGGCACAGGGAGCTATAGTCAGGATCCTGTGACAAACCATAAAGGAAAAGAATATGAAAAAGAATATATAAATATGTATATTTATATGTATAACTTTCACTTTGCTGTACAGAAGAAATTAACACATTATAAATCAACTATACTTCAATAAAACTTAAAAAAAGAGTATATCATGGTCTATCAAATATTTTGAAAAGAAATGGAAGGATAGATATTAACTTTTATCAGCAATTTAGTCATCTGTCAATGGACACTTAAGTTGCTTCCATGTCCTGGCTATTGTAAATAGAGCTGCAGTGAACATTGTAGTACATGACTCTTTTTGAATTATAGTTTTCTCAGAGTATATGCCCAGTAGCAGGATTGCTGGGTCATATAGTAGTTCTATTTTTAGTTTTTTTGTTGTTTTTTTTTGAATTTTATTTTATTTATTTTTTATACAGCAGGTTCTTATTAGTCATCAATTTTATACACATCAATGTATACATGTCAATCCCAATCACCCAATTCATCACACTCCCCCCACCTCCACCCTCACCCACCGCTTTCCTCCCTTGGTGTCCATATGTTTGTTCTCTACATCTGTCTCTCAATTTCTGCCCTGCAGACTGGTTCATCTGCACCGTTTTTCTGGTTCCACATATATGCATTAATATACGATATTTATTTTTCTATTTCTGACTTACTTCACTCTGTATGACAGTCTCCAGATCCATCCATGTCTCAACAAATGACCCAATTTCATTCCTTTTTACGGCTTAGCAATATTCTATTGCATATATGTACCACATCTTCTTTATCCATTCGTCTGCTGATGGACATTTATGTTGCTTCCATGACCAGGCTATTGTAAATAGTGCTGCGATGAACATTGGGGTGCATGTATCTTTTTGAATTATGGTTTTCTCTGGGTATATGCCCAGTAGTGGGATTGCTGGATCATATGGTAATTCTATTTTTAGTTTTTTAAGGAACCTCCATACTGTTCTCCATAGTGGCTGTATCCATTTACATTCTCACCAACAGTGCAAGAGGGTTCCCTTTTCTCCACACCCTCTCCAGCATTTGTTGTGTGTAGATTTTCTGATGATGCCCATTCTAACTGGTGTGAGGTGATACCTCATTGTAGTTTTGATTTGCATTTCTCTAATAATTAGTGATGTTGAGCAGCTTTTCATGTGCTTCTTGGCCATCTGTATGTCCTCTTTGGAGAAATGTCTATTTAGGTCTTCTGCCCATTTTTGGATTGGGTTGTTTGTTTTTTTAATATTGACCTGCATGAGTTGTTTATATATTTTGGAGATTAATCCTTTGTCCATTGATTCGTTTGCAAATATTTTCTCCCATTCTGAGGGTTGTCTTTTCATCTTGTTTATGGTTTCCTTTGCTGTGCAAAAGCTTTGAAGTTTCATTAGGTCCCATTTGTTTATTTTTATTTCCATTTCTTTAGGAGATGGGTCAAAAAGGATCTTGCTGTGATTTATGTCATAGAGTGTTCTGCCTATGTTTTCCTCTAAAAGTTTTATAGTGTCTGGCCTTACATTTAGGTCTTTAATCCATTTTGTGTTTATTATTGCGTTCGGTGTTAAGAAGTGTTCTAATTTCATTCTTTTACATGTAGCTATCCAGTTTTCCCAGCACCACTTATTGAAGAGGCTGTCTTTTCTCCATTGTATATTCTTGCCTATTTTATCAAAAATGTGACCATATGTTCATGGGTTTATCTCTGGGCTTTCTATCCTGTTCCATTGATCTATATTTCTGTTTTTCTGCCAGTACCATACTGTCTTGATTACTGTAGCTTTGTAGTGTAGTCTGAAGTCCGGGAGCCTGATTCCTCCAGCTCTGTTTTTCTTTCTCAAGATTGCTTTGGCTATTCGGGGTCTTTTGTGTTTCCATACAAATTGTGAAAATTTTTGATCTAGTTGTGTGAAAAATGCCATTTGTAGTTTGATAGGGATTGCATTGAATCTGTACATTGCTTTGGGTAATATGGTCTGTTCTTCACTCAGACTGGACGGGATTAAAGTAGCAGCCGATTAGGGGGTTCTGGCTCACTCAAGCCAGGGGAGACGGAGGGGTACGGAATGTGGGACAAGCCTGCAGCGGAGAGGGCAATGTGACGTTGCAACAGCCTGAGGTGGGCCGTGTGTTCTCCTGCGGAAGTTGTCCCTGTATAATGGGACCTGGTAGGGGCAGGCTGCACAGGCCCCCAGGACAGGAGGTGTGGATAGTGACCTGTCCTTGCACACAGGCTTCTTGGTGGCTGCAGCAGCAGCCTTAGTGTTTCATGCCCGTCTCTGCTGCCCGTGCTGATAGCCATGGCTCGCACCCATCTCAGGAGCTCGTTTAGGCGGTGCTTTGGTTCCCCTCTCCTTGCGCATCCCGAAACAATGGTCTCTTGCCTCTTAGGCAATTCCAGACTTTTTCCCAGACTCCCTCCTGGCTAGCTGTGGTACACAAGCCCCCTTCAGGTTGTGTTCACACAGCCAATCCCAGTCCTCTCCCTGGGATCCGACCTCTGAAGCCAGAGCCTCAGCTCGCAGTCCCCACCTGCCCCAGCAGGTGAGCAGACAATCCTCTCAGGTTGGTGAGTGCTGGTTGGCACCGATCCTCTGTGCGGGAATCTGTCCACTTTGTCCTCTGCACCACTGTTGCTGCGCTCTCCTCCATGGCTCCGAAGCTTCCCCCCCCCCACCCCCATCTCCACCAGTGAAGGGGCTTCCTAGTGTGTGGAAACTTTTCCTCCTTCACAGCTCCCTCCCAGTGGTTCAGGTCCCATCCCTATTCTTTTGTCTCTGTTTTATCTTTTTTCTTTTGCCCTCCCCAGGTACGTGGAGAGTTTCTTGCCTTTTGCGAAGTGTGAGGTCTTCTGTCAGCATTTAGTAAGTGTTCTGTAGGAGTTGTTCCACATGTAGATGCATTTCTGATGTATTTGTGAGGAAGAAGGTGATCTCCACGTCTTACTCCTCTGCCATCTTGAAGGTCTCCCTGCCCCAGAAGGCCGAAATTAACTTTAAGTGCCATTTCAGTATTTGTAGTTTGTGAACGTATATGTACTGGATATTACATAGATACGAAAGAGACAAGGAATAGGAACTGGGCACAACCATGCAGGGGGAACAGATCGCTATATAATCAAGTTCTGTAAGAGGAAGGGAAGTAGTGGTAGATATCTGGTGGGAAACCAAAGTTATCGACTATAATGTATAAAACAATACTATAGAAATCAAGAGCAAAATAATCTTCATTCTTAATATATATTGTTAATGAGCTGCTTTAGCTTTCCTTCTACCTACAAATATGGGATCTCTCACAACATGAATATGGTCCTGACTGCCACAGTGCAAGTTTTGTTTTATTTTTTATTTTTTTAAAGTTTTATTTATTTATTTTTGGCTGTGTTGCATCTTCGTTGTGGTGCGTGGGCTTCTCATTGTGTTGGCTTCTCTTGTTGCGGAGCACGGGTTCTAGACATGTGGGCTTCAGTAGTTGTGGCTCGCGGGCTTTAGAGCACAGGCTCAGTAGTGGTGCATGGGCTGAGTTGCTCTGCGGCATGTGGGATCTTCCTGGACCAAGGCTCGAACCTGTGTCCCCTGCATTGGCAGGTGGATTCTTAACCACTGTGCCACCAGGGAAGCCCCTGTTTTATTTTTAATTTGACATGTCTTTACTGCCAAGAATGGGTGAGGACAAATTCTCTCACTACTTTTCTCTATTTGAACTCCTTTGAAGATCTCATTTATACAGAACATTGTGATATCAGTTAGTCTTAACATGGAACAACTACATTTGTATAAGTAAATGCACATAAATTTTGTGGCAGTATTAGGTCATAAAGTGATCCTGATATGCTTTTTTATTATTTTAATTTTATAATACAAAAAAGTAAAAATTCTCATAGAATACTCTTATACCAAATAGAATATTTTCAGAAACTCTCAAACTCAATTTGACAAATAAGTTATGGTGAGAGACATATGGAACAGCACTCTAGGACTGTTGTGGCAGAAGCAGAGATCAAAGACAAATAAGACTGACTAAACAGAATGCTTATTTACTGGAGGAGAGATGAGTGAGGGTACACAGAAAGGTCTGGGGAGAAAAAAACAAGTCAAACAGGACTTCTCTTCTCTGACCACACATTTGTAAATGATTTTTTTATATTTATAAAACAAAATCTTGAATGGGTTATTATTTACAGAAGCATTGGAAGATGAAATTCTGCTCAAGAATAAATGGTTTTCTATGCTCTTTATAGTGACTCAGAAATAACTCCCCTAGCACTTGACTTAAACAGCTCATGGGTAGCTCCAGGCTAGATAACTGGAAGAGGTACAGGGAGAATGAGGCAATGGAGAAGTCACATCTCACCTTAGTTCTCTGCTTTCAGCCTTCCTAGCTTTGCGAGTGATGGCTGAGTGACAACTGCTGACTGTGCTAGCATAGCAGACAGAGACACACCATCAACCAGAGAATTGTGCCTCTTTTCTCTGAAAGCAGACTAGGAGGATTGAAGTGCTTTGGGTTCAACATGAGAAGTTTAAAAAAAAATTCTGAATATAAAGAACTGATTTTGGTTGCTTTAGGTCTCCTTAGTTGGATTATGTGTTTTACAAGGTCTACAAATGAACAGAGAACCATCTGTGTGAGCTGAAAGGGCTAATACTCAGCCCAAATGTCTCCTTTGCAACTATAGGTGATTTTCAGTGGGGAAATCTGGACACTTGAATTATAACTGTTCAAACAGATTTTATTATTGAGAGTATTAAAGGTCACTAGAACCTTACATTTATGAAGATAATATTTTACCTTGGCTTTTATACTGACACCAAGAATGCAGGGTGGTGACATGTGGTCAGCCTGGCACAGAATGTCAGTAGTCCTTCCGGAACATTTCTCATATCCTTGACAAAATATTGTATTTTCTATAAGTAGTGGTCCCTCCTTTTCAAATATGAAATAATGGCTTGTCAACAAAACTTCACAAATTTATGAGTATGCATGCAAAAGCAAAGGGGGGAAGACTCAGCGTTCCCTTTGTGAGTGGGAAATAAGTCATGAGCATTTATGAAATGACTGTGTAAGAGTAGTTAATCATTTGGGAAATGTGGGTTGAGGTTACTTAGCTAAGACCTATTATTAGAGCTAATGCCATACCCCTGTGGCTTCATTCACCCCAAAATATATCTAATACAGCCCAATATGGTCAAGAGTGTACTTACTGCTGCTTCCCCCACTAATGAATTTAAAATGACTTGCAGCCCGGGTATCTTTTGATTCTGATATGTGGCTCTAATGGGAATTCACGCAGCTTAGTCACTACTCACCTGACTGAAAATACAATGCTATAAAGCCAAGTGGTGAAACCAGCCTCATATATTCTGACTGCTGCTACCCGGGGTAATTAGTGATGGTTGCAGTTTTTGCAAGAGGTGGCTCTGTTATGTTTCTATGTGCAAGGAAAGGTGGTCTGCTCACAATGGCACACTTGGGGAGAGCAAGTTCTCTGCATGACTTGAGATTTACTTCTTAGTCTTTAAAAATACATTAAGATTGGCATTTTCCAAGTTAAATTGCCTGGGAAGATTTTATTGCTTTGGTCAGTTAAAATTAAGAATATAAATTATTGAGTCTATACTTTAATGTTCTCTTGCTTTAAATAGTTGACAGGCATATTGAGAGCTGAAAATCTCACTTATCGGTAATGAAAGAGTGCTGCAAAATTACATTAGATATGAAACACAGATTTTCTATAGGGTTACATAATTTTAAAAGTTAGCATTACTATTGATTTATATACAATATCAAAGGTAAAACATAAAATAAATCATTTTCTATTTTTTTCTTTATATGGTGATAATGAATAAAATCTATTAATACTGATGACTTTCTGCCCTTTATATATTCCACAACAGAAACAGGTGTACAGATATACACACAGAACCCAGAACACCATTTATTTTTGCTAAGAAGATGCATGCTTCTTTGAAAATGGTATATTCCTGAGCATTTACCCATAAAACAAATTATTGTGAGTTAATCAGTTATATTTTGAAAGCTGGAGTTTTTTAAAAAAATAAAGAGATAAATCTGTTTAGGCTGAAAGGGGGAAACAAAATCAGGCAGTAGATGAGCAAGTTGGTAAAATCACAATTGAGACTGGTTAATTGTGCTTTGGAGTCAGATCTATCTGGTTTACACACCAGCTGTGCAACTTTGGAGAACTTAACATCTCCATCTCCATCTCAACATCTTCATCTTTAAAGCTAGATAATAAGTCTTACTTTACAAGTTTTTATAAAGATTAAATAAATCTTATAAATAATGTAGCTCAGAATTTTACATACAGTATATTTTTAATAATAAGTACCCATTAGAGTTACTCCATCAAAATTAATTTAAAAAATATTTATGAGGTCTATTTTGTGTTAAGTATTTAGGGATAAACTGGTGAGCAAAAGCGAACATAGTCTGTATTAAAAACAAAAAACAAGCACAGTGCTAACCCTCTTGGAGCTTCCCAGTCTAATGGGGAACATAGTCAAATAATCCCATAAATAAATTTAAAATAATTATGACTGTGAAAAGCATATGACACTGTCAAAGCATGTAATGAGGAAGATGAACAGGGGTAATTTCCTTGAGAAAATGATGATTCAACTGAAATATGAAAGAAAAGAGGAAGAAAATAAGTGAAGAGAGAAGTGAAGGATTTTCCACGTAGCATTTATGAAGCATTGTTCTTTAGAGGAACTGAAAAGAAGCTGTTGTTATAGAACCACTTCAAGTGAGGGAGGAAGGAGTTGAGGTGAGGCTCTCCTAGGAAGGGCTGTTTCCATTCACAGGAGTCTTGGAGAGTTTTAAACAGAGGGCAACATGAATAAACCTGAACTTGAAAAGATGCCCCTGGTTGCAGTGATAAGAATGGATTAGAGAGGAGCAATAGTGAATTTGTATAAGCCAACTATGAAGCCAACTTAGTAGTTTAGGCAAGAGGCAGTGGTCATTTGGACTAAGGTAGCAGTGGAAATGGAGAGAAGTAGATGAATTTGAGGAAAATTTATGAGTTAAAATTTATATGGCTTGGAGTTGAGTTGTATGTGGGCTTTATTGCTGAAGACGTATAATACTACAACCCATCCCTTGTCCATTCACTCTCTTTCTTTTCTAGATGTCTATTTCATACCTTCTCCTTTATTTTCAACCCCCTATACTTATTTCCCCATACTCATTCTTAGCTGATAACCTTGTTTCTGAGTCACTGAGGAAATGGAAACAATCAGAAGACAAGTCCTGAACTCCTTAAACTACACCTACCTACTCACATAACAGCATCTGCACCAGCATCTTGTCTCCCTGCTTTTAGCCTGGTTATATTACCCAAGCTCTGCCTCAAGCTAGCTTGTCCACATGTCCACTTTATCCCATCTACTCTCAACTTCTTCAGTAATTCTCCTCTTATTGTACTCCATCATCTCTGTCCCTCTGTCTCTCTCTCCTGGATCATTATCATTAGTGTTTTGTTTTGTTTTTTTAACATCTTTATTGGAGTGTAATTGCTTTACAATGGTATGTTAATTTCTGCTTTATAACAAAGTGAATCAGTTATACAGATACATATGTTCCCATATCTCTTCCCTCTTGTGTCTCCCTCCCTCCCACCCTCCCTATCCCACCCCTCTAGGTGGTCACAAAGCACTGAGCTGATCTCCCTGTGCTATGCGACTGCTTCCCACTAGCTATCTATTTTACATTTAGTAGTGTATATATGTCCATGACACTCTCTCACTTTGTCACAGCTTACCCTTCCCCCCTCCCCATATCTTCAAGTCCATTCTCTAGTAGGTCTGTGCCTTTATTCCCATCTTGCACCTAGGTTCTTCATGATATTTTTTTTTCTTAGATTCCATATATATGTGTTACCATATAGTATTTGTTTTTCTCTATCTTACTTACTTCACTCTGTATGATAGACTCTAGGTCCATCCATTAGTGTTCAAAGATGCCCTTTTATCTCATATTTTTAGAAAAAAATCTTGACTCTATTTTTCTCCATAGCTAATACTCCAATTTTTTGGAGGGGAGGACAGTGACCTTGGTTTTAAACAAAATTCCTCAGAAGAGTTATTTGTATTTTTTTGTCCAATCCTTACTAGTCTTTCTTTAAACCCACCCAAGAGACCTGTACCATTCCACCAAAAGTATAAGAAATTATAGCCAACACGGTTTAGTCATGCACATTTATGTAGGGTGGGCCTAGGAAACACAAGAAAAGGCTTAGTCACCCTACATCATCATGTTAACTAATCATTATTACAAACTAGCAACCTAAACCTTTTGTGCAAATTCACATCAATTAACCTTCTAGTTGAGATACTGGGAGCTGTTGGGGGGATGTTATGGACAAGCATTAGCGTGAACATTTACAGCCTGTTGTGTCCCTTTCTCTTGACTTACTTCAGCCTCTTACTTCAGCTATCTCAAAAATTTAAGTATTAATTTTTTTTTTTTTTTTTGCGGTACGTGGGCCTCTCACTGTTGCAGCCTCTCCCGTTGCCAAGCACAGGCTCTGGACGCGCAGGCTCAGCGGCCATGGCTCATGGGCCCAGCCACTCTTCAGCATGTGGGATCTTCCCAGACTGGGGCACGAACCCGTGTCCCCTGCATCGGCAGGCAGACTCTCAACCACTGTGCCACCAGGGAAGCCCCTTAATTTTTCAACTATATTGCATTTATAGTTTTTTGTGAAATAATCATACAGGTTCTTGTCTTTATAGGATCATTGAAAATATGAAAAGTAAAAAAAGATGTCATTATTGATCACAAGAAGAGCAGAATTTAGAACATATCCAGGCAGAGAGAGAGAAAGAAAGAGAGTGAGAGAAATCTTAGAACTCATTTCCTGAAATGATTTGTCTCAACCGGAATGTGTCTCATAGTGAAACAAATGAAGGCAGAAAACACTACAGTACAAGATGTGAAATGAACAAAGATTTATTTTAACTGGAGTTTTGAGATCAGAGTTACAAATGTCACAAAAATAAATCGTCTGAATGAATGTATTTTATCTGGGAAAATAATGAATTTAATAAAATAAATAAACTGTAAGACATCTTATATTTCTGTTATTATAGACTTCCTCGGTGTTTCCATTTAAATTCTACATTAGGTATTCAAATTCTCATTTATACATCTAGCATAAATCAAAACTCATGAATTTGTTAAAGGATTTTTGGTGTTGTTATTCAAGCAAATGAGTTTATTCATAATATCTTACAACTTGTTTCTGGTGGTTTAAAATATTGTTATTTTGGTGTTGAATAATAATAAGGATCTCAGCATGAAGAAGCTGAAGATGTTTGCATATCATTCAAAAAATACGTTAATATAGCAACTCAGCTAGGCTTAAAGATAGGTACCAAAATATGTACTAGAAAATGTTCTATTGACCAAACTTAACAAATTTTCATCTCAGCTATTATTAACACTCCCAATAGCTTTCAGTTTACAAAAAAGTAAGGCAGTTAAGGTATATAATTAAGATAATACAGCATTTGGCTTACCTCTATGCTCAGATTGAATGACCTCTTAGAAAATACTAAGAATAATTTTTAAAAATCATGAAAAAAATCAAAATATAAACTTTTCACTGCTCATAGGACAAAGTCCAGTAACATTAGTTTTAAAATATACCCATCATGACTATGATGTTCACAATATTCAGTAGCTATAAGTTTAGAGCTGCTCTGTCCAATATGGAGCCCTAACAATGTGGCTGTTGTGCACTCAAAATAGGGGTGATCCAAACTGAGATACACTCTACGTGAAAAGTGCTCACCAATCTTGAAGACTTGGTATTTGAAAAAAGAAGGTAAAATATCTCATTAAAGACTTCTAGAATCCTCCCCAGAATGTAGAGAGCAGGGCAGAACATTACTTCCATCTTTATAAAAAATGGTTAGAATAACTTCAAATTCATAACTCTTTTATATCTATTAAAGAACTGAGGTTGCAAAACAACTACCCAAACACTAAAGAGAAACAGGCATCTTCAGGGAGAGAGGAGACACAAGCACTCACTTACCAGATGCTGCTGAACACCAACTGGAAGAACTCAGCTATAACAGTTGACAAATGGGTGAAGGCCCAGGGCACACTGGCAGGACAGTGATGAACCCTTGGGAGCTCTAGAAATGGGAGGAGTCCACACCATCTTGCTGGATTTTCTCTGTGAATCCCACCATGTAATCACAGAAAAGATCAGAGGGCGTGAAGAATGTGTTGATTTGATGCAGTCCTGGGGGAGGGGAAAGCACCTCTGCAGGAGGGCCAAGAAATGCCACTTGACTTTCCCCCCTCTCCTCATAAGGATCCAATGCCTGTGGGAGGGAGGGCAACAAACCATTTTACCCTAGAGCACTGAAGGAGGGGAACAGGAAGAACACAATCCCGGGAGGAGCAGGAATAAACTCTGGGCCCACACAGCCAGGAAAGGGGCAGAAGAATGGAGTGGACCATGCTTCTGACACCCAGGGACTTGGTTCCTGCTATGGCTGAGGCTTCGGAACAGACAACAGTCACCACCAGCAGTCCAACAGGCTTCAGGTAACAACAGTGTGCAAAGAGCCCCTTTCTGAAGTGTAGCTACAGCTGAGGGCTACACAGATCTAATGTAGTGAATGAATCCTCATCCTACAAAAGGTATCACTATAGATATCACTTTTACTCAAACTCTTACACTAAAGGCCTAGCAGATGGAAAAGTGTGCCCACTTCCATATATACACATACATGTATAATGAAAAAGCATACTCCCAAGAAACAATCATCAGAACCAAACTCAGATATGACACAGGTGTTGAAACTATATAACAGGAAATTTAAAATTACTATGATCAATATGTTTATGGCTCTAATGGAAATGATAGACAACATGCAAAATCAAATGGGTAACCTCAGCAGAGAGATGGGAACAAAAAGAAATGATTAAATGGAAATGGCATAAATGAGAAAAACAGTAAGAAAGATAAAGAATGCCTCCACTCTGTTCAACATTGTGAGGGAAGGCATAAGTGAACTTGAAAATAGGTCCATAGAAATTACCCAAACTAAGCACAAGGAGAAGAAAAAGTGAGCAAAAATAGAATAGAGCATCTATAGCACCTGAAAATATCAAGCAGTATAATATACATGTAGTTTGAATTCCAGAAGAAAAAGAGAGAGAGAATTTGGCAGAAGAAATCTTTATAAAATTAATGAAAAAATAATGGCTGAGAATTTTCTAAAATTAATGACATATGCCAAACAGTAGATGCCCAAACTCAACAAGTGGGAAAATACCAAAAGGCAAAAAAAAAAACCCAACAAACCAAACAGAGCAAAACATAACATACACAGGCATATCATATTCAAACTATTGAAAACAAAACTCAGAAAGTAAATCTTGATGACATGCAGAGGAACAAAAATTAAAATTATTGCTGAATTCTCATGAGAAGCCATGAAAGCATTCAGCAATGAAATGATATTGTTAATGTACTGAAGAATAAAACAAGGATATCAACCCATAATTCTATAGTCAATATTCTGTATAATTCTACAGCAGTATTAGACAAGAAAAGTTTAATAATGACTTTCAAGGAGAAGGAATATATTATAAAACAGAAACTTGGACCTACACGAAGAAATGTAAGAGGGCTGGACTAGGATAAAGATAAAATAAGTTTGTATTTCTTAGTTTAACCAAAGCTAAAAAATAACAGACAGTCTAAAGCAAAGTAGTTTGTGTTTACACCAAAAAAATAAAATAAGTTATATCAGTAGTACAAAGGATGGGAGAGAAAGATTGAGAATATATTATTTTGAGATCTTCATGCTGCACATGAAGTGGTATAATGTTTAAAGGGATACTGATTAATTAGGAAAGCATATTGTAATAAAGACAAAGGGAACAAATAGAACAAGTAGTGAGATGACTCTAAGCTGTCCCAGCCACCAGCCTTTGCGTCAACCCAACTGAGGGCCCAGACATTATGAAACAGAGATGGGCCACACTTTGTGCACTCTGTTCAAATATTCTGACCAAAAAAAAAAAAAAGTGAGATAGAATAATAACAACTTTTTGTTTAAACCATTATGTTTGGGGGTATTTTATTATGTAGTGATAAATAATGCAAACAGTCAGGAATTATTTAATTGCAAGAAACAAAAAATTCTACCCAAATTAGCCCAAATAAAAATATATTTATGATAAATATACAAGGATGTCTCAAACACTTAATTTATTTTTTCATTTAACAAATATTTACTGAGCACTTACCACCTGCACTTACTGAAGATATTATAGTGCTTGGTAATTTATATGTATTATTTCATTTCATCTAAATATTTTACAGATGAAGAAACTGAGATCTGAAGCTAAGTTTTTGTCAAAGACTCATAGCTGCTAATAAGCAGTTGAGCTGCGATCCAGATTTAGGTCAGATTGTAGCTTTTATAATCATAAAGATCTTCTCTTTTCACATAAACACTTGATTTTAAGAAACAGTTCTGCCTCACATGCCATCAAAAGTGTTTAGGCAGTAACTCACCTGTCCCTCTGTCTGGTGCCACATGGCCCCTCGTCTATACATAGTTCAGGTCAATAGACTAGCATGTCAGCCATGACATTGTCACTGACTCCTTTGTGGAGAGTCAGTATGAAAAGACAGTAAAGAGACAGCTGATTTCTGGTGAGAATGAAGGAAAGAGTGATTCAAGGATTCTAGTTCAGCATAGCCATTATGAACAGAGGCTTAAGGGTCAGACAAACTGATTCAAATCCGAGCTACTCTATTTTCTAACTGTGAGGCAAATTTCTTAATCTTGCTAAGTCTCAATATTCATATATATATTTGGGATAATAAAAATTCACAGATATATATTAAGATCCAAATGAAATAATGTAAATAATGTCCCTGGTTCTCAATTAAGCTATTATTATTTTGGGGCCTTTGGATAACAGGGTAGTCAGTGGATTTATTCACTGAGACATAACCATAGGAAAAAGAATGAATTTTGGAGGCTGAAAGTCAAATTTGGTACATGTTCAGTTTGAAATACTTGTGGGACATTCCACTGAAGATTAACCATAGATATTTGGACACACAGTTATGTAGGGAGCAAAGAACAATGAACTCAAATAAGGTAATGTCCAGTTTCTAGAGGCACTTGAATCCCAAATTGAGACTTCTGAATCAATAGAAAACATGGGAAGTTTCTGAGCAGGAGAATGAATTCTGCTGCTAAAAGAAAAAGTTCTGTACACAAAAAATCCTTCCTTATGTGATTCTCTAATAATAAAATATTAAAATATTGAATATTACAATATTTTTAAATATCACATAAATTAAAACTTTTAATTACTCTAATCACTTTATGTGTAAATACTTTTTAATATCACTAAGCAGTGGATAATGATATATCCCCTAATGTCAATATCATCTGGAAAATAATGATTTTTTTGAGAGAAGTCAATGTTAAAGCTTTGTATTATTCAGGGAATGTGTGGAGACGGATCTAATTTGTAACCTGGCACTAGAGTTCAGCAAGTTAGGACAATGAAGTGTCAAGTGCATCCTGATGATTATACAAACCACAATTACATTCCCTCTAATGGCTGCCACTGTGCCTTACTCTCCTCCCACAGGGTGTCCACCTCCAACTCTAACCTGTTGATCTCAAGTGCCTTTCAGTGTTGGGAAGGGAGTGCTGCTTATCATTGGTATTGAGAACATCGTTCATGGTAATGCTAGGCACAACTGAAAATATTTTTTAACCTGACAAAGCATATATTGGTAACCTTGCTAAGGACTTCATATAAGCCTTGCAATGATTTGCTGAGATGAAGCACAGAAAGGCATGTAACAGGCAGATGGTTGGCTTATTGCATAATATCTGAATAAGAACAATCCAGACTTAGTAATTTCTTAATACCATCATTTTAAGAAGGGAAAGTAAAAAAAAAAAAGAGCAGACTCATGACAAAGAAGGTATTGGTAAAGCTAAGAACTTAGGGCTGCAAACACATTGGCATAATATCAGTTCCCCAAAAGGAACTCAGTTCCTCTCATTAGTGGATCTGTATTAAAAGTGTAGTCAATTATTATGATTATATTTTGTTAATAAACAGTTTGGAAATTTTGTTTTTTCTATTTTTAGGTAAGTACTTGCATAATACTTACCTAAAATTAACCTCTTTGCTCACAAAGCCTAAAACATTTAGTATCTGGCCCTTTACAGAAAAATTTGTTGATCAATCATAATTTATTCTTTTAAGTGGGGAAGAGTGTCCTTCCCGGACCACATATCTCCAGAAGGTCAAAATTGACTGCTGGTAAGAGAGGTGGAGTAGGGAGTATAATTGTTGGAATGAAACCCACTACATTAACCTAAAGTATGAACCAAGATGACATATATTAAAAAAACTTACTCCTAATTTGGAATGGCTGGAAGATTGTGAAGAAATGGATAGAATATGTTGTTTAAAGGTATTTAGTGATCAGATTATCAAGTCATGTACATCATATTAAGTAAATTGTTTTGTTGCCTGTAATTTTGGTGTCATATACAAGAAATTGTTGCCTAGGCCAATGTTATGAAGCTTTACCCCTGTGTTTTATGCTATGATTTTAAACTTGTGAAAGGTCAGTTGCTCTTATTTGCATGGGTTTATTTCTGGCCTCTATATTCTGTTCCATTGGTCCATCTGTCTGTCTTTTGTCAATACCATACTGTTTTAATTTACTGTAGTTTTGTAAGATATTTTGAAATCAGGAAGTGTGATATGTCTTCAGATTTGTTCTTTTTTCTCAAGATTGTTTTGGCTATTTGAGGTCTATTGTGTTTCTATATGAATTTTAGAATTGCTTTTTCTATTTCAGTAAAAAGTGCTATTGTGATTTTTTTTCTTAAAATTTTTATTAGAGTATAGTTGATTTACAATGTTGTGTTAGTTTCAGGTGTACAGCAAAGTGAATCAGTTATACATATATCCACTGCTTTTTTTTTTCTTTTAAGATTCTTTTCCCATATAGGCCGTTACAGACTATTGAGTAGAGTTCCCTGTGCTATACAGCAGGTTCTTATTAGCTATCTATTTTATATATAGTATATATGTCAGTCCCAATCTGCAAATTTATCTCTTCCCCACTTATACCCTGGTAAACATAAATTTGTTTTCTACATCAATGGCTTTACTTCTGTTTTGTAAATAAGTTCATTTGCATGCTTTTTTTTTCTTTTTAAGATTCCACATATAAGTGATGTCATATGATATTTGTCTTTCTGTGTCAGACTTACTTCACTCAATATGACAATCTCTAGGTCCATCAATGTTGCTGTAAATGTCATTATTTTGTTCTTTTTTATGGCTGAGAAATATTCCATTGTATATATGTACCACATCTTCTTTATCCATTCCTCTGTTGATGGACATTTAGCTTGCTTCCATCTCCTGCCTACTGTAAATAGTGCTGCAATCAATATTGAGGTACTGTATGTTTTTAAATTATGGTTTTATCTGGGTATATGCCTAGGAATGGGATTGCTGGGTCATATGGTACTTCTATTTTTAGTTTTTTAAGGAACCTCCATACTTTTCTCCAGAGTGGCTGTACTAATTTACATTCCCACCAAGAGTGTAGGAGGGTCACCTTTCCTCCGCACCCTCTTCAGCCTTTATTATTTGTAGATTTTTTGTTGATGGTCATTCTGACTGGTGTGAAATGATACCTCATTGTAGTTTTGACTTGCATTTCACTAATAATTAATGATGTTGAGCATCTTTTCATGTGTTTCTTGGCCATCTGTATGTCTTCTTTGGAGAAATGTCTATTTAGATCTTCTGCCCATTTTTTGATTGGGTTATTTGTTTTCTTGATATTGAGCTGCATGAGCTTTTTGTATATTTTGGAGATTAATCCCTTGTTGGTTGCTTCATTTGGAAATATTTTCTCCCATTCTGAGGGTTGTCTTTTTGTTTTGTTTATGGTTTCCTTTGTTGTGCAAAAGCTTTGAAGTTTCATTAGGTCCCATTTGTTTATTTTTGTTTTTATTTTCATTACTTTAGGAGGTGGGTCAAAAAAGATCTAACTGTGATTTATGTCAAAGAATGTTCTGCCTATGTATTCCTCTAAGAGTTTTACAGTGTCTGATCTCACATTTAGGTCTTTAATCCATTTTGAGTTTATTTTTGTGTATGGTGTTAAGAAGTGTTCTAATTTCATTTATTTACATGTAGCTGTCCAGTTTTCCCAGGACCACTTATTCAAGAGACTATCTTTTCTCCATTGTATGTTCTTGCCTCCTTTGTCATACATTAAGTGATCATAGGTGCATGGGTTTATCTCTGGGCTTTCTA